>NW_006408689.1:5332732-5361477 GCF_000296735.1 Chrysochloris asiatica
ACAATAAAAACCTTAAAAAACAAAACAAAACCAACAACTGTGGCTTCTGTGGGGATCTGCTGGGCTATTTAAATTCAAGGCAGAGAGGTCAGCACAGAAGGTTATGACGACTGTTTTTTGAGCTTCCAAAGGGATAATCTCAACAGATTTCTTAAAGAACATAGGACGATCACAGGGGCTTATTATGGAGACGTTTTAAGAAAACTGATTACTGCGTTGGTGAAAAAAAGATCAGGAAAGTTGCACTAGGGAAATTTTTCCATCACAACAATGCATGTGTCCATACTTTGAGGGTAGTAAAGGTTGTCCTAAGAGCATTTCATTGGGAAACCTTTTGCTATTCATGCTATAGCCCTGATCTTGTCCATTTACACTTCCTTTTATTCCCAAACCTCAAATAACATTTACAAGGAACAGAATTTTAATCCCTCAAGGGTGCCTAACTGGCTGTTTTGACACAGTGAAAATCAAAGAGCATGGATTCTTTAAGGAAGGGTTAAAGAGATGGAAATACCACCTTCAGAAATGTGTAGACCAAAATGAAAGATATAACAGCTTCACATTTCGATATTTTTGTTTCATAAAGATTCCTATAATTTTGTAGCAATGCTTTTTTAAACTTACTCTTATATAAAGATTGTTATAGGAATGATTTCATAAAAATTATTTATAGTAATAGCTTATTTAAGAGAAAACACACAGTGAAGTATTTTCAAGAAAAACCATTTATAATAATAGCTTATTTAAGAAAAATAACAGGAGTATATCTGTAAAGTTCTGTAAAATTAATTAGCTTGACTATAATTTTTGTTAGGAGTATTTTGTCTATAATTAAACTGATGAATTGAAAAAAAAAAACTTACTTGCCTAAGCATAACTAATACATGTATTTATGATTAATATATACATGCTTTTGTTTGCTAATCACTATTTATTTATAGGAGTTCTGGTGTGGCACTGTAGGGTAAGCACTGTACTGCTAACCACAAGGTTGGCAGTTCAAGCATACCAGCCCCTCCTTGGAAACCTATACAGGGTCACTATGAGTTAGAACCAATTTGACAGTACTTTAACAACAACAACATTTATTCGTGAGTGAAGATGGTGAGACTTCGATTCTCATACTTTGGACATGTTGTCAGGAGGAACTAGTCCCTGGAGAAGTCATGCTTAGTAAAGTGTTGTTGTTGTTGTTAAGTGCCAATGAGTCTGTTCTCACTCATAGCGACCCTCTATAGGATTTCCAAGGAGCAGCTGGTGAGCTTGAAGCGCGGACATTGCAGTTCAAACGGCTTTGCAGTCTGGTGCATTTACCCACAGCGCCACACCAGGACTCCTTTAAAGTACAGGGTCAGTGAAAAAGAGGAAGACCCTCAACGAGATGGAGTGACACAGTGGCAGCAACAATGGGCTCAAACATCACAACTGTGAGAATGGTGCAAGACTGGGCAGTGTTTCATTGTGTTGTGCATAGGTTCTCTATCTGTCAGAACTGACTCAATAACACTGAAAAACAACATTTATTCATAATGGTTTTGACAATGGTCTTTGGTATTTAAAGACCCTGGAAGGAAACAAAAACACAAAATAGGTAGGCTAGCTTACCTTTAATTTTTCAGATATAAAGTCATTGTTGGACACAGATTCAAGGAAAATATTTGTAAATTCAACATCTGTAACTACTTATTATGGAAAGACACTTCAAAATCAAATGTGATCATTGACAAAGGCTTAAGATGGACTACTGAATAAATGGAGATGTCACAATTGGTAAATCAGAGGTGGGTTGTCAGCATAGTTTATGTGTGCACTTACGTTTAAGGCCAGAGGGTCAGCAGCAAGCATTATAGGCTATATCTGAAGACTGTCTAATCTTACCCCAGCAGTAAGGGGAACTGTTTTACTTTGTTTTCTTTCAAATTCACATGATTACAGTTAGTTTTCTGTGATTATTACTCTTTGTTATTTACTGCAGACATCTGAAGAGATGACCACAAACATTCTTCCTTTAAAAGCACCAGGACACAAAGTCATCCTATCACATCAGATTATAATAACTCAAGTTTCCATTTAAGTATATATGCATGATTTCCAAATAAAACTCCCCTCCCCCCACTTTAGGATTCTGCAGAGGGTAAGTCAGCCCTTGTTGGCTTCCATCCTGGTCCCCAAATCTACACCTCCTTTCACAATGCAGTGGGCATGCCGGGTTGCAGGCTGCTCCTTAACTATGGAAGCAAATCAATAGCAGCTGAATGCCATCTGCTTCGGGCCGCAGAACAGAACCAAAGTGTAAACCATGCATCTTCCCTTATTGAAAGGTTATTTTATGCAAGTAAACAATTCATCGTCTTCTTGCACGCTTGATGCTCATTTACCACTTTGATCAATAAAATATGCAAAACAACAAAAAAATTGAATCCTAAGAGTACTTCTGATGCCAGCGTGATAGTTAATCAATATCCGGCCTCTGTTCACTAGGGCAAGTGGTGGGGGTACTCCTATTATAACCTGCGAAATCTGTAGTAGCAGACATAGCTCTTTCAGAAAAGACTGTTTTGGAAGGGAGATACATTACATTTACCTTATAGTTTACATAGGGGAACACAGTCACACTGAATTAAATCAAAACACTAAATTCAACAGGCTTGAATGTTACTGATTCAAGCCAGTATTTCTCAAAGCTTATGAGAAAGTAATTTTGGTTTATATGCCTTTTAGAATCTTGACATGGGCCTGTGGGCAGCAACCTTTTTAGCTCTTTCTAAGCTCTGCCTTATTAAGTCTTGGTTTTCAATGTACGGTATTCATGTTTCAGGTAAACTCAGTTTTTCTTCTAAAAACAAACTGCTGTGGGAATTTCTAGTACACAGTGTTTCTTTTAGTCATATCACAAGCTGCCTTATTATATTAAACCTCTTGACAATTGATTCAGGCAGAATACTTTTCTCCCAACAAAGAAAACTATACCATCTCACAGATGATGCCTTAGGAGAGCCCTTGATTAAAGACTGTTTTCTAGCAAAATACACAGCCCTAAAATGTGAACATGAATTTTATGGTGGCCCAGGACTAAACTAAGATAAAATAAACTAGATATCATTCTAGAAATCCCTATATGCAGTTTAATAAAAAGAAGAGCATTATCATGTGAAATAAGAATTGGCCCTAGAAAATAGCTTTCCTTTTAGCATATTTTCAGATTTTCTGAAGGCTGTACAAGTGACAACTTAGCTATTAATCAAATACTCCTTAGTTTTACAGAAAACAATTAAACACGGTTTAAAAACCTATCTTTTATTCTCTATACTGATCTACTAAACTCATCACATTTATACATAACTCTCTAAATCATTAGATATAATTTGCTAGCCAACAAATCTTTTTCCACACATATACCTAAATGCACTTTTAAACTTGAAGTCTTAAATAATATATGAGGGGAATGAGTAATGTTGTTTATTATATACAAGGAAGGAAAATAAGCATTATACTCTTAATGGGTTATCTTTGATATGAAAAAGTAAAAAATAAAGAGAAATTCCACTCAATTCCTATCAATACATGTTTGAATATTTCTCACCATCAAAGACTACTACAAATCTTTTCCTTTCCTGAGACTAAAAATTTCCCAACGATATCCATTATGAAACCAACTAAATTTTATGGGACTGACTATAGGAAGTCTTTTTGTTGTGGAAGACTTAGCTTAAGAACTCAAACAAGAGAACTCTCTATTTCTAGCTATTATTTTAAAAGTTATTCTAGAACTGTATTTAATTCAAAAATACTATAACAATTGAAATATTTATATAAGTCAAATAATTGTGATGAAATTAATAACAGCATGACTATAGAAGCACAGGAGCTTTGAGTCAATGACCCAACCAGTGGCAAGGGTATAATTTAAAGGCAGAAATTTCCAGTGCATGCACCGTTAGCCAGAGTGAACCTGTTACTGCTCTAAAGGGAATTGTTTGCCTCTTATTAGATTTTCTACAGCACAGCCATAAGTGATAAATGTACTGCTGTACTCACTGTCAAGTTAATCAATGCTGCCAAAGTTTTGTTGACCTAACAGTAATCCATAAAGTGAGCAGCATTTTCTCCATCCTTATGACATCTTAGTCCACAGAAAGGCTACAAATCCAAAAGTAGCTTCATATGAGAAAGAGTTGTTGTTGTGTGTGTGTGTGTGTGTCTGTGTGTGTGTGTGTGTGTGTCTGTGTTTTGGGAGGGAGATCTGGAAAGAAAAAAATAGGTAGATTGGGTGACTATCAAAACTAGCAGGTATTATGGATTCCCTTTCCTGATGAAAAAGCATTTAAGATCCCAATGACAAACAAAAATGTAGTTTTGTATATTTAAAACTCAAATGTATAACTTTACTGGAAAAAAAGAAGGTGATTAATTCCACAACCTCATCATCTCAAAGCAAAACTAAGTATGTACGTATATCACCCCAAAACCTCTAAAGATTTTTCAAAGCAAAATAGCTGTTTCTAGTGCATGGTCTATGTTCATCTACAGTTCAATGCACTCATCAAATCTAGTACAGGACACCAGTAATAAGAATGGTAATGTGGACAAGAAAAAAGCCTACATTCTGCTTCACTATAAATCAGAATATGTGAAAGACAGTTAGCATTAAAAATGAGAAGAGAAAGGAAACAAGAGGAGAGGAAAAGCTTCCCTACAAACAAACCATTGCCATGCATTCACAAGCAATTACAGACATATGAAATATGAATTGCAATCGATTTTTCTTCCTGGGGTCACTGTGCTCCATGTTTTACTCACTCTAGGCATCTATTTGGGCAGAAAACTGACAAGTTTTTGTAGAATGGTTTGAGGAGTGTAATCTTTGCTCAGTCACGGGTACTTCATTGTGGCTTCTCTTCCTTGACACTTGTCCCTCCCCAAAACTCTCTGGTGAGTGATTCCTTGATAAAGACATGGAACAGTACAATTACTGGCATAAAGGGCTGGTAGAACCTGGCCAGGGAATGTTTAGCAACCTTTTCTGTGCCACTGAAAAATAAATAGTGTCTATTTGGAAGAGTGACTTTTTCATGCTTGTAAATTCTTTTATTTGCTGAGTGATAATACAACAGGATTACTAAGCTCATGTGACTTGTCTTGCCAATGATTATAGAAACTTGTGACTATAAAAACAAATAATATGGATTTCTTATACATGGTTTTTAAAAATCCCAACCATAAAACAGTAAGATCTTTTTGCCTGTTTTCTGTGACAAACTCTGAAGAACTTCCCAGATTTCTTTCAGTATCAGTCCACAGGTCTAGGACACCTTTCCACATTCATGCACATAGACCTACAGCATTTCCCCCACCCCCACCCCCATGGTTACAAAGCATTTGTATGAGTATTCTCATACTTATTTAACTAACCTCCCTCTTTTTGGATAATTTTTACAATTATGGTGGTGGTGGTAGTGGTGGTGATGTGCCGTGGAGTCGGTTCCAACTCATAGTGACCCTGCACAGGGTTTCTGAGGCTGTAAATCTTTACGGGAGCAGAAAGCCTCATCTCTCTCCCGTGAAACAGCTGGTATTTTTGAGCTGTTGACCTTGTGGTTCACAGCCCAATTCGTAACCACTACGTAACAGAGCTCCTTATAATTATAGTAGTTGCACATACACAAATCCTCTCTATACAGCATAGCCCAAATATGCAAAAATACTTATAGGTTAAATTCTTGGAAAAGAAACTGTCAAATCGCCTTGCCAAAAGGTTACAGCAATTAACAGACTCTTAAACATATATGGAAGTTCTTATTTCTCTGTAGCCCTAACTGATGGATACAATCAAATGGTTTTGTTTTTAATCTTTGCAGATCGCTAAGTAAAAATATTACTTCATTTTAATATATAGTTTTCTGATTAATCATAAAGCATCCTTTGTCATTTACTTACCATATATGCATATCTATTTTTTAATGAATGGATTCTACCCATTTCCCAATTGCATTTTCTTCCTCCTACTGATCTGTAAAAACTCTTCACATATAAAAATTAGAACTTTCTTTTATTTATTGCAGATATTTTTCAGTCTGTTTGCTCTATGATTTTAATTTACAATGACTTGTTTGTTAGGCAGAATTTAGAAACTTTTTATCAATCATTTTTTAAAGTTGTAAGCAAGTTGTATAGAAATACCATTAGCAATTCTGAGTATATAAAGCAATGAATAACTGTTGTTAAGTTGCCATCGAGTTGGTTCCGACTCCTACCAGCCTTATATAGGGTTTTTAAGGAGTGCCTGGTGAGTTTGAACCACTGACCTTGTAGTACAAACAGACTTGTGGCCCACTGCTTATCCCACAGCACTTTATTATGTTAGGATCTAATAATGTTTCAAGTTATCACACAGAAATGATACTCAATTTATTCTCAACAAACAAAAGAAAAGCTTAAAAGTATAGCAAAGTCCATTAAAAACAAGTTATCTGCCAGTCTTAGGAAAAAGGGAGGATGGATTGAGCTAATGTTAGGAGATGTTGCAAGGAGAGCAGATGGGGTGCATGGAAGACTGGCAACCTGAAACAGATGAATACTCTAACACCTATATGAGAAGGTAAAATGTTGGGATAATGGGCAACAAAAGTGTTTCAGGGCTTAAAAGAAAATCTTATCTAGGTGTGCAGAATCAAGAAAGATCCTATGAAAGAAAAAGTATTAGAAACGAGGCTTACTGGGTACTTTAGAAAACTTTCAGCACAGAGATAGCTTGTAAATTAGTGTGACTGGTACCTAAGATGCGTGTGGAATCAGGCCAGAATGCTAAACTGCAATGTCATAATTTAGTAGTAGTAGTAGGCCATGAGTAGGCCATGAAAAAGGCACTCTGATAACATAGTGGTCACGAATCGGGCTGCGAACCTTAAGGTCAGCAGTTCAAAACTACCAGCAGCTCTGCGGGAGAAAGATGAGACTTTCTGCTCCCGTAAAGATTTACAGCCTTGGAAACCCTGCACAGGGTCGCTGTGGGTCAGAACCAACTCAACGGCACTTAACAACAACAACAAGGCCATGAAGGAATTTTTTGAACAGGAGTATCTCATGATCAGAAATGAAGTTGAGAAAGAACATTTTTTTCTATAATACAAGTGGAGTGAACTAGAGTAGCCAGAGCTAGTGAGGAAACTACTATGACTCTATGGAGAAATGTAACCTAGTGCTAAGCCATGATGATGGTAGTGGGAATAACAAGCAAGGAAAGTACGCTCTGACTAATCATGAACAGCTTCCAGGGTACAGTCATGCACTATTTTTAGTACAGTGTATGATTTCATAAAGGAATCTAAGAATGACCCAGATTTTTCCAAAACAGTGCAAGAGAGGCTCCAACAGAAGGCTGAGGAGGCAGTGAACAATAATATCTGAATTAATTCCAAGAAGCAGCCCTGGGGATGATGGTGCTGAATGCAGCTATGTATGTGGGCATCCAGGGTTACTCTTCTATCATACATGGTTTCAAATAAAAAATGGAAACAGACTGTCACTGTTCCCGAATCATAAACCCTGCTCTGATTTCACTGCCCTGCCTTCCCGCCATTCACACGAGAAGAAAATCATTTATTTGTGTATGAAAGGCACTCCGTGACAAGTGATAATGATAAAGCATCCTGGAAGAAAGAAAGTGGGATAAAAACTACAGTTCTCATCAGAAAGCACCTTCTATGGAAAAAGTAAAAAAATATTTTTAAAAACCCAGCACTCATTCAAGACAAAAAGCAGAGAAGGCAAATCCAGGGAATATTTTAGAAAAGCATTAAGCTTTCTTGAGAATTTAACTCCATGGCCATGACTAGAATTTACTTAGGATTCACATGTGTGGAACCAAGGCCCTTCATTCCATCTATAAATAATCCAACATTTACACCGCTCAAGCAAGATGGTATTGAGATAAATTCTGAATTGGGAAGTCTTTTAAAATATAAAAGTTTGGAAATAGGGTACTTTGCTTAATAATTAATAAATAAGTGCCACAGGCAAGAAAAGTTTTGAAAAATTAGTTGTAACATGTGGCAACTATGTTACTTTGTTTACTTCAAATTCATTGTCATGAAAGGGCAGAGGATCCTTTAAAGACTATTGCATCTTTGAGCAGTGTCTCCCAAACTTTCTTCATCAAACACATCTCAAAATAAAATGGGTTGAGCTCTTACCGTGAGATGAAATGGAATGGTATTGACCATTCTGAATCTGACAGGAATGGCAAAATATAGAGGAATATCATCACATTTATCAGTAAAAAGAACATTTCAAGACCTATAATGCAGTATAATGTAGTCTGTGCTTGGATAATATCCATATGCCTATAAGGAAGACCAGTTAATATCACTATTATTCAAATTTACACAACCACTAAAGTCAATGAAGATGAAATTGAAGAATTCTACCAACGTCTTCAGTCTGAAATTGATCAAACATGCAATCAAGATGTATTGATAATTACTGGTG
This sequence comes from Chrysochloris asiatica, assembly GCF_000296735.1. Lineage (NCBI taxonomy): Eukaryota > Metazoa > Chordata > Mammalia > Afrosoricida > Chrysochloridae > Chrysochloris > Chrysochloris asiatica. Next base: position 5,341,220 of record NW_006408689.1, read on the forward strand.
ATTGGAATGCAAGGTTGGAAAATATAGCTTCAGTGATAGAAATGATGCTGGAGATCACATCAAAGAATTCTGCAAGGCCAATGACTTCTTCATTGCAAATACCTTTTTCACACAACATAAAAAGTGACTATACACATGGACTTCATCAGAAGGAATACACAGAAATTAAATTGACTACATCTGTGGGACGTGATGGTGGATAAACCCCTTATCATCAGCCAAAACAAAGCTAGGAGCACACTGTGAAACAGATCATCAATTGCTCATAGGCAAGTTCAGGGTGAAGCTGAAGAAAATTAAAACAAGTCCACAAGAGCCAATATATGACCTTGAACATACCCCACCTGAAGAATAGATTTAATGCATAAGACACTAAAGACTGAAGACCAGAAGAGTTGTATGATGACATCAAGATCTTTCTGCTTTCTGCTCCCGTGACTCAGAACCAACTCCACAACAACAACAATTGTTGAAAACAGTGTAAATAAAAGATAAGCAGATCCAAAAGCTGCACTTACTAAATCAGAATACTCACTTTTTTCAATTTTATCCAAAATAACAGAAAGTTTTTTGACAAGATTTGGCAAGGAAATTTCCATCTTTCTTGATATTACACAGTTGTTCTTATACAACTGGAACATATTGCATTAAAAAAATTTTTTTTAATGGATCTATGACCCACTGAAATTCTTCTTATGAAAGATTTTAAACAGGCTAGAAAATTGTTTCCAAGTTTTAAGGGAGGTAGAGAGAGTTTTATCGGTTACACATATTAATTTTGGCAAATAAAATCCCACAATGATGGAAACTTTCCCACAAGTTTTCCAGCGCTGCCGTAATGGAAATACCACAAATGGGTGATTTTAACAAACTGCATTTTATTCTTTCACAGTTTAGAAGGCTAGAAGTCCAAATTCAGGGCACTGGATCTAAGGGAAGCCAGATCTTCTCTGTTGGCTCTTGGGGGAGGTCCTTGTCTCTTTTTAACATCTGTGCCCTAGGCATCCCTTGGAGATCTTCATATGACTTGGCATCAATCTTTGCCTGGGTCTAGGAGGTTCACAGCACAGGGATTCTAGCTCCAAAAGACATGCTCTCTTCCCAGCTCATCTTTCTTGGTGGTATTAGATGCCTACTTGATTGTTTAATCCCTCTATTATCTCTAAAGACATTGACACAAAACAAAACCTAATCCTATAGATTGTATCCTGCCCCCAGGTACAAGATTCCATCATTAAAAAAAAAAAAACAATTGCTGTTGAGCTGACTTCACTCATGGTTACCCCATATGTGTCAGAGTCTTAACTGGGTTCCATAGGATTTCCAATGGAAACAGATCACCAAAACTTTTTTTCCAAAACACCTTTGGGTGAACTCAAACCTCCAACTTTTTGCTTAACAATCAAGTGCATTAACCATTTGTACCACCCAGGAACTCCTATATTCCAAAGCAGGCACCCATCAACTCATCCTCCTCAAACACCAAGTTCTTAAGGAAGTTCAGCTTGTTGCTTCTATTTTCTCTGCTGAGGAAAACAATGTACTTTATAGACAAGCCCTCCATCCTATATGGTCCAGAAACAAGCAGACATACTTCAACTGAGTTAGCAGCAGGATGCTGTTGAATGAGGGTAAAGGTGAATGAAGACTATCAGTAATAAATGTAAAGTCCCTCACAGAGTGCCTAGTCCAGAACAGGTTCTTAGAAGATGTTGATTTTATGAATTAATGAATAAGTAGATGAATAAATAAAAGATTCTATAGGAATCTCTTAGTCACACATTCTGCATTACCTTTAAAATGTCTATCTTGGGGACAAGATGCATTCAAAGTGATAAAATAATGTTATTTTTTTCCCCCTTAAAATGAAGATTTTTTGATTAGATAACTAAAGGGAAAACTCAGAAGTCTGAACAGAGTCAAGGAAAAATATCAATTTGTAATCTCACAAAAATGACCCCAATACCTGCTAAATGTTGATTCATCTTTTTACGGAGAAATAAATGCATCATGGGTTATTGACAAGTTTACTTTTAAATCTAAAATAAATATTTCTCATATTCCATAACAAATAAATAAATAAATAAAATGTCTATCTTGGGAGTAGTTAATCTTACATTCCAGAAACAGAGGTCCTTAGGACCATCAAGGAAGAAGAGCATAAGCGGAATGTGGGGCCCTATAGAGAGAAGCAGAGACACAGGAGATGGAGGCAGAGATGATGACCTGGAGAGACAGAGCAGCTGAGGACTCTAGACTCATGGAAAGAGAAAGGCTGTGTGCTGACAGTCAGGAAGCAGGCTTGCAGAATATGCCCTTGGGTTGTTTAAATGATTATTTATTCCTGAGGGTTTCTGTGTACATAAAAAAACAAAAACAAAACAAAAAAACATACTATTGAATGACGATGCATGGAGGGGATTGTAATTATTGCAATGAAACAAAATACAATGAGTGCAAAACCAACGTTCTCCCATGTAAACTAGCACTCAATTCACAATAAAACCTTAAAAAAAAAAAAAAGTCTAGCTTGCATTTTAATAACATTTTAATCATAGATTTACTGAATTGATAAAGTGATTCCTGAGAGAATACAGTTAAATAATTAAGGACTCATTAATCCCCATGAGTCCTTGCGATCCTAGGGACATTCTCGGATTTGGGGAAAATGAAAATATAACAGATATTATGAAAATATGATCACTGTTATTTATTGTTTGTCTAATTATATGTGTTGTTGTTAAATGACGTTGAGTCAGTTCCGATCCACAGTGACCCTGTATAGGGTTTCTGAGGAGCAGGTGGTGAGCTTGAACCGCTGACTTTGCAGTTCAAACTGAAGTCCAGCGCATTAACCCACAGCACCACAGCTAGAGTCCAATTATATATGGTGCTTCAAGTATATTAGCATATTAAGTCTTTGTAGCACCTCTGTGAATGTTAGCTAATCCCCCCTTTACAGAAAAGGTACCTAACATTCTGAGTGCTTATCTAGCTTATATAGCAGCAAGTGCAGGCACAGGGCTTGAACCCATGACCACTTGATGACAGGTCACACTTTTTCATGCCACCTCTCTGCTGTTACCTATCAGCCCAAATCAGTCACTAGGCTTTAGCCTAGGGTTCAACAATCTGAAGACTAAATTCTGTCTAATGACTGACTGCTTTTATAAAGAAGTTTTATCAGAACATAAACTTTCATTTGTAGCTTCCACACTACAAAGGCAGAGTTGAGCATCTGTGGCCAGCTTACCCCAAAGTATTTACTATTTGGTCCCTTACTGGTACAGTTGTTAGCATGTTTGACTGCTAACCAACAGGTTAGTGGTTCCAATCCACCAACTGCTCTGCAGGAGAAAGATGTGTCAGTGTGTTTCTGTAAAGTGCATTATAGCCTTAGAAACCCTACTCTGTCCAATGGGTAACTCAGAATCAATAGTGACTCAGTAACAGTGGATTTGGTTTTGGTTTGATCAGAAAAGGTTTGCCCACTCCTGCCTATTCTAGACACAGTTGCATTTACAACTCTGTCTGTTCCCATCAGAGGGAAAATACACTTCTCTTTCAATTCAATTCAATCATTTTCTCTCTCCAAATTCAAGGATCAACTTTGACTTAGAACATACCAATGCATTGAAATTTTAAAAAGCAAACAGCTTGTGGAACAAAAAAAGTAATATAATATTAATTTAATCTATTTTTCTCCAATAGCTAGAAGATACAGGTAGCACAGTCCCATGCCAAATATTGTCAGATTCATTAATAATGCTGATTCATGCTGCCTATTATAAGAAATCTGAAACTAATTGTTCTCAATTAATCTGCTCTACTCTTTGATAGCTTATTTATCAGATGGGGAAAGATAGATTTAATAGTGCTTCCATGAAACAGGTCCTTTAATTGGAAACATCACAGCATTTAGCTCACTTTGTACTCCAGCAATTAAGAACAATTTGGAAAAGTGTTGTTGATTTTTTTTTTTTTTTCACTATTGTCTCCTTGATTAGATTTCCGAAGACCCAGACAAAACAAATGACAACAGTAGCTAGCACTATTGGTACAAATAAAAGCCCAACAGCCAGATTACTTACTATGAGAAATGGGAGCCATCTCTCTCCATTTCGTCACTGTCTTACATTTATTTCTCCTACCCTAGTCTCTTGTGTAGGTAAGTGGCAATACTTCTTATAAAAGGCATCATTTTGTACCAACCTTTACACAATTATCTTTTTTCCAAATAAGCCAAATCAACAGAAGAAATTATTTTTCTTGATTAAGCACCCACATTTCTCTTGGGAGGAAACAAAACAAACAATTAATCTTTCCTTATTTGTTCTCAGAAGTCCCTGCCTCCTTAAACGCAGGCTATCCAGGTACCTGTGGCAGCTAGTCGGCAGCAATTAGGACTGAGCGGAAAATGAATGGACTCTGAGCTGAGGGCCTAATCTGTTGAGAGTCAGTGTGAGAGGGCAAGGTTATACTAGGAAAATTCCCTGTTGTCGGAGCACTGTTCAAAATTACTACCTGACTTCAGCATAATTAACCAGGCTTGGGAATTTATATGAACTAAGTAATTGGAAAGAATTAGCAAGAGATATGTACATTAATCTTTAACAGTTACACAGTGTTTAATGAAATTAAGGGTCTTGTGCTCATTCTTGCCTTGCTGCTTAGTTTGCACACTTTCAACTTCACCTGTAGGACAAGGAAGATATGCCAGATGAAGATAAAAACAATAACAAAACTCCCTTTATGGGAAACCCAACAATTCAACAGCAGATTCTGACTTAAATAAACTAGAACACATCCACAGGACTGACTATTATGGGGTCTTTATTAAAATTGTGTTTTATAAAATAATCTGTATAAGATATCTGAGAGTTGCTCCAAAATAATATGGCAGGATGTGGGTATGAGAGTGCAGATGAGAAAAAACAGCCCCTGAAGCTGAATGTTAAAGCTGGATGATTGGCAACTAGGACTTTATTATATTATCCTGTCTAGTTTGGTATCTGTGGAAATTTTAATAATAAAAATATTAAGAAATCTTTATAAATCATGTCTTACAGAAATATTCAATACATGATAAGTTGGTGATATATACTTAAATTTAAGTTTATAAAATAGTACATATGAAACAAATATTTTGTAGTATATGACTATAAATGTACACAGTACAAAGACAAAGGCAACGTGCCACATCTTTAAGATATTTAAGTCCGATTTTCCAGCCTTGCCAGTATTGACACTGTGGGCTGCATAACTTTTGTTGTGGAAGGCTGATCTGTGAATTGTAGGAACTAGCTGTATCTCTGGCCTCTACTCATCAGATGCCAGATGCAGCCCCAGCTTCAGTTGTGACCACTGAAAATGTCTCCCAATCCACGAACACCCTGCCATTACGTCAATTCTGACTCACTGCGACCCTACAGGACAGGATAAAACTATTTCTGAGACCATAAACCTTTATGGGAACAGACAGCCTCATCTTTCTCCCGCACAGCAGCTGGTGGGTTTCAACCTGAGGTTAGCAGGCCAATGCTTAGCCCACAGCCCAGCCAGAGCTTCTTTTCCCTCAGGGGCAAAGCTGCCCCTACAAGAGAACCACTGTCTAAGTGGGATAAGTATAGATTATTTTGGTTTTTAATGTTTCTCCGAGTTTTAGAATATATAGATTAAAAAACTTAATAGTATTATAGTTTTGATTTATGGTGGCTATGGTGTGCTGTCAAGTCAGTTATGATTCAGAGCGACCTTGTATAGGGTTTCCAAGACTATAAATCTTTACAAAAGCAGAAAGCCTCATCTTTCTCCAGTGGAGTCACTGGTGGATTTGAACTGCTGACCTTGCAGTTAGCAACCCAATGCATAACCCACTACAGGGTCACTATATATACACACATATATTGCTGCTGTTAAGTCAGTTTCAACTCTTGGCGATCAAGTATAGTGTTTCCGAGGAGCAACTGGTGAGTCTGAACCAACGACATTGCGGTTCAAACTCATCTTGAAGTTGAGTGCTTATCCTATGGCACCACATCAGGACTCCATTTATACATATACATATGTATATGTTGTTGTTAAGTGCCGTGGAGTTGGTTTGACTCATAGCGACCCTGTATAGGGTTTCTGAGGCTGTAAATTTTTACGGGAGCAGAAAGCCTCATCTTTCTCCCACAGAACAGCTGGTAGTTTTGAACTGCTGACCATGTGGTTTGCAGCCCGATTTGTAACCACTACGCTACCAGTGCTCCTATATGTATGTGTGTATACATCAAAATAACAAAAATATTGATTTCAAAAATATATAGTACACCATCACTGTACAATATGGAGTCCTGGTGTGACATTGTAGGGATATACACTCAACTGCAATGTTGGTTTGAAATGCAAGATCAGCAGTTCAAATCCACCAGCCCCTCATCAGAAATCCTTGACAGGGTTGCTATGAGCTGGAATCAATTTGACAGCACTTAACAACAACAACAACCACAAGTGTACAATATATATGACCACAAGGTTGGTGGTTCAAACCCACCAGCAGCTCCTTGGAAATCCTCTGCAGGGTTGTTATGAGTCAAAACCAGCTCGCCGGCACTAAACACCAACAACGATTATTGCAGCATTCTTCAAAATAGTCAAAAGGTGTAAAAAACTCAAGTGCCTATCAACAAATGAAGAGATACATGTAGTATATCCATATAATGCAATGTATGGATAAAATATAGTATATCCATACGGTGCAATGAAGTCCTGCTACATGGATTGACCTTGAAAACATGCTGATGAGTGAAACAGGTCAGACACAAAAGAATATATAGCATATGACTTGAATTAGAGAAAATATCTAGAAGAGGCAAATGCATAGACACAAAGGGCTGTTAATGGTTACCAGAGGCTGGAGGGAGAGGACAGGAATAGGGAGTTATTAATGAAGGGGTACTGAATTTATTTGCTGTTATTGGTAAGCGCCATCGAGTTGGTTCTGACTCACAGTGACCTTGTGTAGGATTTCCAAGGAGCAGCTGGTGGGTTAAACTGCCAACCTTGAGGTCGAATGCTTTTCCTACACTGCCACACCAGGACTCTTGAATTTTTTAGGGTGATGAAAAATTTTTTGTAAACAGATAGTGGGGATGATTGCACAGCATGATAAATATTATTAATGTCACTTAAAAATAGATAAAATGACATTTTTTTGTATTATATATATTTTATCATAATAAAGTTAGAATATACACAAGGAGATTTCAAAATGTTCATGGAAAAAAGGAGCTAAAAGATAATGGGATTTTTCCATGAACTTCTGAAGCCCCCCCCCACATACACACTATGGAGTCCTGGTGTAGCACACTGTGGATTAATGCGTCAGACTGCAAAGCTGTTTGAACTTCAAGGTCAGTGGTTCAAGCTCACCAGCTGCTCCTCAGAAACCCTATACAGGGTCGCTATGGGTCAGAACCGACTCGACAGCACTTAACAACAACAACAATATACACTAACCTGCAAGAAGATAATTAGCTGATGCTTGTAAAGAAATAGGCAACTTGTATCAGAAAATAAAAGACTATGAAATAGAAATGTAGTTTTGTTTAAATCGAAGTTATCAAGCAAAAAGTGCACCTCACTGTAAAAGCTAGTTCTTTTAAAAATCACGACTCTGTTACACAGAAATCTGATAAAACATGAAAGCATGTCAAGAATAATGTGTGGCTTCCTGAAATCTTCTGTTAATGGAAAACATTCAGAATTGAAGAGAGAATAAAGCCCACTATAGACCATTCATGGGAGAAGGATATCATGTTTGGTAAGGTGGAGGATCAGAGAAAAAGAAGACACCCAGAGAGAGGGATTCGCAAAATGGCAGCATCAATGGGTTCAAGAGTGGCAACAATTGTGAGGCTGGCCCAGGACCGGGCAGTGTTTCATTCTGTTGTGCATAGGGTCACTCTGAGTTGGTAATGACTCAATGGCACCTAACAACAACAGCAATAAGCAACTTAGGACCCCTGGTGTGGCACTGTAGGATAAGCACTGGATTGAGAAACAAGTTCAAACCCACCAGCTGTTCCTTGGAAACCCTGTACAGGGTCACTATGAGTTGGAATCAGCTTGATAGCAGTTAAAAACAACAACATAGCCACCTTAAAGGAACTGACATTCCCAAAAATAAAATGCTAGTTCAGCATAACGTTTATAAGACAAAACTTTAAAATAAGGTCAAATGTGAAGAAAAAATAGTACGTGTTCTTTCTTTCTTTTCACATATATAAAATCATATCACCAACCACCTGCTACCAAAAGAAGCTTTGAGCTGGTTTTCCCGTAACAAGTAAAGATGCTGTGTGGTATCTGCGGCATCACCACACAGCTTACAAGCCCTTCTAAAAACTCAAACATTTCAGAAGCTCCTAAAGCTTTTCAAATTGCAATCCCCCGTCTCACCAACACTGACCTAAATCCCCTTCAAGGGCTTAACAGCAGTAGTTCTACAGACCTGGTTTCCCTGAAGACTTGTCCATCCAAAGTGAGTAATAATGCATTAAATCTGGTTTTATTTATTCCCTTGAGAGAATACTAAATTAATTGTATTTAAATAAATAATCTATATGGTTGGCTTCAAAATTTTTAAATATTGTTCTACTCTAAACACTATTATAAATGAAATATACAAAATCATGAAAGCAATGGAAAGCATGCCAATCACTGGGAAAAATAAAATGTATTTCAAATTAGGCAGAAAAAGAGTGAAAATTTCACATGTAAATAAAAAATGTCACATATTATCCCAAGTTTGTTGTTAGGTACTGTTGAGTCAGTTGAGTCAGTAACCCTATACATAACAAAACAAAACACTGCCCAGTCCTGTGCCAGCCTCACAAATGTTGCTACACTTGAGCCCATTGGTGCTGCTACTGTGTCAATCCATCTTGTTGGGGGTCTTCCAAGCATAATGTCCTTCTCCAGGATGGGTCCCTCCTGATAAAATATCCTAAGTATGAGAGACAAAGTCTAGTCATTTTGCCTTATAAGGAGCATTCTGGCTGTGCTTCTCCAACACAGATCTGTTTGTTCTTCTGGCAGCCCAAAGTATTTTCAATATTCTTCTTCGACATTGTAACTCAAATGAATCAATTCTTTTTATGATCTCCCTTGTTCACTGTCCAACTTTCACATGCATATGAGGCTATTGAAAAGACCAGGGCTTAGGTCAGGCGTATGTATCTTAGTCCTCAAACTGACACATTTGCTTTTGAACACTTTAAAGAGGACTTGTGCAGCAGATTTGCCTAATGCAATACGCGGTTTGATTTCTTGACTCCTGCTTCCATGTTGTTGTTTTGTGCCATCAAGTTGTTTCCAATACACAGAGATCCTACGTACAACAGAATGAAACATCGCCTGGTCCTGTACCATCCTCATAATTTCTACTACGTTTGAGCTCATTGCTGCGGCCACTGTGCCTATCCAGCTTGTTGGGGATCTTCATGAGCGTTCATAAAATGTTGTCAACTTAGCACAAAAAAATCTTTCATAAGTATGTTTTTGTTGTTGCTATTAAGTGCCATTAAATTGGTTCCCACTCAGAACGACCCTGTTTAGGGATACTGAGGAGCAGCTAGTGGGTTTGAACTGCCGACTCAGCAGTTAGCAGTCCCGTGCTTATCCTATAGCATCACATCAGTACTCCAGAACTATCATAAAACCTAAGAATCTAGAGATCATTGCCTATACAAAGTTTCAAATTTAGAAAATGATGAATTCTAACATTTTTCTTCCTTAAATTTTGTCAGTTTTTCACCAACAATAATGACAAACTTGGCTGCCAAATACTAGATAAGCGGTGAGGGTTTTATTGTATGAAAAACAACCACTGAGAAAAGTTATAGGATTTCTAACCCGGCACAACAGAAACATGTATGCACAACAGAGTCTGAAAACAGTTGCTAGCAATGATGGATTTAAGTTATTAACAGATCAAAAAGAGATGGATGGTGGTTTGCTTTTCTTAATCTACATCATCATCTAGATCTATTTAAAGATACGTAGTGCACTAACAAACTTGGTTAAGGTTTCGATAAAATCAGTAAAAATAATCTGCCCCCGTTACATAGAGTCTGTATCGATCAATAAAATCACTTGTACAAGGAAAGTACTGTTAAGTACTGACAATCCCAGCCATTAATATTATTTAACACACTGCTCACAATCTTTAACAAGAACAAAGAACAGTTTGTTCCATGTTATAAGCAGTGTCTTCATAACTATATAGACTTTCTATGGAAATTTTATGAAGTTCAAACTGTACACCCCCACCTCCCTGTTCATGTATACTAAAAGCTCGGTTTTTTTTATTTTCATTTAAAAGAAATTCTTTGTGTAAGAACCAAAGCTGCCATTACAATTCACTTTCTAATCTGTGATTTCAACTAAAGATTCAAAATACTTGAGCTGTAAAGATCAGGGGGACAATAGGGTTAGTATGGGACCTCCCTGCTGCATTCAGTTTCATCAATGCCTCTACTTTGCTGTTGTTGTTAAGTGCCATGGAGTCAGTTCCGACCCATAGTGACCCTATATTGGGTTTCCAAGGAGCAGCTGGTAAGCTTGAACCACCGACCTTGCGGTACAAACCACTTTGCAGTCCAATGCATTAACTCATAGCGCCTCATGAGGACTCCTCTATCTTGTTAGAGTGGATTGAAAAAGAAAATTTCAATGAATCCTTAACCAGTGCATAATTTAAGACAACAAAAATGGAAAGTGGGACAAAAGTAAGAGCAAAATCATTATATATTCTTGAGTGTTTTTGTTTACATCTTTCCAACCTGTCTTCCCCCCAAAAAAGAAAAACAATGGGAATAGAAGCAAATACTGTTGAATGATGATGCATGGAGGAGATTGTAATCATTGCAATCAAACAATGGTGTAAAGCTGGTGTTCTCCCATGTGAACCATCACTCAGTTCACAAAAATGTAAGGGACAAAAAATTTTATAGAAGGACAGCTTTATCTACATAGATGTTGCTGTTGTTGAAGAGTGGCTGGTAAGCTTGAACCGCCGACCTTGTGTTTCAAACTGACCTTGCAGTCAAGCGTATTAACCCACATCACCACACCAGGACTCCTATCATTGTATTAATGATAACAAAAATGAGGAAACCTTTTAAAGAAGCAAGATTAACTTAGAAATCATTATAATTCTAAACTGTTAGAAATCTGTTCTATGCTTAACCTTTGCAGTCTTGGCTACTCACAATCCCAGCAGTTTATGATATGTAATGGTTTGCAATTTTGCAAAGATAAGCAAGAGGGAGCCCCTTCTCTGTTAAGTGGACTTTGGAAGCATTAAAAGACCTGCAAGTCAGCTCAGCTTAATTTAGCTCTGGTGTTTTCACCTCAAGAACTCCTATCTTACAATTTTCAAGAAGTGACCAAAAAACAAAACAAAACAAAAAAATAATTTTGGTAGTCTGTACAGGACTTGGAAAAAAGCTCCCAAAAGAAGCTAGTGAATAATAATACTAAAGTAAGTGAAGGAAAAGTGAACATATATATGACTCCCGACTATAAATAGACAGTTTAGGTAACTTAAGAGTAAACTATTTACTTATGACACTTATGAAATAATAAATCCACTAATATACTCTGATGTGGAAGGAAGGAAATGTAGTTCAAAAACTACTTTAAAGACATGTTTCAACAAGTACAGAAACTGATTAGCAAGCGAAAGAGAAAACCCTCAGAGTAAATGACTAGGCGGTGTACTTGATGCTCACGTAATCCTGGCAGACAGGATCTTGCTCAAGCATTTTCATGAAGCAACAGGTGATAAAGGAAACAAAATAGCTACGGATCCAAATAAAACACTGATAAAAACATTTTAGAAGTACTTTTGCTGCATAATGGGAAAGGGAGTTAAATTCACAGAACATTCTTTATGACAGTAAAGAAACTCACAGAAGAGAGATAACAGGCTGGAAAATGTGTCCAGTGTAGGTGAAGGCAAGCCTACCTAGAGAAAATGTCTTGTTAAGAACTAGAGGTACCTGAAAGGATCAAAGGCAGACAGAGAGAAAGTTATTCTATGAACCTCAATATACCAAGTCAATAAATTGGCTGTATGAAAGCTGGACAGTGAATAAGGAAGATCATAGAAGAATTTATGCCTTTGAGTTGTGGTGTTGGAGGAAAGTGCCGTGGGCTGCCAAAAGAACCAATAGATCTGTTTTGGAAGAAGTGCAGCCAGAGTGCTCCTTGGAGGTCAGGATGGCTAAGCTTCGTCTCTCCTACTTTGGATATATTGTCCGGAGGAAACAATCATTGGAGAAGGATGTCATGCTGGGTAGGGTGGAGGGTCAGAGAAAAAGAGGAAGACCCCCAACGAGATGGATCAGCCAGGTGGCATCATTGATGGACTCAAGTGTGGCAGCGGTAGTGAGGTTGGCCCAGGATCGGACATTGTTTCGTTCTGCTGTGCATGGGGTCGCTATGAGTCGGTTCCGACTCGATGGCACCTGACATAACATTATAAAAAAAAAAAAAAAAAAAAAAAGTTTAGGTCATGATACAAACTCCTTTTGGACCATCTTGTGAAAATGCTGAAAGTTTAATTTACACCTGTGTGGAGCTGTGGGTTAATGCGCTGGACTGCAAAGTTGACTTGAACTATAAGGTCGGCGGTTCAAGCTCATCAGCTGCTCCTCAGGTCACTAGGTATACAGGGTCACTACATATCAGAACTGACTCAATGGTACTTAGTAACAATAGACAAAATAAGGCTGTGTTTTATATATGAGTCAGAACTGATTCGAAGCCACTTAATAACTTAAAGTTGGGCCTAGTTGAAAAGGCACTTTCTTTAGGACACAAACGGGCCCTCCCAGAGGTTCTTCTTGCATACCGCTCTCCTGCACTCCAATCTCTAACAGAACAGAAGGTGAAATCCAGTCTACAAAAGACTTCCTGGAATTTTAATTTGAGTCAGAAACACTGTGAAGTATAAATCTTGCATTCAAGTAAAATAATTAAACTTGTTTTACAAACCTTCATGCTTAAAGAATGTATTATAGAAAAGTACATAAGTCATTGCTCAGGGAGGTCTCCAGTGTGGACCTTGTTTAATATTTGGGTAACCCTAAAGAGTGACTCAGCAATGAACAGTTACTTGGCCTCAGACTACCTGGGAAATGAATATTGCTGGATAGAACAGGGGTGGGGTGAGGTGGGGGGGGCTACATCACTGAACTAGAAGGAAAATAAGGAACCCACAGAGGCCTAAATGGAATATAATCAATCCTGAAAGAAGAGAAAGCACCAAAGCTGGCTCTTTCTTTTTGCCAAGTTGTGAAGCAACTTTTGAACATCCACTTTTGGAGCTATAGGTATATAGGAAATGAAGATATAAAGTTAACTCAAGATGGGTAGGAAGAGCCTGCAAGGTTATATCCTCAGAGGAATAGAGAATGAGAAATAAATCTACCAGGATGAATGGTCAGAGTTTGGCACTTGGGGCAAAAGGGATAAATATCCCTTGAGAATTCAGCTCCAAACTAGCCCCGTTTACAAGTTTGATACCTAAGTTCGTGCCGTCTGTGTGGTTCAAAAGAACCTCAAGTTTAGAATTCCAAGTCCTGGTTGGCAGTGTTCCCAAGTGATTGGCAAAAGCAAATAAAAATTCTCTCTGTGCCAATTTAGCTTAAGTCTGGCTATACACCAAGTAAACCCCACCCACTGCTGTCAAGCTGATCTGGCTCAGAGTAAACCTGTAGAATTCCAGAGATAAAGGTCCAAGGAGCATGAACATACACACAGCATCATGATAAGGAAATAAAGCACCATGAGCAAGAGCCAGTAAAACAATGGATAATCAACTTAGATGTATGAAGACATCAGCGATTACAACTACCAGACTCCAAAGAAAAAACAGTAAAAGAAGAGGAAGAGGTGTGGTTGTTATTAGGTGCTCCAGGTTTACTTCCATAGTAACCCTACATACACTGAACACAGTACTCCTAAGTTTGAGCCCACTCTTACTGCCACGGTGCCAATCCATCTCATTTTAGGGTCTTCCTTTTTTTTTTGCTAATCCTCTCCCTAACCAAACAGGATGTCCTTCTCCAGTGACTGATCCCTCCTGATAACATGCCCAAAATATGTGAGTTAAAGTCTCACCATCCTTGCTTCTAAAGAGGAAGAGGTAGCACTCAAAAGTATAATACCTAAGAATTGTTCAGAAATGTGGAAAACTTCTATATTTTTCATTCAGATTTAGGGAGCACACATATAATAGATATGAATAAAAATAATTGTATACCTAGATGTTATTGTTAAATGCCACTGAATCATTTCTGACTCATAGTCACCTTATAGTGGGTTTCCAAGGAGTGCCTAGTAAGTTTGACCTTTTGGTCAGCAGCTCAGGGCTTCTCCTACAGCATCCCACGAGGACTCCTATATTGTTGCTGTTAAGTGCCGTTGAGTCATTTCCAACCCATAGCGATCCTGTATAGGGTTTCTGAGGCTGTAAATCTTTATGGGAGCAGATAGCCTCATCTTTCACCCATGGAACTGCTGGTAGTTTCCAACTGCTGACTGTGAGATTAGCAGCTGACTTGTAACCACTACACTATAAAACTAAAGGCCACTAAAGATCAAAATAAAATCCTAAAGAACCAGAAAGTGAGAAATAATTACCTTCAAAAATAAAAAAAACTGACACCAATAAAGTAAGTCAGAAAGGTGGAGAATTATATTTTAAAAAGGCATTGTGATGATTAGCAAAATTACCTTTAATAACAAAGTTAAGATAAATCTGAGAACATCTACCATCAACAGACCCTCACTAAAAGAAATTCTAATAAATAGAATTCAAGCAGAAGAAAAAAATGATCCCAGGTAGGAATTTAGCAAGCAGAAATTTTGAGCACAGTTGTAAAAAACATGTCATTAACTTTAAATAAACATTAAGTGTATAAAACAGTAATATATCTCATTTTTGGTGTTAAGAAACAATTAGATACAAGTCAAATACAGAATATATCTTGGGAGAATTATAGTAAAAAACCCAACATTTTAAGGTCCTCACAGTATCTTGAAAGAAGCCCTAGTGGTGTGGTGGGTTACACCATGGCCTGTTAACTACAAGGTCAGCTGTTTGAACCTATCAGTTCTTCTGTGCAAAAAAGACGAGGCGTTCTGCTCCCATATAGAGTTTTTGTTGTTAGGTGCCAGTGAATCATTTACAACCCACAGCAACTCTGTGTACACCAGAACGAAATACCTCCTAGTCCTGCACCATCCTCTCAATTGCTGCTATGCTTGAGTTTACTGCTGCTGACATTGTACCAATCCATCTCATTTGAAGTCTCCCTCTTTCATGCTGGCCCTCTACTTTACTAAGCATGATGTCCTTCTCCAGGGCCTGGTCCCTCCTGACTATGCCTGAAGTATGAAAGATGAAGTCTGATTATCTTGGCTTCTAAGGAGCATACTAGTTGTACTTCTTCCAACACAAATTTGTTTGTTTTTCTGGCAGTCCTTTGGAGTCCTGGTGTGGCACTGCAGGTTAATGCCCTGGACAGCAAGGTCACTTTGAACTGCAAGGTTGGCGGTTCAAACCCACCAGCCACTTGGAAACCCTATACAGGGTTGCTCTGGGTTGGTATCGACTCAGTGTCACTTAACAACAACAGTACCTTTAAAATTCTTCTCCAACACCTCACTCAAATGTATCAATTCTTTTGCCGTCTTCCTTACTCACTGCCCAACTTTCACACGCATATGAGGCTAAAGAAAATACCATGGCTTGGGTCAGATGCACTTTAGTCCTCAAACTGATACCTTTGCTCTTTAACACTTTAAAGAGGTTTTGTGCAGCAGATTTACATAATGCAGTATGTCATTTGATTTCCTGACTGCTGCTTCCATGAGTGTTTATGGTACTTTGAATTTCCTTGATATGGCTTTTCTACCCAGCCTTCTTAATTCCCACTAAGTGATTTGGTTGTTGTTGTTGTTATGTGCCGTGGAGTCGGTTCTGACTCATATTGACCCTGTACAGGGTTTCCAAGCCTGTAAATCTTTATGGGAGCAGAAAGCCTCATCTTTCTCCCGCAGAACAGCTGGTAGTTGTGAACTGCTGACCGTGAGATTAGCAGCCTGATTCGTAACCACTACTCCTGCAAATAGAATTAGGTGGGGGGAAAAAAAAAGAAAGAAAAGAAAAAAAGCGCTCTTGATTTCCTTGAGTACCAAAGTGACAACAAATTGAACATCAAATGAACAACAAGAAGTAAACCCTCTCATCTTTCAACCACTTCTTTCAAGCCCTATTTCTCAGAATAAAAATTTCTAAGCTCAATTTGAGTGTCACTGTAAACTCCTCTCGGTGCCAGATGATTTTATCCACATATTTATATCCAATGTACAAACAACTTACCATGTTTACACAGAGTAGTAATGGAAGTCATATGTCAAATACAGTATGTGTGGGTGGAGCGGGGAGTAAAGCTTTCTCCAAAACTAAAGCTTGAAGATACACAATTTCTGCGGAAATTTGGCTTACAAATAAGAATGCATTTGTTTACCTATTCTGTGTAATTATAAAGAGCTTGTATTTTTACCCTTTGCACACAATTTCTAAAGTCTCATTATTTTATTTTTTCAAAATTTCTCGGCAATGTTGCCCAAAGTAATGGAAATCTCCACATACAGAGGTACAAGAAATGAGGCCACGCACATTCCTGTGATTTTTGATTCCCATTTCCTGTCAGCTCCCATCCCCATGGAAAGGCAGTAAAGGATACTCTCATCCTGCCCAAAGCAGAAGAGCAAACACATTAAAGCGAGTTCTCTTCTCTCAGCACAGATGCTGAGGGCCCTCTAGCATGTTGGCTTTCCTACCCAGCACTGTGAAGACCAGGAAAATTACAGGAGGCCAGGAACAACAGACTCTTAGTATCTTTCTACAGGGAGGGTTCTTTGAATGTGTCACTAAATATAAATCTGTGGAAGCCAGTCTTTCCTTAGCTTCTAAAAATTATGGATTCAGGAACAAAACAGAAATACAGAAAATGTCTGTAGAGGATATAGCATATTTCCTTTGTACTTCCCACAATTCCCCTCCTAACCAGAATTCACATTAGGGTTAATATCTAAAAAGCAAGTGAAGATAACAAAGAACACAGTCAGGCCAGATCATCATGGTAAGTTTACAACTCTTTGGTGAAGTCCAGCTCCATTTTTCTGAGAACCAAGATCTTCCCAAATCCTGGTCAAGCTCACCTCATTCATTCCCATCCTTCTGCCTCTCAGATGGGGTTCTGGAGCCCGGGTGTACTGGCTGAACACAGGCTTGCCCTGGCTCAGACCTTGCCTTATACCATGCTCTTTGAATTTCATGATGACTATGCTCCGCGGGAGAAAGAGGAGGCTTTCTGCTCCCGTAAAGATTTACACCCTCGGAAACCCTGTTCAGGGTCGCTATGGGTCGGAACCAACTCGACGGCACTTAACAACAACAACAAAACAAAAAAAGGAGCTCTAGTAGTGTAGAGGTTACAAATCGGGCTGCGAACCGCAATGTCAGCAGTTTGAAACTACCAGCTGCTCTGTGGGAAAAAGATGAGGCTTTCTGCTCCCGTAAAGATTTACAGCCTCGGAAATCCTGTTCAGGGTCGCTATGGGTCGGAACCGATTCAATAACTTAAAAACAACAACCAAAAAAAAATTCCAGAGTGCTGGTGTGGCGCTGTGGATTAATGAGCCAGACTGCAAAGCCATTTGAACTGCAAGGTTGGCGGTTCAAGCTCACCAGCTGCTCCTCAGAAACCCTAATACATGGTCGCTATGGATCAGAACTGACTCAACGGCACTTAACAGCAACAACAAAACTGTCACCTTGATTTCTCTAGATCTTCTCATTCTACCCTTTCCTTTTGCTTTTTTTAACTCTTGACAAAGAAAGGGTCTTTGTCTTACTTAGAGGTAGTTCTGCTTGCAGAAAAGAGCATCCTAGTGTGTGTTTTTAAATATATAATCCTATTTTCTCAATATACATTCTCATTTTCAAAATAAACACTGGACTGTGAACCACAAGGTCTGCTGTTCAAGCATGCCAATCACTCCATTGGACAAAGATGAGGCTTTCTGCTCCCACTAAGAGTTTTACAAAAGCCTTGGAAATCCTATACAGGGTTGCTATGATTCAGAACCAACTCAAAGGCACTTAACAACAGCAAAAATTTTCAAAATACTTGTCATTTCATCATGATGAATTTTTACATATTCACCCTTACTTTGATTCTATAAATATACTAGCCAAGACCACTGTTATTCCCAGGTTCTTCCATCCACTCAATACCTGGCATTGCCATGAAGAAGCAACAAATTCTTTAGGGGAAGAATGTAACTTTTAGAACTGAATTTTAAAAAAGAACAAATCATCTCTCTATCACCTTTTACTCTTAAACTAAAATTTCACTTCCCTAATTCATATAATTTATTTTAAATTAAAATTAATTAGAATTAAATGAACTTAAACAATTAAAGCTAAAATAACCAACATGCAATGTATTTATTATAATTGTTAAATTCCTCCATTTGAAGCTGCGATGTTGGGCCACTTGATATATTTTCTATAGCATCCGAAAGTTCTGAGAAAAAAAAACCCTGAAACAACTGATTATTTGAACTACATTAAACTAAACTGAGGCTCTAAATACATCTTACCTGTAAATATGTTTCCAAACCTTGTCGTCGTTGTTCCAAGACTTTAGGGACCCAGTTTCTAACATGTTTAGAAGGGATTTCTGGTGTTTTTATACATTTCTTAAGCTGTAAATGAAAAACACACACATATACAGAAAACTTCTTTTAATTATAAAGATTTTTTGGGGGGCGGGGTGTCAATAAAAGAAAGTGTTATATCCAAAACTAAGATAGACAGAACGTAATAATACAAAGATTTCGTCTAAAAATCCTCTAGATACAGTATCCTAAATGCTCAGATTTCAGGGCAAGTGTCTTTTGTGCTTTTGGTAGCTGTTGTTATTGCTGCTAAATCATCAGATATTTGAGATTAGAATGATTTAATTCAGTAATCTTTTTTGAAAAATTAAAAGTCTAGTAAGGATTATAAAGCAAGAAAAGCAATTTATAATTTCTAAATCAATCAATGCAAAGAAATTTTACTTGGAATAAGTACTTTTCTGATTTAAAGTCTTTCTACATAAATATTTGCCTGAAAAAGCAGAACAAAATGCAACTGTTTATAAATATCATCCCTGGAAATGTCATAGGAATCAGATCACACCATCTAAAGAACTTCTTCAAAGTTCTATGATAGAATAAACTGAAAAACATAAGAGCTGATCTTGCCAACATTCCTAAAAATCAGATTAAAATCTGTTCATGAAAACTGAATGATAGCTCTCAGAGAGCATTTCTGGGCAGCAGTTACAGAGGATAATATAAATAAAGAAAAATTCTATTAGAAGTAAAGTTAAGAGTCCCCTGTGCTTTGCATATTAATGGTCCTGAAAGATGTCCATGTGCTAAACTTGTGAATATGTTATCTTATATGACAAAAGGGTCTTTGCAGATGTGATTAAGGATCTTGAAATGGGAGGTCATCCTTGATTGTAATAAAATGAGTTGTATATGTTAGTAAGAGCCATAGAACTAGAAATTGGACATTAGGTAAGATGGAGAAAGGGACTGTGGTAGACAGAATTCTACAATGGCCTCAAAAATTCTTGGCCCCCGGTGTACATGACCAGTATAATTCCCTTCCCTTGACTGTGGATGGGACCTGTGAACAGGATGGGATCGTTATTCTCATGATTATGTTACACAGGACTTTATCATAGCTGACAGCTTGTTCTGAGACAGTAAGCTGCCATGTTGAGAGAGAGCCACAGCGCTAGTGCCTAAGGTTGGCCTCTTGGTGCTGAGAACTAACCCTGGCCTACAGCCAGCAAGGAAACAGGACCATCAGTCCTACAATTGTATGGAATTGAATTCTATAACTTCCAATAGGTTCATTCCAGTTTAACCCCCAGCTTAGAATTTGCATTTCCACCACAGATAAACTTAATCAGAATCTACCTTTTAACAAGAAACCCAGGTGATACTTTTTTTTTTTAAGTTTCATTGTGAGGTTTACATGGGAGAACATCAACTTTACCCTCATCCTATCATATTTCGTTTCATTGCAATGATTAAAATCCCCCCCCATGCATCATCAAATAACCCCA
>NW_006408689.1:5364107-5376031 GCF_000296735.1 Chrysochloris asiatica
TGAGGTAAAGGTCTTGTTTCAATCTTTTGCATATTGCTTTCCAGTTCTGCCAGCACCATCTGTTAAAGAGACCATCTCCTCCCCCTATAACATACCAGGTGATTCTTAAGATGTAGATTTGAAGGTATATGATTTGTTGAATGTAAAACTGATGATCTGCCCTGTAAACTTTTACTCAATCCACAATAAAAACCTTAAATAAAATCAATCAATAAATAAAGATGTAGATTTGGATTCAGTATATGTGGGGTAGAAATGTGAATTCTCAACAGGCAGGAGTTGAATCAAAACCAACCAGTTCAAAGTCCTTTTGAATTCTGCCTGAATGAACATGGAATAGGACCCCAAGTCTCCTCTGAGATCACAGTTCTGGCCAATACCTTGATTTTTGCATGCTGAAACTTCAGTAGAAACCCCAGTTAACCTGTGTCCAGACTCCTGGTCCATAGAAACTGTGAGAAAATTAATTTGTGTCATTTTAAGGTACTAACTTTGTGTTCATTTGTTATAAAGCAATAGAAAACAAATACAAAGGTCAAGGTCTGAGCCATTCAACTCTGAGAGACAGGAAAAAGAAGCAGGGTAGTCAATGAGATAAAAAGTAAAATAGCTAGTTAGAAAAGTGTTTCAAGAGGGGCACATGATCCGATCACATCAAATGCTGCTGCAAAGTAAAACATGCTGAGGGAAGAGAAAATGGTGGTGGTGGTTATGTGCTGTGGAGTCGGTTCCGACCATGTACAGGATCTCCGAGGCTGTAAATCTTAATGGGAGCAGAAAGACTCATCTTTCTCCCATGGAACAGCTGGTAGTTTCGAACTGCTGACCTTTAGGTTAGCAGCCCAGTTTGTAACCACTATGCTACCAGAGCTCCTAAGGAAAGAGAGAATGGGCAGTGAGAAAGGAGAGTCAGTTTTTACAAGGAGTTATACCAAATGAGGAGGAGAGAGATGGTATGAACATGGCAGGCAAGCATGCGGTCATGGGAGGGGGTTATTTTTCTTAACGGGAAATATTATAATATGTTCTTGAGGAGGAAACCAGAAATGCATGAGAGAAAGGTGGAGTTTAATGACTGCCTGTAAGGCACAGATTCGTATCTCATCTCTAACACTATTTGAGGTATTTCTCAAATAAGAACAAGATCAAAACTGCTAAATTATTCTGCAGTCACAATCTTACTAAATTTCATTTTAATCATAAAAAAACTTATTTTAAAAATATTAATTCACAAGTTCTTATATTTCAGAATAGAAACTCAACTCCATTATCTATTCTTTTTTTTTTCAAGATACGGCATTTTTCCTTTTTAGTTATGTCAAGAATATTATGGAAGCTGATCGTCATAGCACAGAATCTGTGACAGCATTTGTAGGTGAGTAATGAATTGCTTTAGATGAGGAGAGACAAACCTGAGACAATATGTTTCCAGTAGGGCTCAGCTGCTTACAAGATAAATACTCCTCTGCCACTTCATCCGATGATTAACTGTCCTGGCCATGCTGCGTCCAGCCAAGTGACCTTTCTGATCACACAGATAACTACCAGATTCCATGATACCCACAAACACAATCCCCTTTTCCTGGTGTGACCACTTCCTTTTCCTTTCTTATACTGTTAGAAGTTTACACAGAATCTACTCCATATGGATCTGATACTGTAAGCATTGCATATAGTAACTAGCTTCCATAGAAAGGATTGTTTCCCCAGCACATGATTAAAAAGAATGAAAAACAAAGTTAAGGAAAGAAGTGGAGGGGCACTTAGGGTATTACCTATTCTTCTACTCCATACTATCATCCTAGTCCCCTCATGCTTTCCTTTAGAGATAACATACCAGGTACTGTACTCTTGGTTTGACCCTGGACAGCAGCAGATTCTTAGTCCTTCTGAAATGTGTACTTTATTAAATTAAGTAAAAGATAATGCAATATTTTACTTAAGCCAAAATTATTGTTGCTGCAAAGTGCGTCAAATTAGTTCCAACTCATAATGACCCTGTATAGGGTTTCCAAGGAGCAGCTAGTATGTTTGAACTGCCAACTTTGTGGCTGCAGTCAATGCTTTCCTACAGAGTCATTAACAGCAAAACTGAAAACAGTTAATGTAATAATGAACTGTTGTTGGCGTGTGCCACTGAGTCAGTTTTGACACACAGATGGCTTTTATAGGGTTTCTGGGAGCAGCTGCAGAGTTTGAATTGCCAACCTTTTGGTTACTAGACCAGTGCTTACCCTACAGCAACACACCAGGGCTAAATTATGAACTAGTACTACATTTTATTGAAATCTTTATGAATAAAGTGGAAGGGCTGAGCTAGACTAAAACAGCTATAATGACACGTAACATGCTTAACTGTTTGCAATGCAGGAAAGGTTTTCTCTCCATAATATGACTAAGCGTTTATGGAGGTAAATTAAAAGCAACGACCACCATTTACAATATTACATTATTTGGCTGTAGCAAGGTATGGACATGTGAATTTGAGACAGGAGGAAACATCTGACCCACAGAGAGAGCATCCTAGGACTATCTTTTCTTTGTTAAGGATTCTATTTTGAGACTGAACGAAGAAAATTATGGGGTTTTGTTTTTAATTCAACGTTGTGGTGTTTTCAATGTTTAGTTAGGTTTTGTTGTTTTTTTTTTGTTTGTTTGTTTGTTTGTTTTTTTGTCCCATCTAGTACTGACAAAATAGGAGCTACAAAGGAATCAGGACAAGTGTAAAAAGGGGTCAAACTCACAGTGAACTTAAATTCCAAAATACAAACTGTTTTTCTGAAAGAAAATAGTCTCCATTTGCCAAATACTTATTTAATGTTTAATAAGTGCCTGACACTCTACCAGACAGTGTAGAAGATAAAACCAAGACATGTTCCCAACTTTAAAAAAAAAAAAAATTAATAATGTTGTTAAATGTTGTAGAGTTAGTTCTGAGTCATAGTAACCATGTATAGCTTTGCCGAGAGCAGCCGATGGGTTTGAACTGGTGACCATGCAGTCCTACAGCACCACACCAGGACTCACTCTCTCTCTGTGGATATAGATTTCCAGTTTGATAAAACTTAGGGATAATTAAATTTTAAACATCAGAAACATCCACTAGAGAATTAAGTAGCAATTGCTACATGGAAAAGGGGTTCTGAGAACAAAGATTATGGAACAAAGCAAGCTACGTGGAAGGAGAACTTGAAATGCCTTGAATTGGTCTGAAAAGATGATGGAGGGAAGGATGTTGAGCCTGGAGAGGGCAGAGAGGTAGCAATTTACATGGACTGCACGATATGGCACTGTAGGATGAAGCACTAGACCACAAGTTTGGTTTGAACCCTAAGGTTGGCCAACTGAAATTCATCACCTGCTCCTCAGAAACTCTATACAGGGTCGCTTTGAGTTGGAACCATCTTGATGGCACTTAACAACATTAAGGGGAAAGGAAAACTAGTTTGGCTGCTACTGAAGAGTTCTTAGAAACAGAGAGAAATAAGATTGCCTTTACAATATACAATAAGGAGCTCTGGTAGCGTAGTGGTTACGAATCGGGCTGCGAACCTTAAGGTCAGCGGTTTGAAACTTCCAGCCGCTACGCGGGAGAAAGATGAGGCTTTCTACTCCCGTAAAGATTTACACCCTCGGAAACCCTGTACAAGGTCGCTATGGGTCGGAACCGACTCAACGGCACTTAACAACAACAACAACAACAATATATGTGGTAAGCAAAATTATTATGTCCTAACCCCTACAACCTGTGAATTTCTTCTCTTTATGTGGCAAAAGACACATACACAATCATATTCAAAGGCAATGAATGAAAGAAAATATAGAAATTATATTTTTGTTGTTTTTCAGTGCCATCAAGTCAGTACCCAAGCACAGCACCTCTGTAGAGGATCTCCGAGGAGCAACCGGTGGGTTTGAATTGCCCACCTTGTGGTTAACAGTCTAGCACTTCTCCTGCAGCATCACACCAGAAGAGTAAAAATATATATCGATAAAAACTCTCTGTAAGGTTCAACTATACAATAAAATATAATAATAATAAATTGAAAGGAGAAAAATAATGCATACTAAGGAAGGGAAAACTAATTTTTTGATGAAAAAAAAACAAAACAAAACAACCCAGAATGGAAAGGATAAATGGCTAAAATATTGTTTTGATATTTTAATATCAAATCAACGATTATAAAAGTCTTGGAGAAATAATCATCATCAAGGTCTTTCTTCAGATAACCAGGTAAACATCTATACCAGAGTTTATTAATAACCACTTAGACACCACTATGCAAAAGACTGGATACTATATCCTAACTAAAAAGTACTCAACAAGGCAATTTTTTATCTCTATGTACCTGTAAAAATGTTTCAAATATTTTAACACAGCTGCTAAATTATATGCATAAATGACAGATTTGAGAATCTTATAACTCTGATATGTCTGATCACACAATCATAAAAATAACAAACTATTAACAAAATGTATAAAGAGAAGAATGAATACTAAAAAAAATGAAATTTTTTTTTTCTCCTCCTGAATACCTAAGAACTGCGTATAATTATTGAAGAGAGAGTCTTCTGCAATAGAATATGAACTGTATTAGAACACTGTATAGGATGAATATCCTATCTTACACTCGTAAGAATCACCAGCAGCCTCTTGCTCAGAGTGGGCCTAATTGGCAGTCACCCAGCTGTGCCTCACGTGAAGCTGGTCCCTGAGTACCTGGAGAGAACAGCTGGGCTGTGTTGGGGTCATGGAGTGCTGAGTGCTGAGTGCTGACCTGGGAGGTTATAAAGAAGGTTTTCATATGACAGCCTGCCAAATCTAGACACTGGTCAACAGAAGCTGGGCGTGAAGGTGGAATACTGGCTTAAATCTCATTGCAAGGACTTGGTTTCATCAGGTTTCCAGCAGACACCTCCCTAGAATCTACATTTTCACCCCAAACAAACCACATGAAAGAAATGACACTCAGAACACCCAGGACTTTCTCTTTGAGGTCCTGGGTTTGTGGTCTGGTTTGCCAGGCTTCAGCTGCAACAGCAGCTGGGGCAGGGGTAGGAGGGGAAGGACCTATACTCATCTGGATTGTTGCTTTTGGAAGTAAATCTGGACTTAACAAAATTTTATTGAAGAATTGGATATAAATTCTAGTCTTACTGAAACGTGTAAATAACTTAGGAGTCCCCTTAAAAAGAAAACATTTACGTAATTCTCCATTCTCCTGAGTAGAAAATGTAAAAATTTAATGAAAAATAAATGCTAAAGACTATTTAATACAGACTAAGCACACTATCATATATATGCACTGAAATTTTCCAGAAAATTTAAGAGGGCTTTAATCAAATTAGAAGAACAGACAATCTTTCTTAATCTACTGCTACAGATTGAATTGCATATTCTACAAAAACCAATGCTGTAAGTCTTAAACTCCATGACTGTGGATATCCTTCCATTTAGGAATGGGTTTCTTTTTATATTAATGAGACAAGATTAGTGTAGGATGTGTTTTAAGTAAGTCTCTTTTGAGATATAAAAGAAATTAAACAAGCAAACAAGAGATGCAGAGATGGGGGAAAGAGATGCCATGCCACATGAAGATCCCCCAATAGTAGAAGTTCAGAAATAAGGACCTTCTTCTAGAGCTAAGAGAGGGGAAAAGCCTTCCCCTAGAATCAGTACCCTGAATTCACACTTCTCATCTCCCAAACAGTGAGAAAATATTTTTTGTTTGCTAATGTCACCCACTATGGTATTTTTGTTACTGTGCACTAAAAAACTAAGACATTTACTCAACATACTTGGTATCTTTCCATTTTATTTCTTACCTCATAAAGGAAGTGAAATAATTATGTTAGACATATATGGTATGTAAAAGGGGAAAAGTTGTAAAACTGCATTGATTTATACATGATTTTTCTGGGTAATTTCATTATGTAATTCTAGTTATTCAGATGTTGTTATGAGGCATTGCTGGGTCACTTCCGAATCATAGCGACCCTATGGACAACAGAATGATCTTGTGCCATCCTCACAACTGGTGTTATTTTTGAACCCAATGTTATACCCATTATGCCAATCTACCTCACTGAGGGTGTACCGCTTGTAATCCACTGACCCATTGCCAAGTATGACATCCTTTTCACGGGACTGGTCCCTCCTGATAGCATGTCCAAATATGTGAGATGAAATCTCCCCATCCTCACTTTCAAGGAGCATTTCATCTATTCTTTTTCCAAGACAGATTTTATTGGTTCTTTTGGCAGTCCATGGTATATTCAATATTCGTCACCAACACCATAATTCAAAGGCAACAATTCTCTGTTTTTGTTGACTCATTGTCCAGCTTCCACATGCAAATGAGACAAATGAAAATACCATAGTTTGGGTCTGGCACACCTTAGTACTTAAAGTGACATCTTTGTTCTACAACACTTTAAAGAGATCTTTTGCAGCAGATTTGCCCAATGCAATATGGCATTTCATTACTTGACTACTTCGTCTATGAACACTGGTTATGGATCCAAGTAAAATGAAGTCCTTGACAACTTCAACCTTTTATCCATTCCTTATGATGTTGCTTACGGGTCCAGTTGTGAGGACTTTTGTTTTCTTCATGTTGTAATCCCTACTAAAATCTGTTGTCTTTAGATAAGTACCCTAATAATAATAAAAGTGTAATCCCTACTAAAATCTGTTGTCTTTATATAAGTACCCCAATAATAATTCATAAACTGTAAAAAATTAAATTGTAGTAGAAAATGAAATACATTTACTATTCTACTCACTATTTCTTTATAAACACTCAGCTTTTTCCTTTTGCATTCCTTTTACTTTTATCTACAATGATTAATTAAAATAATCTTAGAACTAAAACACTAATCTTGTGAAAGTTATCCTTTACTCTCCAAAAAGAGGCTATGAGTCTCCTTTTAAACGTTTTTCCCAAACAGTCTTTGAACACACATGTATGTGTATATTATCTTTTTCAGTTGGGTTTAGCGCAGTGGTTACGAACCGGGCTGCTACCCTCAGGGTCAGCAGTTCGAAACTACCAGCTGTCCCGCAGGAGAAAGAGGAGGCTTTCTGCTCCCATAAAGATTTACAGCCTCGGAAACCCTGTGTACAGGGTCACTATGAGTTGGAACCGACTCCACGGCACATAACAACAACAAAGTTGGGTTTGATAAATCTCTTCCTGTAAATTGATCATTCACTTTTTTTTTTTTTTTGCAAAAAACACTAGATGTAATTCACAGATAAAACAGTAAGACCTGGTCTTCTGGTCCTTTTGGAACCTATAACACCCAATGCACAGTAGACAGCAAAGAGCCTACAGTCTCACATCTAGCATAAACCAGAAAGCGTACCTTTAAAAGGAGAATTTTAAAAACAAAATTACCTACATGATAAAAAAAAAAAACCTATACTGTGGCACTGTGGGGGATAATGCACTAGACCATAATGTTGAACTGCAAGGACGGCGGTTCAAACTCACCAGCCGCTCCTCAGAAACTTTATAAAGGGTTGCAACCAACTCAACGCCATTTAACATACTGATCAAAGAAATTTCAAAGGACAACAGAAAGCAGTCTTAATGTTATATTTGTTACTACACAGTGAAAAAGGAGGGAAAAAAGTTACCTTTTTGTGCAGGGCATGGAATTCGCTGTACCTCTTTTCAACAAAATGTTTCCTTCCATTCATTAACACTTCTATCTTAAACACCTAAGGAAAGAAATTTAAAAGATTAATTCCACCAGTTCAAAACCCTCAATTATCTGATGGGGTAAGTTTGTGACCATGATATATTTCATCCCTTTAATTACAGTAGCTGATCCCCCAAAACCCAGAAGACTCAGGAGACCCTAGGCCAACAGGCCTGATTAATGAGCACTCGAATCAAATGCTCACTAATAAACTACAGTATTCTCAGCAGTGTGTCAAAGAGCAATGGAAACTTAAACACACTAGAACGCTCCTTAATTTTTAACCACAGAATATTCCTCGTCACTTAAAAGTGGTACTTCATCTAATGCACATGGTGGTACTGCACTAAAAATGTGACAAGATAGACACTTTGGTAAAAACCTCAGGCACGTTGGTATCCCACATGGTTAGTATTTCAATGACAGCAGTACTGTGTCATCTGTAAGATAATCGTGTAAACAGTAGTACATTTTAGGTTAATTTCTTCCTAACCTGCATATTCATCTCTAGTCTCAGCTGGGCTTATTCTGCTGTTTGCAAAACAGGGAAAAGTAGTAAGGGTTCATTTTCCCTGCCTGATACGAGTGACAGCTTGTGCTCCCACCTCCAGAAGGTTGAAAGGCCAGTTGAAAAGGCTCTCTGCGTGCACTAATTAGTAGGCACTAACAAGACATTTTCTTGATTTTTAGGTCAGTGGGTCAAGACTGGGAACAAGGGATGAGAAATATTGAGAAATGCTGGTGAAAATCAGCACAATGTTAAGGTGAGGTGGGGGAGGAAGGCTTGGCAGGAACTAGAAGGTGCAGTTAATACGAAGATTTACCATTTGACTCCAGTTTTGCTGAGTAAGAGTTTGTAAGACACCTGGATGAAGAAAGCCCAATTTCTTGGTTCTATTTCTCTTCTGAATAAAAACGAAAGTTGTAGTTAGATGATACTGAAGAAAGTGGAACTTATACTTATTCTAGCCCTAAAATTGTTGTTGCATTGTGCCATCACAGCTGACTCACAGCGACCCTGTATAGGAATTGCGAGGAGCACTTAGTGAGCTTTAACTGCCAACCTTGCAATTCAAATGGCTTTGCAGTCTGGCACATTAACCCACAGCGCCACACCAGGGCTCCCATGTTACCTTAGAAAGCCATATATATATCATCAAATATAAAATGCGTCTGCATTTTTGTGCTTTTTAAGCCAGAAATAAAATCTTCTGCTGCCCTGACTTCATTTAAGAAGACACCTGCTTCCATTAAATAAGTGGTCAATTGTTACCAATTTAACGAATATTAAAAGCATTCCATTCCCCCCCTCCCCCCGCACACACACACACAAAAAAGCCTCCTCAATAAATTATTTTCTCTGGTGAAGTAATAAGCACTTTCTTCTAAAAACTCGGGTATTTGCTACAAACTCTGATATATGTACATTATTTTTTAGAAAAAAAATTCTGTTTATTAACTCACCAAAAAAATTCTTCAAAGACTCTGCCAGAAATAGAGCCAAGAAAACACTTTGAGAAACACAACCAAGAAAAACGCAGCTTCGGGTTGGAAGTTTCATCAGTAGGATCCAGAGGGCCCGGTTTAGTACAGGTCCCAGATTTAAACCCGGACAATATGGTGACAATGCAGTTAGCTACACAACAACAACCATCTGTGGAGCTGTAGGAAATAAATGACTTCTCCTCACAAAAAACCACCACCTTAACTGTCATGTTTGCTGCTGAATCCATTGAAAAGGGAGAAGGTCCACTTACTGGGTGACCCTCTTGAAGACCATGATTAAGACACACTACACAGCAGTTGCCTTGTGGAATGTCATCCTTTCAATTGACCAAACACAGATCCATTACCAAGTTCAACAGTGACTTTTTATAAGCACTAAATAAGCCTAAAGGAGCTCTGATAGCGTAGTGGTTATGAATTGGGCTGTGACTGCAGGGTCAGCAGTTCGAAACTACCAGCTGTTCCGCAGGAGAAAGATGAGGCTTTCTGCTCCCATAAAGATTTACAGCCTCGTAAACCCTGTCCAGTGTTGCTATGAGTTGGAACCTACTCCACGGCACATAACAACAACAAATACGCCTAAGGAGCTCTGGTAGTATAGTGGTTATGAGTTGGGCTAACTAACCTCAAGATCAGCAGTTTGAAACTATTGCAAGGGTGAAAGATGAGGCTTTCTACTCCCATAAAGATTTACAGCCTCAGAAAGCCTAGACAGGGTCATTATGAGTTGGAACCAACTCCATAGCATATAAATCCCACCAAATAAGCCTAAGCCTGGTATGGCACCATAGGATGAGCACTTAACCTCAAGTCAGTTTGAACCATAAGGTATATGGTTCAAACTCAACAGCCACTCCTCAGAAAACCTATACTGATCGCTATGAGTCAGAACTGACTCACCATCACTTACCAACAACATCCTTAGAAGGAGGCCTGGTGTGGCACTGTGGGATACAGAACTGGACCACAAGGTTTGTTTGAACCACAAGGTCAGTGGTTTAAACTTACTAGCTGCTCATTAGAAACCCTACACAGGGTCACTATTAGTAGGCACTGCCTAGAAGGCACTTAAAACAGCAATGTATGTGTGAAGGCTGGACAATAAATATGAAAGACCAAGCAAGAATTAATGCATTTGAATTTTGATGTTGGTCAAAAATATTAAATATATATCCCATGACTACCAGAAGAACCAACAAATCTGTCTTGACATAAGTGTTACCAGAATGCTTCTTAGAAGAAAGAAAGGCAAACTTCTCAAGCACGTTAGACATGTTGCCAGGAGGGACGAGTCCCAGGAGAAGGACATCATACTTGGTAGACGATCAGTGAAAAAAGCGTAAGACCCCGAACTAACTCAAACATAGCAGCAACAGGAAGATTTTGCTCTATTATACATGGAGGCTTTCTTCTCCCACAAAGATTTACAGCCTCAGAAACCCTAGACAAAGTCGCTATGTGTGGGAACTTACTCAACAGCACTTAACAACAGTAACATGGGGTCCCTATGATTTGAAATGGACTCCGTGGCACCTAAAAACAACAAGGGCAACAATGAACCCAGGAGCTGTTCTAGGTTCTAAGAGTTTTGCAGTGAATAAAACAGATAAGAAGTCAACCTTTGAGAACAAACAAGATGGTGGATCAAGTAGACATGCATTGAGGAGCTCCATCAGTAACAACACAGAAACTGGACCAAGAAGGCTCAGGGGATGGTGCCAGAACTCTGAACCACATATAAAGGAATATTTATAAGGTTGGAAGGCTTACAGCCAGGGGAATTTGTAGCAGAAGCAAGAAATCCATTGTTTCCTAATTCAAAATGCTCAGCTGCTCCCGGAGCTGCCATCTTGGGGGAGACCAAGCAGGGGAAGGATCAGAACAGCCATAGATGTCTGACAGACTGTGGAGATAAAGGTGTGGACATTTGGGTTTTTTGTATCTGTTCATTGGTCTCTCACCTCCATTCTGATAACTAGAGGGAGTGCTGGAGTGAGTGGACACTCTACCCCCAACCCCAGAGGGTTCTACTACACATGCACAGTGATCTCCTAGAAATTTAAAGTGACAGTTTCCACTTAAAACCAAATGGCAAAAAATAAAAATAAAATAAAAAACCAAATGGCACCATCAAGGGAATAGAGTTGAGTGTGGGACTCTACTCAGAGAAACACTGACATCAGAGATGGAGACAGACGATGATGTGGCAAGAAGGAGTGGCTTGGAACTCTAGACCCAGAGAGGGAAATGTGCTTTGTGTTAACGACCAAGGGGAAGGCTTGCAGGGTGTACCCTTTGGTTGGTTGATGATGCATGGAGTATATTGTAGCCATGGCAATGTAATGATATACAATAGGATAAATGTAAAGTTAGTGTTCCATGTAAACAATCACATAATTCACAATAAAAGTTTAAAAAACAAACAAACAAACAAAAACAACCAAATGGCAGTGCAAAACAGCCACAGCTGGCACTGAACTGCTTATCACTAGGAATATGACCTGAATGGGGATTGTGGAGCAGGACAAGCAGACTAAAAAGGAAATAGGTGAAAATTAAATCCTGAGCTACTTCACAATGACCAACAGTGGCATCTTGAAATTTCTCAGGAAGAAGAATGAAAAGGGAAGTCCATCTCCTGATCACACCTACCCAGAAACAATCAGAAATACCAAAATACACACCCATCAAAATATTAAGGCCACAGATAA
>NW_006408689.1:5376131-5378639 GCF_000296735.1 Chrysochloris asiatica
AGATAAACTTAATCAGAATCTACCTTTTAACAAGAAACCCAGGTGATACTTTTTTTTTTTAAGTTTCATTGTGAGGTTTACATGGGAGAACATCAGCTTTACCCTCATCCTATCATATTTCGTTTCATTGCAATGATTAAAATCCCCCCCCATGCATCATCAAATAACCCCAAAGGATATACCGCACCACACAGGCCTACTCCCCAGCCGCCAGCACACAGCCCCTCTCCCTCCCTGAGTCCCATGTCCCCAGCCGCTCCATCTGTCCAAGTCATCATCTCTGTCTCCATCCCTGGCATCACTGCCTCTCTGGGTAGGGTCCCGCTCTCCGTTCTTGTCACTTGATGGTCCCAGGGACCTCCACTACTGTGCTGCAAAATCAATCACTCTCCTCCTTTTCTCAAAACACATCTACCTCTATATTTCCTAGCCTCACAGTCAGTCCTGATGACAATTATTCACTATTGTACCACAAGAGTCTTATCCCCATTTCCTTTCGCCCACCTGGTCCCAACAGATTGGAAATCATTCAGTGGTGATTCAACCTTCCCCCACCTGGTCTGGAACTAGGCTCCTTCTTGAAAGCTTGTAAGCCACTCACTTTTTGCCTTTATAGCCCACCCCCACCCCCATTTTGGATATCCAATGTCCAAGTTGCCTATCCCTGCCAACCCTGTGTACCGAGGGGGTGGGAGTGATCCTCGCTGTAAAGATTTGTTCCCTGTTCTGAGCTATTACATCCATAAGTATAGGTAAAGTTCATCAAATTGTAGCAGATTAGTCTTTTTTTTTCCCCCGTCTTCTTTCTTCTTCTAGTCGGGTTCTGATCATCCAGCCATCGAAGCCAGGTCAAGTGGATACTATCTGCAAGTATGGGTGTTCTTGTGTATCTGCTAGATGCTTCACTCTCCGCTCTAGTCTTCTGTGGACAAGTCACTGCTTCTGGGCTCAGGAGTGCCTAGGTTTTGCCATACTGCTGGCCATTCAGGTCTCCACCCGGGTTCACAGGGGTCTACTGAATGTGGTCGGGCTTAGCTCGCAACTTCATTGCTGCTTTTTTCCCCCTCTTCGCCTTATCATGACCAACGTGATCACCAACCAGACCACATGCCTGCTCATATATTCCCCCTGAGTCTCAGTCTTGGAAGGGGTTTGCTCTGAGGGGTCCCGACCATTTGCCTTGATGGCTTCCGGGCAAACAGCTTACTTGTTCTTGTAGTAATCAATCAGACTGCTATTATTGTTTCGGATTTTTCCTGCCTGTCTTTCTCTTATGAAGTATCTTCTGTTCTTCCAGCTGCTCCAGGCTGGTCTACTTGTCCTTTCCAGTGGAAATTTCCTACCTCAGTCAGTTTTGGATGGGGTTCTGGATTCCACCTATGGTCTTGTGCAATGTAAAGGCTCCACAGGAAGCCTCTTTCACTGGGCAACTTCTAGCCCCCTTTAAGGTATTCCAATCAGTTATACACTGAAGATGGACTTACAAGCTTTCTGTAGTGATGATTCTGGCTATTCCTTTCTCCCTCCTTCAAGTGTCTATTTTACAATGGTAGGCAGGGGAAACCAAGATTCAAAAGACAGTCAAGCATCTTAACATTATTCCCCTCTTTTACCCCTTTGAACCATGCCTCAATCCCTGTATCCTGGAGCCCTTTTGTTCCAAGGTTGTGCAAACATCATCATTTACCTCTGTCCCACTTAGCCCATGCAAACCTGCCTAACTGTTCTCCCATCAGCCTTGTTCTTCCATTCCCCTCCCCCTTCTTGTGTATTACCCCCCTGCCACCTCCCCACACCCAAGCTATCCTGTGTCTATTTCCTACCCTGTGCTTTATCTTCCCCTCCCTTCCTCCCCTCCTTTCATCCCATACATCCTGGTGATCAGCAAACATATATATAATTTTTTTTCCCCTTTTAGTGTGGGTCCTTTTTCTCATTCTTTTACAAAAATGGTCCTATGCAGTATTTCTCCTTTTGTGAATGACTAATTTCACTCAACATAATGTCCTCAAGGTTCATCCATGTTATGCTGTGGCTTTCAGATTCCTTGATGTTCTTCAAGGTAGCATAGTATTCCATTGTGTGTATGTACCACAGTTTGTTTAGCCATGCTTCAATTGATGGGCACTTAGGACGTCTCCATCATTTTGCTATTGTAAACAGCGCTGCTATGAATATTGGTGTGCATATATCTACTCATGTTATGGCTCATATTTCTTGTGGGTAAATACCAAGTAGAGGATTTGCTGGATCATAAGGTATTTCTATTTCCAACCATCTGAGGAAGTGCCATATTGCTTTCCAGACTGGTTGAAACATTATGCAATCCCACCAACAATGTAGGAGGGTCCCAGTCTCTCCACATCCTCACCAGCATTTATTGTCCTCTACTTTTTTTATCTTGGTTGTTATTGCTGGTATGAGATGATATCTCATTATTGTTTTGATTTGCATCTCTCTAATGGCTTTTGCTGCTGGATCTGGATCTCAAAGCTGGGTCATCTTCCA
>NW_006408689.1:5383356-5385337 GCF_000296735.1 Chrysochloris asiatica
TATCAGAAATGGACGATACACTATAAGGGCAAAGGAGTAGAACTGAAGAGCTAGAAGCCAGAACTAGTGAGCTAGAAGATAAATCTCTCAACACTATTAAGATAAAAGAACAAATACAAAAAAGGATTAAAAAAAAATATCTAAAGAAGGCCTAAAATTCATGTTGGACAACATGAAGAGGAATAACTTAAAATTATTGGCATTCTGCAACAAGAAGAATCACACAAGTCCACAGAGGAGCTAGTTGAAGAGCTTCGGGATGAAAATTTTCCTAACATTCTGAAAAGCGAAAAGATAACCATTCAAGAAGCTCAATGAAAGCCAAGAAGGATAGACTCTAAAAGAAT
This sequence comes from Chrysochloris asiatica, assembly GCF_000296735.1. NCBI lineage: Eukaryota > Metazoa > Chordata > Mammalia > Afrosoricida > Chrysochloridae > Chrysochloris > Chrysochloris asiatica. Next base: position 5,383,704 of record NW_006408689.1, read on the forward strand.
ATCACCAAGACATATAATAAATAATTTCTTCAAAATCAAACATAATGACAGAATACTAAAGGCAGCTAGGGAAAAGAGAACTGTAAAATGCAAAGCCAAGTAAATCAGATTAAGCTCAGATCTCTCAACAGACCATGCAGGCAACAAGACAATGGGAAGAATATATAAAACCCTGAAAGAAAAAAAAACTGCCAGCGAAGAATCCTCTATCCAGCAAAGCTGTCCATCAAATACGATGGTGTAATCAAAACATTACAGGATAAACCGAAGCTAAAGGATTTTGCCAAAGCCAACACTGCTATGAAAAACACCCTAAAGGAAGTTCTTTGGACTGAGAACCAACAAGAACAAACAACAACCAGAGACTGATATACATGGCAGCATCACCCTGAACTCAATCGACAAATGGAAGAGTCAAGAACAGAATAAAATTATAAGAACAGAGGATCTGGGAGGTCAGTCTATGATCAAAACAATTACAATGTGAAAGAATGTAAACACAGAGGAACAGAGATCCTGGAGGTGAGGTCAGGTAGATTACAGAATAAAACAGACTGTCTTAAATGGAGGGAAGAGTTAATGGAATAAAAGGTACCACAACAGTGGAGTTGGGGTGGGAGATTTAGATCGGGTTTGGGGAGGGCAACACAAGAAGGGGGAGGAGGCAGAAGAACAAGATAGATGGGGAACACGGAGACAGGTTTGCATGGCCTAAGTGGGACAGAGGTAAATAGTGATGCATGTTCCATCTTGGAACAACAGGGCTCTGTGATACAGGGATGTAGGCATAGTTTGAAGAGGGGAAATAATACTAAAATGCTTGACTGTCTTATGAGTATTGGTTTCCCTTGCCTACTGTTGTAAAATAGACACTGGAGTGGCATAGAAAGGTATGTTGAGAAACATGATTACAGAAAACTTGTAAGCCCATCTTCAGCTTATAACTCATTGGAATATATAAAAGGGGTTCTAGAACTTGCTCAGTGAAATAGGCCTCTTGCAAAGCCTTTGCAGAATATAGGTCCTTAGGTGGAATCCTGAGTCCTATCTAGAACCTTATGAGGTGGGACATTCCCACTAGCAAGGACAAGCATATCAGCCTGGAACAACTAGAGTTATGTAAGATACATCTTCAAAGAAAGATCATCAGATAAAACCCCAAACAAAAATATCAGCAATACTGGCTACTACAAGAATAAGCAAGCTGTTCTCCAAGAAGCAATCAAGTTCCTTCAGGACAAACTCCCCTCTAAGACTGAAACTCAAAGGGAACACATGAACAGGCACGTAAGCTTGCTGGCGACCACATTGGTCTACTGGCGAGTGGAATGGGGGAAAGGCAGCAATGAAGAAATGGGTTGAGTTCATCGGTCAATTGAATCCCGTTGACCTGGATGATGAGAGAGAGAAGAGAAGGGCTTATTAGTCTAAAGTGTGGTGAGACCTGGGGGCACTTGAGCCCAAGGACAAGGACATAGCCATCATAGAGGACTAGAGCTGAGAATGAAGCATCCAGCTGATATGAAGTGAGGGGAGATGCACACGAACACCCAAACTTGCACACAGTACCCATTTGACCTAGCCTCGATGGCTTGATAATCAGAACTTGACTAGAAGAAGATTACAAAAAAAAA
>NW_006408689.1:5386666-5388332 GCF_000296735.1 Chrysochloris asiatica
GGGCCCTTAGAAGTTTGTGGAGAATGGAATTGAAAGATAATGTAATTTTTCCACAGACTTTTTGAAGCCTCCTTATATGCTATATTTTGTGTATGCATTCATTTGTCAATGGACACCTGGGTTGTTTCTACCTTATGGCTATTATGAAAAATGCTGCTATTAATATTATTTTTTAAGACACAGAAAGTTGGTGTCTTAAGAAAAGAGATTCAAGTTACAAAGTAAACAACAGAAAAAGTTATAAAATTAATATTTTTTAATTTTTTGATGAAATTAAAATATAGTGAAAATTAAGTGTGGCAGAATACAGGAATGGGGTTGAGGACATTCGTCTTTCAAAGTGGAAAGGTAATACAGCTTGTCACTGATCCATACATAAAGAAATAGTCAAACTGGTATGCTATTTAGTCACGGTGCTTAAAATAAAGCAGCCAATGATTCAACTAATTTCTGGTTCTAGAAAGTAGTAGATGGCCTTGATTTTTCCTTTTATAAGTTTATATAATACTGGAATTTTTCTAACTACATGTAGTTACTTTCAGACATTTCAATAATGACATAATCCCTGCTAACTGTTTTTTAATCTCTCTGGCTATAAAGGAAAGATTTTTCTTGAGTTTATTGATATGTATAAAATTATATACATTTTCAGTTTAAACCCCAGTACTGACTAAGTTTAGCTGCAGCTCCTGGACTGATTAATTATTTGATTATGGAGTGTCTTCATTTTTCTTTTCCTCTTAGGCTATGTCCATATGACACAAAACCAATCAATCAATTCCTTGTAAGGGAAAAAATGCACTCAAATATATCAGGTCATACATGCTGATTGGCTACATAGTTTTTCATTAGTTTCAATATTATGTAACTTTGGCTTAGATTTTCTATAAAATGTGAATAAATATACTGATGGTTCTTTGCTTACCTGAGTTGTTGTGACAATAAGTCACATATTATGTTAAACAACTTAACATTCTGGAAGACAGATGCTATAAGCACCTTATAATTCTCTTTTATGGCTTGGTTTGAAAGAATGGAAATAGAGAAATAAATTTTATCTCCACTGTTTACTAACTGAAGGGGGCCTGGTAGCATGGTGGGTTACAAGTTAGGCTGTTAACTGCAAGGTCAGCAGTTTGAATCTTTCAGCACTCCACAGGAAAAAGATGAGGCTTTCTAGTCCCATAAAGATTATAGCTTCAGAAACCCTCTACAGAGTTGTTGTGAGTAGGAACAGACTCAATGACACAGAACCATCACTGCCACCATTTACTAACAGCCCTGGTGATGCTGTGGATAAAGTGCTTAGCTGCTAACAGGGAAGTTAGGTCAAACCCACCAGTTACTCTGTGGGAAAAAGTCTGCTACTGTAAAGATTTACAGTCTTCCATTAAACAATAATCAGTCAAAAGGGTACCAACAAGCCAAATCAAAAAGGTGGCAAGCTAAAATGCTAATCAGGTTACTGAATGGGACCAATCATCTCCACCTAAGAGATAAGCTAGAATGCTAATCAGGTTACTGAATGGGACCAATCTTCCTGGTTTTCCCCTGCCCTGAAACAGGTATTCTGCCTGGCCCCTCCCTGAACTTGACTCCATATAGGCCCATGTTACCCTCCATTTGAGGCTCAGAATCTGGAGAAATTAGCTCCTCTGAGTCAGCC
>NW_006408689.1:5390987-5396513 GCF_000296735.1 Chrysochloris asiatica
AAAAAAAAAAAAAAAAAGTGGGCTTACAAATATCAATGAGTGTGCCTAGTTTCAGAGTGAGGGGATAAAGGTAGAATTCCCAGGGAACAGTTCCCTCTTTTCCAAATGGATCTGGTAAAAGGGTGTAGGGGATGATGAGGATAGGATTTAATGATTCAATTGTGAGAAATTGTCAGCAGGATTAATCACAATTATCACAATTGTAATTGTAGAAGATAGTTAACTAAAAGTGGGGAGTAGTTAAAGTCTTTCATTTCAGGAACGGAGGACCCTAGGTCCAAGTGGAACATGAGGTCCTATCCAGAAAAGTGTCAATAGCAGAGACAGTGGCAGCGGCGATGGCATAGAGAGATACGCAGCTGCAGGCCCTAGGTCCAAAGACTGAGAAAGGCTGTGTGCCTGGGGGTAAAAGCCTGGTTTGCAAAATGTGCCCATGGGACATTGAAATAAATATATATTTTTTTGTTTTGTATGTTTACATAAAATATTTTTGCATTGTTCATTTGTAAAAAATAAGATGTATAAGGGAAGCAACTGGGTGGAAGGAGGATAACTGTTACTACAGGTTGTTGTTGTTAAGTGCCATCGGGTCAGTTCTAACCCACAGCGACCCTATATAGGGTTTCCAAGGAGTGACTAGCGAGTTTGAACCGCTGACCTTGCGGTCATCCACAGCGCTACACCAGGACTCCATTGTTACAGGTAATCATTGAGATGAGTGTAATCATTGAGATGAAACAAAATATGTGATTGGTTGAAACTAAAAAAAAAAAAATTAATTAAAAAAAAAATCAACAAAGATACAGGGAGGAGTGTAATCATTGAGATAAAACAAAATGTATAATTGGATGAAAGCACAGATAATGATCTTGTCTGTTTATCTTCACTCAATTCACAACAAAAAGTTAAAAAACACACACACAAAAAAAGACTTGCCAGCAGTGGTTTTAGTTTGGTTTACTTACTACCTTGGGAAAATCTCTAAATATATTTGAGTCCTAATATTTTGAATAAAATATGATTGACAGGCAATGTCTACTATATTCATGAGTTGGATATTAAGTATCTTGGTCCTTTCTTAGATGCTTTGAAATAGAAGGAATAATTACTGCTAATTATGAAGAAGTTGATAAAGTCTCCAGCAGGAAGCATAGAATGGTTTTCAAAGACATTTTGGGATAGCCTTCCTTAGAAAAAAACAGTGCTTGAAATATCTTCTTACATGGAGAAACAAAAGAATCCATCCACCTTCTCTGAAACCAGTTAGTGATCATGGAAGCAGCAGTCAAGAAATCAAACAATGTACTGCATTAGGCAAATCTGCTGTACAAGACCTTTTTTAAACTGTTGAAGAGCAAAGATGTCAGCTTGAGGACTAAGGTGCACCTGGAACCCAAACCATGGTATTTTCATTAACCTCGTATGGATGCGAAAGCTGGACAGTGAATAAGGAAGATCACAGAAGAATTGATGCCTTTGAGTTATGGTGTTGGAGGAGAATATTGAAAGTGCCATGGACTGCCAAAAGAACAAACAGATCTGTGTTGGAAGAAGTGCAGCCAGAGTGCTCCTTGGAGGCCAGGATGGCAAAACGTCATCTCTCACACTTCATATTGTCAGGAGGGACTAGTCGCTGGAGAAGGATATCATGTTTGGTAAGGTGGAGGGTCAGAGAAAAAGAGGGAGACCCCCAGTAAGAAGGATTGACAAACGTGACAGCATCAGTGGGCTCAACAATTGTGAGGTTGGTCCAGGACAAGGCAATGTTTTGTTCTGTTGTACACAGGGTCGTTATGAGTCAGTACTCACTCAATGGCACCTAACAACAACAACAATTACATGCCCACCTTTTTCTGCAAAAAGGTACAATTCTACACCTATGCTTTCAAAATCCTTAGAATCTACCCAACCCATCAACTCAATCTTATTCGCCTTAGTTTTCCTAAAGGTGTCAAGAAAAATAGACTCCTTCCTTAGTCCTCCCACCCTCTGGGTACCAGCTGCACAGAGCTCACTCACTTAGCTCAGTGTGAGCATTAGCTCATAAGTAAGGCTTTCTAGGACAATCTGTAGTGGGCTGAATGGTGGCCTTCAGAAGATAGGTCCACATCCTAACCAGAGAACCTGTGAATGCGACATTATTTGTATCAAGAGTCTTTGCAAATGGATTAAGTTAAGAGCCTTGAGAAAAGAGCATCCTGAACTATTCAGTGGGCCCTAAATCCAGTGTCAAGTGGTTGTGAGTAGAGGCATTTCTAAGGTATGGCAAGTATGGTCCTTGCGCTGAGCATCATTAAGAGTGGTTTTCAGTAACCTGGTGTGGTTTCCAATAACCTAACGTCCTTCCCTCAAGCATGGCAGACATTCAGAGGGCAGTGAGAGAGAGTAGAGGAGGACACTTGCCTCCAGGCACAAGTTAAGGGGCGCACCAGGCAAGGCGTGGAATAACATTCTCAGGCTTCAAAAATATGGATGGCTGAGGAGGTAAGATGTTTCTATTGCTGAATCACCGCTATCAACATCTGTTCAACTTGAAATTGGGGTGGGGTGGCACAATTTAGAGCTTGTCAATAATGCTTACTATTCTCCTACACCCAGCTTATAGGATAAAGTAGAACTATCTCACAGTTTTCCAAAGCTGTAAACCTCTACCACCCCCCAACATTTTATTGTGCATTTAGTGAAGGTTTACAGAGCAGATCATAAGTTTTACATTCAACAAATCATATACTTTGCTTTATTACATGATTGCAATCCCTTCCATGCACCAACAGTATTTACCTCTATTCATTTTAACTATTTCATTCCTTTCTGTGTTTACCGCTACCTTCATTTGTCCTCTGCTAACCTCCCTCTGGCTGAATATTGCCTGCCATGTCTCCTATGTTAACATATGTCTACCCTAGCCTGTGTATAATTTTCCCTACCTCCACACCCTGTAATTATCGTAGATGTTTTTATCAAGAAAACCTTTTTTGGTGGTTATGAGTTGGGCTGCTAACCTCAAGGTCAGCAGTTCGAAACAACCAGCGGTTCTGCGGGAGAAAGATGAGGTGTTCTACTCCCGTAAAGATTTACAGCCTTGGAAACCCTGTGCAGTGTCACTATGAGTCGGAACCAACCTCATGGTACTTAACAACAACAACCCAGAGAAGCAGTGAAGACAGAGATGGAGGCAGAGACAATGACGTGGAGAGATAGAGCAGCTGGGGACTTTAGACACGAGAGGGAGAGGGGCTGTGTGCTGACGACCAGGGGGCAGGCGTGTAGTGTATACCCTTTGCTTGGTTGATGATGCATGGAGGGGATAGTAACCATGGCAATGAAATGATATACGATAGGATGAATGTAAAACTAATGTTCTCCCATGTAAACTATCACATAATTCACAATAAAATGTTTTTTAAAAAATGAAAACCTTTTTTGTTTGATTTTGCAATATTTGTCCCATACAAATTTGTCCTTTAGTGATTGATTAAATTTCACTCAGCATGATGTACTCCAGGTTCATCCATGCTGGTTAGGTGTTTCACAATTCATCATTATTCTTCAACGTTTTGTAGTATTCCATTGTGTGTATAATTCAAAGTTTAATTATTCTTCTGTTAATGGGTATTTAAGATATCTCCATCTTTTTTATATGTCTCTTGTAGTCAGCATATTAAAGGATCCTATTATTTTTCTTATCGATTCTGCTCTCTATGTCTCTGGACTGCTAAGTTTAATTCATTTACATTTAGTGTAATTATCAACAGGTATGAATTGACTACTGTTATTTTTCTGTGGGGTGTGTGTGTGTGTGTGGTGCTGCTGGATTCTTTGTTCCACATAATTTCTATGCTGAGTACATTTTGTTTGTGGGTTTTCTTTGGACAGAGCCTAGCATATGGTTGTTTTTGTTTAGTGCCACTGAGTCGGTTCCGACTCACGGTGACCCTGTATAGGGTTTCTGAGGAGCAACTGGTGGATTTGAACTGCCAATATTATGGTAGTATTTTTGTTGTTGTTAGGTGCCATCGAGTAGGTAGACTTATAGCAACCCAGTATAGGATTTCCAATTTCTGTAATGTACTAGCTTTTTTCAACATTGTGGGAAGAAGATTGACAGTATTTTATCCAGTAGTTGGTTAGTAGTACAAGACTGAAAAACCAAATCACCGGAAGGACAGCTATAAGAGCTGTGGTTGCTGTTAAGTGCCATCAAGTGGTTCTGACTCATAGTGACTTCTTATTGTGAAGAAGTGATGAATTTGAGTTGTGGTATTGGAGAAGAATGTCGAAGGTACCATGGAGTTGGGAGTGCCAACGAAAGGTTGCCATTTAAAATAAAATCGTCATAAAAGCCAGCATTGTTGTGGCTGCTATTTGTCATCAAGTCAGTTCCAACTCACAGCGAGTTCATGTACAACAGAACAAAACGTTGCTGAGTCCTGTGCCACTCTCAAAATCCTTGACGGATTTGACCCCATTGTTACAGTGAATCCATCATTTTGGGAGTCTCCCTCTTCTTCACTGACCCTCTAGTTTACCAAACATGATATTCTTCTCCAGGGACTGGTCCCTCTTGATACATGTCCAAAATAGAATGCTGCTTTTAAGTACTTCTTCTGGCTGTGCTTCTTCCAAGGCAGGTTTGTTCATTCTTCTGACATTCTACAATAGATTCAATATTCTTTGCCAACACTGGTCTTCCTTTTCCATTGTCTAGCTTTTGCATGCATATGAGGTTATTGAAATTAGAATGATCTGTGTCAGCTACACCATAGTCCTCAAAGTGACTTCTCTGTTTTTAAATACTTTAAAGAGCTCTTTTGCAGCAGATTTGCTCAATACAAAACATTGCTTGATGTCTTTATTGTTGCTTTCATGGGCATTGATTATGGAGCCAAGGCAGAAGAAATCCTCAGCAACGTCAATATTTCCTCCATTTATCATGATGTTACTTACTGGTCCCATTGTAAGGATTTTTATTTCCCTTACATGGAGGTGTGGTCCATACGGAAGGTTGTGTAGTCTTTAATATTCACCAGTAAGTGCCTCAAGTTCTTATTTCAGCAAGCAAGATTGTGTTATCTGCGTATCTCAGGTTGTTAATGAGTCTTCCTTCAATCCTGATGCCATGTTCTTCATATATTTCAGCTTCTTGGATTATTTCCTTAGTGTACAGATTAGGTATGGTGAAAGGGATCCAACCATGACACACGCCTTTCCTGATTTTTAAACCACACACTATCCACTTGCTCTGTTCAAATGACTGCCTCTTAGTCTACATTCAGGTTCCACATGAGCACAATTAAGTGTTCTGAAATTCCCATTCTCATAAGGTTATCCATAATTTGTTATGATCACATAGTCAAATGTCTTTGCATTACCAATAAAAAAACAGATTAACCTTTTTCTGGTATTCTCTGCTTTCAGCCAAAAGAATCCATCTGATAACAACAGTGCTATCTATCCCTCTTTCATCATTCTCTTTTGAATCTGGCAATTCTCTGTTAATGTATGGTTACAGCTTTTTTTTTTTTT
>NW_006408689.1:5397048-5399024 GCF_000296735.1 Chrysochloris asiatica
TCTTGGGTTAGATATCATTTGTCAGTCTGTCATACTCCAGTGGTTTAAGTGTTGCTGTGATGCTGGAAGTTATGCTATCTGTGTTTCAAATACCAGCAGGGTCACCCATGGTGGACGGGAAAGGCAGCAGTAAGCAGATGACAACTGAAGAATATAAAGCTGTATCACAGAATCCTTGTGTGCTCACTCGACTTTGCATATTTTAGATGTAAGTTCACCTACTTTATAAAATGCTCTGAGACATGCCTTTAAATACTAAAATTTTAAAATAAAAAACATACTGCTACATTTCTGTCTTAAACCAATTACTATCTCTTCAAAATCTATAGAATAAACAAAGACTCTCAGAGAGAAGTTAGGCATCTAATGAGGCAAGGCCTCAACATGAATCACTGTCATTCTTCATGTAGAATCAGCATTTAAAACCCATATATAAGGGGCTGCTCAGGAGGGACAAAAGGCCATTCCAAGTGATTCTTGCATTGATTCCTTCCACCCCAAACAAAGAGATTCTCCTAGTTACATGAAATACCATAATCACTTAATTTGTCTAACTGCCTTAAAGAAACAATGCATTTAAGAAGGTATTGGTTTGCAAAAACATAATAATTTTACAAATTTTGTATTTATTTGCATGGGTCTCATTCCCTTAGTAATATGATATACATAGTCTCAAAAGAGAACAAATGAAAATGCAAAGCTCGGATTTACGTCATTTCCAAGATTCTAATATAAAGCAGCCAACATCTGAAACCTAACAGTGCTCGCAAGGGTGGAAAGGATAAACCTTTTCTTCAAGCCTTACCTTTAGGTTTAGTACACTATACATTCACAATTAAATCAACTATATCACTTGGACCTGAGAACATTTCTGTTTCCCTCCAGCATTTCTGCACAGATGGAGAAACAGCACAACTGTGACATTCCTGATGTCCTTCCTTCCCAAAAGGAAGACCACACAGATTTAAAAGAAACTTTCTGAAGAAGCCCTTTTCTGGGCAGAAGTATTTCACAGGACGGATAATGATAATGCCTCCAACTACCTTTAGTTCATTTGGTTTCCAAACATCCGCTCTCTACCCACTCACCTATCTGTAACCTCTGGAGCTATGTTTTTTTGTTTTTAAACAAAATAAAATCCTCATTAATTTTACTTATTTTGTCAATAAATGGGCACATAAAAATCAAACAGGTAAGCTATGTGGTCCTAAGGAATAAACCACTCATTCAATTTAAATGTAGTTGAGAATGCAGTGGTTAAGCTTCAGCTGCTACCTGAAAGATCAGTGGTTTGAACTCACCATCAGCTAGCTCCACAGGAGAAAGAATTTAGTGATCCACAGCCTTAAACATTCTAGCCTAGGAAGCCCCCAGGGTAGTTCTACTCTGTCCTATACGGTGTCTATAAGTTGGAACTGACTTCATGGCACACAATAATAACAAGAGCAGAAAAGAAGAATTATATCACTTTTACTAGGTACTTTTAAGGCCTTCATCACAAGAATAAATTACTCTGAAAAGATATAGCTTAAGAATAATGAAACAAGAACAAAAAATATATGAGGATGATTGTTCCTCAAAAAATATATAAATCTTTCCTGTGTTAGTATGAATTATTTAACATGTGGCACCAAGCCAAAATTGAAATCTGACTTTCAAGCATTTTTATAATGAAAAATTATAAACAACCAGCTGTTGTAGTTATTAGTTGTCATCAGGTCGGTTGGCTCTCAGCAACCCTATACACAACAGAATGAAGTATCTCAGATTTAGCAGAGATTAACTGATACATGATGACCCATTCATATTATTAGGTCAGGAGATTTATTAACATGAAATGACATTGTTACTTTTATTTCAAAATTTTTATATTCCAAAGGAGGCTATCAAAAGAATATATTACATGGAAGGGACTGTAACTTGGCAATGAAACGATATACGATAGGATGAATGTAAAGGTAAGTTCTCCCACAATT
>NW_006408689.1:5399389-5400179 GCF_000296735.1 Chrysochloris asiatica
TATACACGGCGGCTTCAAAAAGTTCACAAATTCCATTATCTTTTTATTCCATTTTTTCCATGAAACTTTTTAAAGCCCCCTGTGTACCTTAGATCATTTGTAAACATTTGTATGTGAAAACTTTCTCTATATTGAGAAAAAAAATAATTGAATTTGAAACCCTAAGAGTCCTAACCACATAGTCAGTGGTTCAAACCCACTAGCTGCTCCTTGGTAATCCTACAAAGGATCATGATGAGTCAGAACTGACTCAACAGCACTTAACCACAACAACCTGTTAGCCATATAAATTTAGGAAAATTACTTGTCATCACTATGCCTGTTCGTTATCTATAATATGAGGGGGATGATAATATGTTTTTCAACATCTTAACATTTTTCTTATATATAATAATTATGAAATGTTTTGCCATACATATTTCTCTTTAAGTCTACTCCTGATGTGGCGTAGTAGGATCAGCACTGGACAGTGAACCACAGGGTCAGCAGTTCAAACCCACCAGCTGCTCCTCGGAAACCCTATACAAGGTCCCTATGGGTCACAACTGACTAGACGGCACTTAACAATAACAATAGCAAAGTAGACTGTAAGGGGCCCTGGTGGCACAGTGGGTTACATATTGGTCTGCTAACCACAAGTCAGTTCACACAGCTAGTGTGAATCCACCAGCCACTCAAAACCCTATACAGGGCAACTATGATCTTGAACCAACAAACCAGTGTACAACCACCACCACCACCAAGGCAGACTGTGCCATTTGCATACATCTCATAACGTTAGCTACTGTGT
>NW_006408689.1:5400279-5406875 GCF_000296735.1 Chrysochloris asiatica
CTATGATCTTGAACCAACAAACCAGTGTACAACCACCACCACCACCAAGGCAGACTGTGCCATTTGCATACATCTCATAACGTTAGCTACTGTGTAGGGCAAACAAGCATTACACCATGCTTACCTTGCCTTTCAATACTGCTCTCCTCAGGGCAAGATTTTGTTCAGTTAGTTGTTTTAGTATTTCTCGTAGTAAACAGAGAATTCTGATGTGAAGGCAAGATAAGCCTGTCACTAGTCTACCCTGTGAGTAATTTGGGCTGTGAAGTCCCAGTCTGGGCTGGGCAGTGGTTCTCACAAAGACTCAGTCTCACACCTGGTTGTCTCACTGGTTTGTTTCTGTTTCTTCTCCAAAATACTCCCCTTTCTCTTCATTAGCCTGAAGGGGATGCAATAATGCAAGGGTGTTATTGTTGTTGTTACTAAGTGCTGTTGAGTCAGTTCTGACTCATAGTAACCCTGCATAGGATTTCCAAGGAGCAGCTGGTAAGTTTGAATCGTCAACCTTGTGGTTCACAATTCACCACTAATGGGGAATATTTTTCTGCCAAGGGCCATTTGGATGTTTTTAACAACATACACAGTCTATACAAAATTATGAACTTAAAAATTTCCCTGCTATATTTAATCAAACATTTAATCAACTCACCCCTCGAGTCGGAGGTTTAAACTCAGCAGCCGCTCTCAGAAACCCTACATAAGGTTACTACGGGGCAGGACCAACTCAACAGCACTTAAAAGCAACAACAACAAATATGATGCCTGGGACTGTGGTTGCCTTGGCAGGGCCAGACCCGATGATGTTGAAGACCTTACACAGCCCATGGGCTAGACGTTCCCCACCCCCATGGTAAAGCCTACCTGGCTATTTAGGCAAGGTCTCTAGTCCACATTGTTTCTTCTTGCCTTGGAGAGACACATAAAACATCCCACTGCCAATGGTATGGGCGAACACATACTTACGGAGAGACAGACAAGGCCAATAGGTCGATACTAGGAGGATTCAGTTAGAACAGTAAAAAACTGCACCATTTTAAAACAGGCCTTTTAAAAACATGTTTTTCTAAAAGATGATATAACTGCACCTCCATAGAATGGGAAGTGTTTATTGTGTACTTGTGTAGTCAAAGTCTGGAGCTGAAGGAGAGCTGGTACGTCAGCAGTCCACCTGGCATGCCTTCTGGCTAATGTGGAAAAATCCCACTATCCCTGGTGAAGGGATAGGACTGGTGAAGAGATATCAGTATTTGTTTTTCAGTAAATACCATTACATCTCAGTTTTAATTAGTTTTCTAATATCTAAGCAATCTTGAATCGATGTACTATTGGGATCTCATTGGTATGTGCTCTGAAATACAATAAAACTAAAATGAGTTCACTTCTAGGTATATATCCAAAAGACTTGAAAAACAGAGACTCAAAAAGAGATTGTACATGAATATTCATTGGAGTACTATTCACAATAGCCAAAAAGTGGAAACAACTCATCAACAGAGGAATGCACAAACAAAATGTGATACATAAAAATGAAATACTACTTAATCAATAGGTGAAATGGAAGTCTTGATACATGCTACAGTATGACTGGGGCTTGACGACATTATTACAAGTAAAATAAGCCAGTCATAATAGGACAAATATGGTATGTCTACACATATGTGAAAAGACAAGTTGTTGTTGTTGTTAAGTGCCATTGAGTCGGTTCCGACCCATAGCATTTCCGAGGGTGTAAATCTTTACGGGAGTAGAAAGCCTCATCTTTCTCCAGCGGAGCGGCTGGTAGTTTCGAACCGCTAACCTTAAGGTTCGCAGCCCGATTCGTAACCACTACGCTACCAGGCTCCACGAAAAGACAAGAATAGGCAAATAAATGAATAGAAGCCAAAGTTTATTAGTGGTTGCCAAGGATGGGAAAGGAGCTTTGGTAACATAGTAGTTACGAATTGAGCTGCTAATCTCACAGTTAGCAGTTTGAAACTACCAGCTGTTCTGCGGGAGAAACATGAGGCTTTCTGCTCCTGTAAAAACTTTTCAGCCTCAGAAACCCTGTACAGGGTTTGATGTGATTTGGAACCGACTCCATGTCACATAACAATGGGAAGGAGGGGAAAAGGAAGGCTAATGGTGATGGAAAAAAATCACATTAATTAAGGCTAGATTTGCACAGCTGATTATTATAACTGTTGTCAGTAAGTTGTATACCTATAAAAAGTTGAATTGGCAAATGTTGTGAGATATTTACCACAATGACCAAAAAAAAAAAGAATGTGCTTCTGTTCTACCTTCTAGTTTGTTGTGTGATGACCATGAAGGCACAGCATTTGGTCTCTATTCACCTGGAGCAACAGAAGAAGAAGGAGAGTCCGGATTAGGAATAGGGAATGTGTGCCTAGTTTCCTCCAAGAACTACTGCGACCTTCCCCTTGCTACCAGAGAACTGGAAGGTGCCTGAGAACTGGAAGGTGCCTGGAGGCACTTACCATTTTGGTCAAAGATTCCATCCACATTAGAATCCTGATCAAAATGGGGGGGGGAGGGGAATGCAAAATAGAATTCCAAATTCTCAGGGACTTCCTGGAGCCACTGAAACTGCATAAACCCCAGAAATGAATGCTCTGAGAAAATCTTTAAACCTTAAGCCAAAATTGTCCCCTGAAGTCTCTGAGAAAATCTTTAAATCTTAAGCCAAAAATGTCCCCTGAAGTCATCTTAAAACCAAACAATAATTTAGCTCAGCCTTGAGTATTTTGCTCTTTTAAGATCTAGCTTCATGAAATCAACTTGACAACAGCAACTCAGATTAGCTAGAAACCTTAGGGACAGTGAGCTTATGTCAATGAAGGAGAACAATTTCGAAAAGGAGGGTGGCAGTAGTTACAAAACTCCAAGAATGTAATCAACAAAACTAAAGTGTCCACGTAGAAACTGTTGAATTGGTGTATGTTTTATGTTTTGCTGTGCAAATTCTCAAAAACAACAAAAAGAAAATTTTGAAGGAAAAAACAAACCCTAACATGACTAAATTCTATCCACAAGTCAAAGCACCTCACCAAACACCAGATCATGAGAAGCAAGTCAGATACAATCTCTCTGCCATTTTCCTTCTGATTGTAAGATATGACCCCTAAATGAATTTTGTACTTTTTTTAATTTAAAGATATTCCCACTTCATTAACACATTCTTTATTTTTCACTTCTTTGTTAGTACCAAGGAGAAATTCCAGGCTTTAAAAGATTCAAATGACTGGTATCTAAATCAGACCTGGACTCTCTCCTCTCTGACATGCCAATTTACATGAAATCTCTTAGAGTTTCTCTGCTTCCATAAAATGCGGGTGCCACTGCCCATCAGGCCCAGGTTTGCCTCTTTCCACAAACAGTCCAAAACAGTTTTCCTGATCTGTTTCAACTTGAAGTGTTGTCAATATATGGATTGTCTTGCTTTCTAATTCAGTGAAAAATCTAGTTTTCCATTAGTCTCTGCCTTTCTAATTTTCTATACAGCTTTACTAAATGTAATTATTAAAGGCAGATTCAAGAAAGCAATTACTGAGCTACTGGTTTGTATCTCTGAAGTCTTAATAAGCCGGAAAAAGTTGTAACTCCACTAAGAGTATAAAATAAATTTTTCTATTGATTAAATATATAAATTCTTGAATTTGTATATGGGTAGGCGTATTTAAAACAGTATATTAAGCATCTCCTCTTAAGTCAATAGTTTCAACCCTTACTTAAACTTTATTCAAAGACAGTGTGCAGTATGTTGTCAAAAGTAGGAAAATACTTTTCAAAAAGGCCATATTCTTTTGCTCTTTCTTCACAACTGTGTGACTTCAGTAAACCATTTAACACCTCTGCATCTCCTTTTCCCTTCCTTTAAATAAAGAAGCTCTGGTAGCATAGTGGTTACGATCTTGGGCTGTGAACCTTAAGGTCAGCAGTTCGAAACTACCAGCTGTTCCGCAGGAGAAAGATGAGGCTTTCTGCTCCCATAAAGATTTACAGCCTCGGAAACCCTGTACAGGGTCGCTATGGATCGGAACTGACTCAACAGCACTTAAAAACAACACCCTGTAGCCCATGAATAATTTCAGAGTCCTGGTGTGGTGCTGTGGGTTAATGCGCCAGACTGCAAAGCTGTTTAAACTGCTAAGTCGGCAGTTCAAGCTTACCAGCTGTTCCTCGGAAACCCTACACAGGGTCACTGTAGGTCGGAATCGACTCAATGGCACTTAACAACAACAACAACATATTTATATAAACACACGAGGGTGATTAATCAGATAGCCACCAACTACCTTTTCTCCTATCACAGTCTATGAGATATTTATTAAATTCCTAATCTGTGCTAGACTCTGTACTAGACACAGGAGAGAATGAGATATACAAACGATAACGCTCAGCATCAAGAGGTCTAACATTTAGTAGAGAAGAAAATACAAATGAGTGTAATTAATATAAAGCAATTTGTAAAAATGGTATCCTAATGTTATTGCTGTTTGTGGCTATGTGCTGTCAAGCTGGTTCTGACTCACAGTGATCTTGTATAGGGTTTCCAACGAGCAGCTGATATGTTTGAACTGCTGACCTTTCAACTAGTAGTTCATCTTACAGCACCAAACCAGGACACCAATGCAATGATACAAGTTAAATTATATTTCAAAAAAATCTTAAGGAATATCAGTATATACGAATGAGGGAAATGTTTTTTCTGGTAGTTGCTAGAATTAGAATAATTTGGCTTTCTAACTACAGGTAAATAGAGCATTCATCATGTGGTCACTTAACACTACTCTTGGACATACAACAAACTTTGAATGAAGCCACTGTCCCCAGATGAAGATGCCTCTGAGCTATTTAATAGTCATGCTAACAACCAATTGTTGTTGATTCTAATTCATAGCAACCCCATGTGTGTCAAAGTAGAACTGTGTACCTTACGGTTTTCCAGGGCTGTGGTTTTTTAAAAGTAGATTGTCAGGCCTACTTGGCACCTATGGGTGGATTCAAACTACCAACTTGTCAGTAAGTGGCAAAGCACTTAACCATTTGTGCTAGCCAGAGATTATATAGTAATCATTTAGTAATCCTTAGCTCACGACTGTGATATTATTTAATAGCTCACAAAAGACGGAGGAACAAGTATCATTTTGAAGATGAGAAGACTGAGGTAAATGACTTTCCAAAAGCCTCACAGCAAACCAATGACCTGTGATAAGGCCCAAAACACTTCTGCTTTTGTGATTTTGTTCATTCTCCAGGGAAATCTTCACTGCCCTTGAATGTGGTCTAGTTTGCCAGCACCATTCAAAACAATACCTATCAGCTTGAACACCTTAAGACTACAACCACCACTTCTAATTCAATCTTGCATTAATTTAGTTGATCTGTGATGAGTTTCCCTTCATGATTTCTAAAATCTGTGCTTATGGATTTGGGGCAGGGGCATTACACAAAGACCTAAGGAGCTCTACCCTCAAGGTCAGGCTGCTACCCTCAAGGTCGGCAGTTCAAAACTACCAGCTGTTCCACGGGAGAAAGTGAGGCTTTCTGCTCCCGTAAAGATTCACAGCCTCGGAAACCCCGTGCAGGGTCACTATGAGTCAGAACCAACTCTATGGTACTTAACAACAACCACCACCACCATTATCTAAGGAGCTCTGGTAGTGTAGTGATTATGAGTCTGGCTGCTAACCTCAAAGTCAGCAGTTCGAAACTACTAGCCCTTCCATGGGAGAAAGACGAGGTGTTCTGCTCCAGTAAAGATTTACAGCCTCACAGACACAATGAAGACAAGGACTTATTTTCATTTTCTTCAGCTTCTGTTTGAATTTGCACGAGTAATTGATGGTCTGTTCCACAGTCTGCCCCTGGCCTTGTTTTCACTGATGATATGGAGCTTTTCCATTGTCTCTTTCTGCAGATGTAGTCAATTTTATTTCTATGTATTCCATCTGATGAGGACCACGTATATAGTCGTCTCTTATGTTGTCTAAAGAAGGTATTTGAAATGAACAAATCATTGATTTTGCAGAATTCTATCATGCATTCTCCAGCATCATTTCTATCACAAAGGCCATATTTTCCATCTACTGATCCTTTCTCTTTGCTCCCAACCTTTGCATTCCAATCACCAGTAATGAGCAGTACATCTTGATTGCATGTTTCATCAATTCAGATTGAAGCAGTTGGTAGAATTCTTCTATTTCACCCTCACTGGCTTTAGTGGTTGGTGCATAAATTTGAATAATAGTGGCATTAACTGGGCTTTCCTGTGGGCACATCGATATTATCCTATCACAGGCAGCATTGTACCTCATAACTGATCTGGAGATGTTCTTTTTGATGATGAATGCAACACCATTCCTTTTCGATTTTTCATTCCCAGCATAGTAAACCATATGGTTGTCAGATTCAAAATGGCCAATACCAGCAAAACGATGGAGACAGCATAAATGCCCATCAATGGAAGAACTGATAAACAAATTTTGGTACATACACATAATGGAATACTATGCAATATTGAAGAATAACAATGAATCTTCAAAACACCTCACAACAGGGATGAACCTAGAGGAATCATGTTTAGTAAAATT
>NW_006408689.1:5407685-5409082 GCF_000296735.1 Chrysochloris asiatica
GAGTACTGACTGAGATCTTAAAAGCTCATGAGCAGCCATCTAAGGTACAACTAACTATTGGTCTCTCTATGTGCAGAGGAAAAAAGAGTGATGAAAACTGAAGATGCTTGGAATCAGTTAATCTATTGGTGAACATCAGTCACTATGACTCTGAGACCAGAACCAGGTGGTGCCCAGCTACAAAGACCAAATGCTCTGAAAGAATTCAAATTAGAAAGTCCAAGATACAGTGGGAGAAAATATAGAAAACTAGACATTATTTTAAAAAAAAGACTGGACTTAGATGCAAGCCTAGACAGACACACTACAGGGACTCTCTATAATGAGATACAAGAGACAAAATAAAACAGACACATGAAAATTCTGGCCCCTGAATTTCAGAAGGCAGGTTAGAGAGATGGATGGAGTGCATGCTGGGAGGAGAGGCCAAACAGGGATGACGAGAGAGGGAGATTAACTACAGAACGGCTGGCCAAATGTGGCTCGGCCATCTTGTAAACAGCTTTGGCAGCTGAGGGAGGCCTGGCAGAACAGATTTTTGTGGGCAACAGAAAAGGTGCAAATTCATCTTTTTCCAAATGCTCCCTTGGTGACCAAAAATGTGGCCAGCTCCCACCTTTACCCACCCTCAGCATAGACCCTGTTCTCCTTAAGTCTAGAGCCACGCCAGTGTGAGATGGGGTCTGATTTTGCCACTTTGGTGTGTGTGGATTCAGGTAGGCTCAGATCCAGACCTACAAAACCCACAGAGCCATCAGACTAGCATTTAAACAACCACACTGCTCCCAGCTTCCCTGTTGTCCTAACAGACACCGAAATCAGTTCCATCAAGGGCCCGCCGTGAACTCCTTCTGGATTGGTAACACCAAAGTCAACAGGAACTTGATCTAGGGCCAGGAACTCTGCTGTCATATCCCTTCCACAACCACCTCGTGAACTTCTTGAATTGCAGGAGCCCACCAGAGATTTCTTCCCTCCAGGTCCAATAACTGTACTGCATGTTTTTACAAATACAACAACCTCATAATGCCCTGGTGACAACAGGCAATTTTAGCTCACACAAAGAAACAAGAAAGAATGGTCAAACAAATGACAAAGAGGCAGAGCCAGAAAATGTTTCTTGGGAAGAAAAGGTAATATAAATAAATGTAAAAAATTTAGAAGAATGATAATTAGGTACCTTCAAAAGATCGATAGACTGAGAAAAACAAGGAGAACATAAGAAAAAAAAAAAACTTAAGAAGAATTCAGGCAAACAGTACAAGAAGAAACACAAAATAAATGCAAATTCTGAAACAATACAAAATCTATTGATTAGAAGCCAGAAGATTAATGCCAAGGTCTCAGATATAGACAATACATTGAAGGGCAAAAGAGTAGACTCAAAGCAATGAAGT
>NW_006408689.1:5410412-5411698 GCF_000296735.1 Chrysochloris asiatica
CTGCTTTGTAAATCTTTACTCAAATTCACAATAAAAAGTTAAAAGGAAAAAAAAAAGAAAAAGATTGGGCTTATTGGGTCAGAAACAGATTGGAAGAACCTAAGACTTTGGCCCTTAGATCACCCTTCAGGTCTGAAAGGAACTCACCCTCCTGGTCTAATTTTCAGCCAAGCAGTAGATAGGCATATACGGGGGACAACAACACTAGTAAGGGATGCTCACTATGGAAGAGTCAAGCATTCAAGATCAAAAGAGCAATATTTACACTAAGGACAAAGATCAGAACGCTTAAAAAGTAGCTGTTACTATTGCTAAGTGCCGTCAAGTTGATTCAACCCATAGCCACCCTGTATAGGGTTTCCAAGGAGCAGCTGGTGAGCATGAACCACCAATCTTGCAGTTCAAATGATCTTGCAGTCTGACGCATTCACCCACAGCACCACACCAGGACTCCTTAGAAAGGAGAGTGGAATGGAAATAAAGAGTCACACGGAGGAAGTGGGATAACTGTTGTTACATGAAGGGAACTGCAATCATTGTAATGAATGTAAAACTGATCTTATGTGGAAACCTTGACTCAATTCACAATAAAAAGTTTCAAAAATATATATATACACACTGGGTGTTTATATTGGAAAATATGCACTGAGAATAGAGCCCACTAGTGGCACAATTAGTAGTCTGATAAATGTAATGAGGAGAAAGGACTGAGATAGCATGAAACAGGAACCTGATCAGGGTAAACATCTCTGAGAAAGTGATAATAAAACAGAGACCTAAGCCTAAGAAGGAACTGACAGTGAAGGAGAGGGCAAGGACAAGGGCAACATTTCTTTAACAAAAAGAATAGATGTCCCCTCCAAGACTAGTTAGAATTAGGCTGTGAACCTTAAGGTCAGCAGTTCAAAACTACCAGCTGTTCTGCATGAGAAAGACGAGGTTTTCTGTTCCCGTAAAGATTTACAGCCTTGGAAACCCTGTACAGGGTCACTATGAGTTGGGCCCGACTCCACAGCACATAACCACCACCACCACCAAGACTGAAACCCAAAGAAAACACAGGAGCAGACACGTAAGTTAGTTGGTGACCATGTTGGTTTGCTAGTGAGTGGAAGAGGGGGAAAGTCAGCAATGAAGAAAGGGGCTGAGTTCAACCACGTTTCATAGATGCCTGCTGACCTGGAGATGAGAGAGAGAAGAGGAAGGGCTGGTTGGTCCGAAGTATGGTGATATCTAGGGACTCCTGAGCCCACGGAGGGCTAGAGCTGAGAGTGAAGCATCCAGCT
>NW_006408689.1:5416608-5417410 GCF_000296735.1 Chrysochloris asiatica
TGGAGTAATGAAGTGGCTGGGGACTTTGGATCCAGAAAGGGAAAGGGACTGTGGGCGGAAAACTGCGGGGGTAGTATAGAGGACGGGTTTCTAGGATATACCCTTTGGTCGGAAGATGATGCATGGAGGGGATTGGAACCATGGCAATGAGATGATATACGATGGAATGAATGTAAAACTAAAGTTTATCTCATGTAAACTATCATATAATTCACAAAACATTAAAAAAAAAAAAAAAGTTGGTAGTTCAAACCCATGGAGCATTCCTGCTTACTGGCCATCTGTATTATCTTCTTTGGAGAAATGTCTATTCACGTCCTTTACCTAATTTTTAATGGGCTGTTTATCTTTTTGTTGCTAAGCCGTACAAGTCGTCAATACGATTTTGAAATAGAAATGGAACTACTTAAGCTGTTCCTACTTGTCAGGACTCAACAACAACAGAAATTTGGTCATGGGCCGAGATCTACATCATCTAGGTTGGTACTCAACACGATGAGACAAAATATTCTATTTATTATAAGGATATACTCATATGTCAAGTGATCAATTTTCAATTCAATCAAAACTGTTATTATTAGGTTAGTGGTATGATTTTGAACTGTGAGGAAGAAGAACCTACCAAGTGCTTGTTTTTTTATCCAGCACATTAGTGGGAGAAAGTGACAAGGGTATACAAGTACATATGTATCTCCTAGAGTATATTCATCCCTCATGAAAAGTGCAGGGACACTTGGTTGAACCTCAGCATAGTGATCCTGCTTGGTTGTCTTAGAGCAGGTGGAGGTCTGGCAACATCTTG
>NW_006408689.1:5417738-5431982 GCF_000296735.1 Chrysochloris asiatica
TATGCTGGTTAGTAATTCCATACATGAGCCCTGGATACCCACAGATAAATGTAAAAACCTTCCCTAAAAGCCGAGACTGTAAATTCCAAAAAGGCACAGTTTTCCCCCAAAAAAAGCTAAAGAGGATAAAGAGAAACTCTGGTAAATGTTGGTATGTGGAGGCGATTATAATCAATGTAATGAAACCGATGATGTGCCCTGAAAACTTTCACTCAATCCACAATAAAAACCTTAAAAAAAAAAAGTGCAGGGGCACAAAAGTGCCACAAATGTGTATGTGAAGACAGAATAGATGCTTTATGGCAGTCTTACAGATGGATAAGGAATGCATTAATAATATTCAAAGAATAATTTTCCTTCTTATCTATTAGCAGCATCCATCATTTATCTGTCAGTTAGTTGTATTATGGTGGCTTGTGTGTTGCTGTGATTCTGGAGCTTATGACAGGTGTTTTAAAATCCAGCAGGGTCACCCACAGTGGGCAGGCTTCAGCTGAGCCTCCAGATGAAGACAGATTAGGAAGAAGGTGAGATGGAATACTTTGGAATATTCAGTCACTGAAAACCATCTGAATAGCCATGGAACACTGTCAGCACTAGAATACTGAATATTGAAACATGATGAAGAGCACGAGATAACTGTCAGATCTGGTGACAGAAGATGAGCCCCTCAGATTGGAAGACACTCAAAATACAACTGGGAAAGAGCTGTCTCCTTAAAGTAGAGTTCACAGTGATGAATGCAAATGGAATTAAACATTTGGAACTTTCATTTGCTGATGGGGCACAACTCAAAATGAAAAGACATAGCTGTAAATACTCAGAACATAGAATGTATGATGTGTGAATCTAGAAAAATTGGAAATTGTCATAAATAAAAAAGACACATAAGCATCGATATCCTAGGCGTTAGTGAGCTGAAATGGATGGGTATTATTTTGAATCTGACAATCACATAATTTACTATACCAGGAATGACAAATTGAAAAGGAATAGCATCACATTCATCATCATAGAAAACATTTCAAGATCTATCTTGAAGTACGCTGTCTGTGAGAGGATTCATATACATACACCTACAAGGAAGAACAGTTAATACCACAATAATCAAAAGTTACGCACCATCAACAAAAGCCAGTGATGATGAAACTGAAGAATTCTACCAGTGTCTTCAGTCTGAAATCGATCAAACATGCAATCAAGATGTATTGATAATTACTGGTGATTGTAATATAAAGGCTGGAAACCAAGAGGAAGGATCAATAGTTGGAAAATATGGTCTTGGTAATAGATGAAGATCTCCATGATAGAATTTTGCAAGACCTTGACTTCTTCATTGCAAATACCTGGTTTAAACAACATAAAGAAGACCATACACATGGACCTCACCAGATGGAATACACAGAAATCAAATTCACTACATTTTAGGAAAGAGATGATGGAAAAGCTCCATATCATCAGTGAAAACAGGCCAGGGAAGACTGAGGAACAGACCATAAATTGATGACATGCAAATTCTGGTTGAAGCTGAAGAAAATGAAAACAAGTTCACGAGAGCCAAAATATGGCCTCAAACATATCCCACCTCAATTCAGAGATCTGAAGAACAGATTTGACGTATTAGACATAAAAACCGAAGACCAGAGGAGTTATGGGATAACATCAAAACTATCAGACAGTAACAAAGTAAAAGGTCATTGAGAAGACAAGAAAGAAGAAAAAGACCTAAATGGATTTCAGAAGAGACTCTAGAACTTGCTCTCCAGTGTAGAGATGCTAAAGCAAAAGGAAGAAATGAGAAAGTATAAGAGATGAACAGAATATTTCAAAGGCCAGCTTAACAAGACAAAGTCAAATCGGATAATGAAATGTGCAAAGACCTGCAGTTAGAAAACAAAAAGGGAAGAACAGGTTTAGCATTTCTCAAGCTGAGGGAATTCAAGAAAAAAATTCAAGCCTTGACTTTAAATATTGAAGGATTCTCTGGGCAAGTATTGAATGATGCAGAAAGCATCAAGAGAAGATTAATGGAATACACACAGTCACTGTACCAAAAAGAAATGGTCGATGTTCAACCAATTCAAGAGGTAGCATAGATCAAGAGCCAATGATCCTAAAGGAAAAAGTCCAAGGTGCATGGATAGCATTGTCAAAGAACAAGGTACCAGAAAGTGAAATCTTTCAATAAACTGATGCCACACTGGAGGCATTCATTCATCTATGCCAAGAAATTTGGAAGACAGCTATCTGGCTAACTGACTCGAAGAGATCCATATTTATGCTCATTACAAAGGGAGGTGACCCAATGGAATGTGGAAATCATTGGACAACCTCATTAATAAAGCACAAAAGTAAAATTTTGCTAAAGATAAGACATGAGAACTGCCAGGTTCAAGCTGGATTCAGAAGAAGACGTGGAATGAGGGATATCACTGCTGACGTCAGATGGACCTTGGCTGAGAGCAAAGAATACCAGACACATATTTACCTATACTTTATTGATTATGCAAAGACTTTTGATTGTGTGGATCATGGACAAAATTGTGCAGAATGAGAATTCCAGAACACTTATTTGTGCTCCCGAGGAACACACAGGACGAGAGGCAGTTGTTCTAGCAGACCAAGGGAACACTGAATATTTCAAGATTAGGAAAGCTGTGCGTCAGGGTTGTATACTTTCACCATATTTATTCAATATGTATACTGAGCAAATAATTTGAGAAGCTGGATTATATGAAGAAAAACATGGCATCAGGATTGGAGGACGACTCATTAACAACCTGTGATACACAACCTTGCTTGCTGAAAGTGAAGACAACTTTAAACACTTACTGATGGAGATCAAAGACCACAGGCTTTGGTTGCATCTCAATGTAAAGATAACAAAAGTCCTCACCACTGGACCAATAAACAGCATCCATATAAATGGAGAAAAGTTTGAAGTTGTCAGACTTCATTTTTCTCTTGGATCAACCATCTACACTCATGGAATAAGCAGTCAAGAAATCAAACGCTGTATAGTACTAGACAAATCTGCTGCACAAGACCTCTTTAAAGGATTCAAGAATGAACATGTCAGTATGAGGACTAAGGTGTGCCTGATCCAAGCCATGGTTATTTTCAATAACCTCAGCATGAAAAAGTTGGACAGTGAATAAGGATGACCATAGAAGAATTGATACATTTGATTTACAGTATTGGAGGAGAGTATTTAAAGTACCATGGACTGCCAAAATAACAAACAGATCTATGTTAGAAGAAGTACAGCCAGAATGCTTCTTGGAAGCCAGGATGAGTAGACTTCGTCTTTCATACTTCGGACATATTATCAGGAAGGACCAGTCACTGGAGAAGGATACCATGTTTGGTAAAGTGGAGGATCGGAGAAAAAGAGGAAGACCCCCAATGAGATGGAGTGGCAATGTGACATTAGTAATGGGCTCAACTATTGTGAGGTTGGTGGGGGACTGGGTAGTGTTTCTTTCTGTTGTGCACAGGGTTGCTATGAGCCAGAACCGACTTAATGGCACTTAACAACAACAAGCATAGCTAGCAATCAACAGATAATAGCTTTAATTATTTTTGTTACTGACCTGTCCTGGAATTTTAGTTAATTTGTTACCTTACATTATAATCATTTCAACTAGCAGTTAATGAGACTTTATTACCCTTCATTCTAATATAGATGAATGCCTACTTCTAGCTTCAGTAATGAAGACTTTAGCCAGAGTGCTCTTGGAATACATATCTTTTGTTAATATGGAACTACCGTCTGTCTTTTCAAGTATTTAAGGCAATTTCATGTGTGGAAAAGGTAATTATGAGTACCTTTATATAATTTAATGTTTTGAATAGGTAATGCATTCATATGGTTTTGTAAATGGAAAGACATAAAAGGATATACAATGAAAAGTCTCCCTCACAGCCCCAGCCGCTTTTGAACATGGTCCCACTGTTGATTCCCTTCCTTTACCTACTAACTTAACAGTCTCTCAGGGATCCTTTTGGCCTGGCTACGAGATATACAGACAGAGACTATTTTATTTCCTTCCTTCTACACAAAAAGACCACACATTACATACCACGCTACCTCCTGGCTCCTTTCACTTAGTAGTTGATCTTGGCAATCTCCCCATATGGGGACATAAGGAGCTTCCTCTTTCTTGTTGCTCAACAGGATCAACAGCATGAATTCTGTTACAATTGTCTGTTCAGCTATAACTCTTTCTAGAGTGACACAAACTTATACAATTCATTTTGGGAGTAGTTAATAGAGAAAATGAGTAGAGCTATAACATTTTCATTTCCTTTATTGCACTTTGTCAAAAACTAACAGCAACTAACTGTGTTTGGTACATTCTACAAAAACAATTTACACCATCAATATGCTAGGGTTTACAGTAATAATTTCCCCCCTTGGATTATTTTAAGACATCTGCTCTGTATATTACACATAATAGGATCATTTTCCTTCGTGTTTATATGGAAGCAGTGCCAACTGCTACAGTACACAATCAGTTACCCCAAGGAGATGTCAGCTGTCAACCATGTCCATGGCAGCGATTTCCCTCTCCTCTCTCCCTTCCCACTCTGGGTGATCTGTCAAGTTTCTAGTTTCTGACGTGCATTTACATCACTCAATGACATCTGACAGCAGTAAAAGGCCACAGAAAACTGCTTATTGATCAGAGCAAAACTAGTTGACGGAACAGATGAGGTTGTATCACAGAATGCAGCCACATTCAGGTGATGACATTTTGCTGCCCTGTACACAAGAGCTTAATGGAATACAACTTCATTATATCATGCCACTTGTGCTTACAACACCAACCCAATCTCCTGACTGTTTTGTCTATGTGGTGATGAGCACAATCTATTTGTGCTGGTATCAATGTATTGCTAACCTGATTTGTTCATGAACACTTGCAAACTACTGGTGAATCTGTCTTGACAAATATACCAAGACACACTGAAATCTCAATCATACCAAAATCTAATTGTGCTGTCCTTGGAAGAGAAGAAAATAAAAAAGAATTACCATTTAGTGAGCCACAAGTACTCAGAATTCAGTGGCATTAAAAGTTTTATAGTGCCGTGTAAAGAAGTTTAAATGAGTATTTCTTTGTTTCTTGTGGTATTGTCAAGGAGGATAAAAGTGGATAGCTTAAGATACAGTTAAAAATCACTTTAAAACACGAGAATTTCATTCCTAAAAACTAAGATAAAAGAGTAAAGAGTCCTCTGCATACAAATTGTTCTTTTTGGTATTAAAGATAGCAATTTTAACCCACTTTCCATGGCCAGTGCAGATAAAATCAGTATACGTCTGGTAGTGGCTCATTAAGCCAGACTGACTCCTAATATAGGTGATTCTTCAAAGAGAAGAAAGAAAAAGGTAGCAAAATAAAGACATTTTTTAAATCATAGGTCTGCAGTTCTAACCCACCAGCTGCTCCTTGGAAAACATATGCAGGGTCGCTTTCAGTCAGAACCAACTCGACAGCACTTAACAACAATAACAGGTTAAAACTAAAGAAAGTTAGAAAGAAAAGAAAGTAAGGTTGCTGAAAGTGTGAAGTCTAAAATCTGCTGTCTTCCTTACAGAGTCCATTTAAAAGGGAGTCCTGGTGTGGCCCTCTAAAGTAAGCAGTGACTGCTAAGTGTAAGGTCGACAGTTCAAACCCACCAGTCACTCCTTGGAAACTATACAGGGTTGCTGTGAGTCAGAACTGACTCAGTAGTACTTAACAACAAAAACAAGATTAAAAGAGAAAGTGAAAAAGGAATGTCTTCCTCATAATAATCAATGTTATTTAATATCTAGGATGCCTTTGAATTATGGTGTTGTAGGAGAATATTAAAAGTGCCATGGGCTGCCAAAAGAACCAATAGATCTGTTTTGGAAGAAGTGCAGTCAGAGTGCTCCTTAGAGGCCAAGATGGCCAAACTTCGTCTCTCATACTTTGGACATATTGTCAGGAGGAAACAGTTGTTGGAGAAGGATATCATGCTTGGTAAGATGGAGGGTCAGAGAAAAAGGGGAAGACCCCCAACGAGATGGATTGGCCAGGTGACAGCATTGATGGACTCCAGTGTAGCAGCGGCAGTGAGGTTGGCTCAGGATCAGATATCGTTTCCTTCTGCTGTGCATGGGGTCGCTATGAGTTGGTTCCGACTTGATGGCACCTAACAACAACAACTTAAATCATCTCCTGTAGCAACAGTTACTATATTCCAAGCCCAGTGTAGTACATTAAGTGACCAGGCATTGCAGTCATGCTGCCAGGGTTCAAGTCCTGTTCCTCACTTACCTGACCCTCAGTAAGTTATTTAGTCTCTGTGTGACTCACTTTAAGAAGCCCTTGTGGTTAACCAAAAAGTCAAGGTTCGAATTCACCAGTAGGAGAAATATGTGACAGCCTGTTTCCATAAAGACTACAATCATGGAAACCCTATGGGGCCGTTTTTGCCAGTCCTAAGCCTCAGAAACCCTGTACAGGGTTGCTATGAGTCAGAACCGACTCCATGGCACATAACAACAATACAACAGTGTCTCTGAGTCATCTGAGTCCAAATCAACTCTACAACTATGAGTTTTTATGTGTGCCTCACTATCCTCATCCATAAAGGTGATACTGGAGTCCTGGTGTGGTGCTGTAGATAAAGCACTAGGCCACGAGAGGGTTTGAACCACAAAGTTGGCATTCAAATTCACCACTCACTCTTTGGAAACTCTATACAGAGTCACTGAGTCGGAACTGACTTGATTGCATTTAACAACAACAGGAAGGGTGATACTGGTGGTCGTGGTGGTTACATGCCACGGAACTGGTTCTGACTCATAGGGCTTCCAAGGCTATATATCTTTGAGGGAGCAGAAAGCCTAATGTTTCTCCCCCAGAGTGGCTGGCAGATTCAAACTGCTGACCTTGCGGTTAGCAGCTCATAATCCACTATGCTGCTACCAGAGTTCCTTAAGGGTGATACTAACAGCATATAAACTTTAAGGAATTTCTCTGAGGAGCAAATCAAATTATGCATGCACACTGCTTAATATAGCATGTAAACATTAAGAAAATAACAGCAAATGTTAACTGCTACTATTCATTTCTTTCCCATCTCTTTACTTAGACATTTAGAGGGAGGAGGAGGAGAAGAGAGAAGGAGGCAGTGATGAGGAGAAGATGAAGAGAAGGGAAAGAAGAAATCTGAGGCAGACGGTGAAGGAAGAAAAAAAAAACATGGAGAGAAAGGAAAAGAAAAATCCATAGGAAAAGGAGAAATAGAGTCTGAATATCTGTGGTTCAGGAATTTACATGATATAGCTCTTATATCCAAAGTTTTCTTCACTCCCACCAAATGATTGGGTGTTGCTGTTATTTAGTGCCGTCAAGTAGGTTCTAACTCATAGCGATCCTGATAGGGTTCCAAGGAGCAGCTGGGGAATTTGAACCACCAATCTTGCAGTACAAACCAACCTTACGGTCCAGTGCTTATCCTACAGCACCACATCAGGATTCCAATCCGTGTACAGAACTCCAATGATGAGTGGTGGTATACCATGGTCACCAATTCATAGCTACCCTGTATAGGGTTTCCAACAGGGTTTCCAAGGCTGAAAATCTACAGGAGCAAAAAGCCTCATCTTTCTCCTATGAAATTGCTGGTAGTTTCGAACTGCTGATCGTGACATTAGCAGCCTGACTGGTAACCACTACGCTACCAGAGCTCTTTCTAAGCTGGGACTGGTTAGTTTTGCCATCCCACTAGGTTAAAAAGCAGTTATCTCAGATGCAGGAATAAACAATCCCAGGACTATCCAGAATGAAAAGTTATGAGGGGAGCTTGAGACCCTGACCTGGAAAAGTGGCAGCAGAGACATGGAGAAACAGCAGCTGCTGGCTTCCCAGCCCAAGGACCAAGTAAAGCTGAGTGCCTATGGGCAGAAGGCTGGTTTGCTGAATGTGCTCTCTGGGCACTTACAGATTGGCTAAAGGAGCTTTGTTACACTTGCCTGAGCAGGGTAGACACCAGGCTAAGGGACAGAGAGCAAGAAAGAGGTCTGCCTTTGGGCAAGGGTATGAAGAGACTGTCCTTTTTACAAATTGTGCCCTGAACATCGCTGACTCCGAATTGTAATCTATTAACTTCCCTAAAAAACTCCATAATTGTATGTATGGTGTCTGAGTCCTGTGTGTTCACTGCAATGAATGACCAAATCCAGTTCAATAGAGAGTACTGTAGTGAGGGATTGTTGGTGTCACCATTTTTTGGCAGCATCCTAGGGGTTTTTTAATTCCATTCAACAGCCTCTGTGCTGGTGAAGTTTTCCTTACCACTTCACATAATTCTGTTGCTTCCTCCCAGGCAGAGATCATTGCACTTCTCTGGGTTCCTGTAACATTGTGTTCAAGCCTTATTAGGTTTATATTTCATGTTTCATGTGTAGGGCCCTTCCGAAGACCTGGCACTCCCTGAATACAGGCACTGAGGCTTTCCTTAGGGTCTCAGGGCCCAGCACAGCATTTGCTCAGGCAAACACAACCCAGAGGCAGCGAAACAAGCATGCACCCAGGTCACACTTCTTCCCAAGACCAGGCCAGAACTGGCTGCATGCAAGAGATATATACAGATCCGAACAAGGACTTTTCTGACACAGATTCTGCTTTTTACTTATAACACCAGGTCAAAAATGGAAACAATGTAACAGAGGAAAGGATAGTGTAAACGGAAATGCTTACTTCAAACTTTCTAGAATCATCAAGAAATACTCTATGTTTTGCCATTTCACAAACACATGACATAAAATGTTTCAGCTGTATTCTTCATATTTTGAAATCATTAGAATAAAAATACTATTTTTTCAATGACCCTGATGTATGCTTTGTTGTTGTTATTGTTAGGTTCCATCGAGTCAGTACCGACCCATAGCGACCTTATGCACAGCAGAATGAAACACTGCCCTATCCTGGGCCAACCTCACTACTGTTACCATGCTTGAGTCCATCAATGCTGCCACTTGGCCAATCCATCTCATTGGGGGTCTGCCTTCTGTGCTGCCTCACTCTCTTGAAAGATTTCAATTTGTATTCCATCAATTCATGGTGCCTTATTCTTTGCCAATTCCTTCAATGCACCTTGGACTTCCTCCTTCAGTAGCATTGGCTCTTGATCATATGCTACCTCTTGAAATAGTTGAATATTAACCATTTCTTTTTGGTACAGTGGCTCTGTGAATTCCTTCCATCTTCTCTTGATGCTTTCTGCATTATTCAATAATTTGCCCAGAGAATCTTTCAATAATGAAAGTTGAGGCTTGAAGTTTTTCTTCAGTTCCCCCAGCTTGAGAAATGCTGAGCATGTTCTTCCTTTTTGGAATACCTAAAATGGGGCTAGAACTTACCCAGGGAAGGAGGCTTACTGCAGAGCTTTAGCACTACGTAAGACCACAGGTGTAATCCGGATCCCCATCCAGAATTTTCTGAGGTGGGAAATTTCCTTTTGAAAGGACAAGCAGACCAGCTTGGTGCTGCTAGAAGAACAGAAGACACCTCTTGAAAGAAAGACCAGCAGGAAAAATCAAAACCAATAATGGCAGTCCAATTGACTACTACAAGAAAAAGCAACTTGTTCGCTGGGGAGCCATCAGGGCAAGTGATTGGGTCACCTTAGAGCAAACCCCCTTCAAGACTGAGACTCAGGTGGAATACATGAGCAGACATGTGGTCTTGCTAGTGACCATGTTTGTCTACTGATAAGGGGAAATGGGGGAAAAACAGCAATGAAGCTGTTAGCTAAATCTGACCACGTTCAACAGACTCCTGTCCACCTGTTTTGAGACTTGGTTGGCCAGCAGTATGGTGAGAGCTGGGGACTCCTGGACACAGGGACAGGGACAAGGCCACAGTGGACTAGAGAAGAGAGTGAAGAAACCAGTTGATATGAAGTAAGGGGAGATGCACGAGAACACCCATACTTGCATATATCACCCATTTGACCTGACTTCATTGGCTAGATGATCAGAACTCGACTAGAGGAATAAAGTAGAGGGAAAAAAGAGTAGTCAACTACAGTTTGATGAACTTGACCTATACTTATTGATACAGTAGCTCAAATGAGTGAATGAATCTTTACAGTGAGGCTCATACCCACCCCCTCGGTACACAGGGTTGACAGGGATGGGTAACTTAGACATTGGCTACTCAAAATGGGGAGGCTACAAAGGCTCAAAGTGACTGGCTTACAAGCTTTCAAGAGGGAGCCTAGTTTCAGATGGTAAGTAGAACCTCCACTGAGTGGTTTCCAACCTGTCTGGATGGAGCTGATGAAAGGAGATGGGATAAGACTCTTGTGGTTCAGTAGTGAATAATTACTATCAGGACTGACTGTCATTGTTGCAATGATGTTTTGTAACAAAAGCAGGGGAATGGTTGATCTTGCAGTCCAAGAGCAGAGAACCCTGGGACCATCATGGGAGAACAGCGGAGTGCAGGAGCCTACCTAGAGAAGCAGTAACACCAGAGATGGAGGCAGAGACAATGCTGTGGAGAGATGGAGTGGCTGGGGACTCTGGACTCAGGGAGGGAGAGGGGCTGTGTGCTAACAGCCAGGGAGTGTACCCTTTGGTTGTGTAAATGGTTGCATATTCCTGAGTGCTTCAGTGTACATCAAAAAAAAAAAAAAGAAAAAGAGGGACTGAAGCAAATGTTGTTGAATGATGATGCGTGAAGGGGATTGTAATAATTGCAATGAAACGAAATACAATAGGATGAATGTAAAGCTAATGTTCTCCCATGTAAACTATTACCCAATTCACAATAAAAACAAATAAATTTAAAAAGAGAGAGAGAGAGGTGACCTAACAGAATGTGGAAATCATCGCACAATATCCTTAATATCACATGCAAATAAAATTTTATTCAAGATAATTCTAAAAGAGTACATTAACAGGAAATTGCCAGAGGTCCAAGCAGTATTCAAACAAGGACATGGAACAAGGAATATCATTGCTGATGTCAGATGGATCTTGGCTGACAACCGAGAATAGCTGAAAGATGTTTGCCTGTGCTTTGTTGACTGTGCAGAGGCTTTAGAATGTGTGAATCATGGCAAACTATGGACAACATTGCGGAGAATGAGTATTCCAGAACACTTAATCATGATCATGAGGAATTTGTACGTAGACCAAGAGGCAGTTGTTCAAACACAACAAGGGGACACTGAATGTTTTAAAATTAGGAAAAGTGTGCACCAGGGTTGTATTCTCTTACCATACTTATTTTATTCATTCAAACTGAGCAAATAATTCAAGAAGCTGGATTATGAATTATTAAGAAGAAAATTGTGGCATCAGGTTTGGAGGAAGACTCATTAACAAACTGCGATATGCAGATGATACAACCTTGCTTGCTGAACGTGACAAAAATGCTAATGAAGATCAAAGATTATAGACTTTGGTATAGATTACACCTCAATGCAAAGAAAATTAGAAACCTCACCACTGGACCAATAAATAAATCAATATAAATGGAGAAAAGATTGAAGTTGTCAAAGACTTCATTTTTCTCATATCAACCATCAACACTAATGGAAGCAGCAGTTAAGAAATCAAACAACGTATTGCATTAGGCAAATCTGCTGCATAAGACCTCTTTAAAGTTTTCAAGAGCAAAGATGCTAGGTTTGAAGACTAAGATGTGCCTGACCCAAGCTATTGTACTTTCAATAACCTCATAAGCATGTGAAAGTTAGACAATGAATAAGGAAGACTGCAGTAGAATTCATGCATTTGAGCTACTGTGTTGTAGAAGAGTATTAAAAGTACCATGAAACGCCAAAGGAACAAACACATCTATATTGAAAGAAGGAAGTAGAGCCAGATTGCTCCTTGGAAGCCAGGATGGCCAGATTTTGTCTCCCATGTTTTGAACATATTCACAGCAGAGACCAGTCCCGGGAGAAGGGCATTATGTTTGGTAAACTGGGGGGGTCTGCGAAAGAGAGGAAGACCTCCAATGAGATGAGGCACAGAGGCATCAACAATGGACTCAAGCATAACCAAGGGTATGAAGTTGCCGCTGGACCAGGCAGTGTTTTGTTCTGTTGTGCATAAGGTTGTTATGAGTCTGAGCCAACTCAAGGACACCTAACAACAACAACAACTCTATATCTAAAGGAAAGAGATCATGGATTAGCACTACTAAAGAAAACAACAAAATAGAAGGCTTCACATTTCCTAATCTATACTCTCAATAATCAAAACAGTCTAGTACTGAAACAACAGTCACATAGACCAATACTGAGAACCCGGAAGTATAAACCATACACTTCAACAGCTGTTCTTCGTAAAAGGGCTGAAATTCATTAAATGAAGAAATAGTCTCTTTAACAAATGATATTTGCGAGGACTTCCTGTAAGATGACAGACTAGGCAGACACTCTATGCAGACCATCTACAACAAAGATACAAGAGATCAAATAAAGCAAACATAGATGAGAAATCTCGCACCATGAACTTCAGAAGAAAAGTTAAAGAGTTGGATGTAGTGCTTGCTGGAAGGAGAGGCTTAACAGGGATGGTGAGAGAGAAGACTGACTGGTAAACAGCTGGCCAGACACAGTTCCACCATTCTGTGAGCAGCTTTGTCAGCAGAGGGAAGCCTGGAAGGGCAGGTCCCTGTGGACAATGGGAAAGGTGTGATTTCTTGTTTTGTCCCACGTTCCCCTGATGATCAAAGGTGTGGCCAGCTCCCAAACTCATCCACTCCCAGCACACATTCTGCACTTGTACTGTTTTCCTAAATTCTTCTTGTTTTCCTCCATCTTTCTGTCAATCTGTTGAAGGTACCAAAATATCTTCCTCTTGAATACTTTTTCAATTAGTTCCCTTACTTTGTGATCCTCAGAAATGATTTCTGGCTCTGCATCTTGGTCATTTGTTTGAGCTACTGTCTTTTGTTTCTTCTTGTGAACTAAACTTGTCTCTTGAAGACAGTGTACTGAAGGATCCCGTTTTCTTATCCAGTCTGCTCTCTATATCTCTTGACTGGTACATTTATCCATTTACATTCAGTGTAAAATGTCTGAAATATGAGAGACAAAGTCTGACCATCTTGGCTTCTAGGAGAATTCTAGTTGTATTTGTTTCAACACAGATTTGTTTATTCTTCCGGCAATCCATGATGCTTTTAATCTTCTTCTCCAATACCATAACTCAAATGCATCAGTTCTTGTACAGTCTTCTTATTCATTGTCCAACTTTTATGAGCATATGAGGCTATTGAAAATACTACGGTTTGGGTCACTTGCATTTTAGTCCTTGCACTGACATTTTTGCTCTTAGACACTTTAAATAAAGAGGTCTTGAGCAGCTGATTTGCCTAATGAATTACATCCTTTGAATTCTTGATTGCTGCTTCCATATGTGTTAATAGTGGATCCAAACAAAATGAAGTCTTTCACAACTTCAATCTTTTCTCCATTAATTTTGATGTTATTTACTGGTCTAGTGGTGAGGACTTTTTTCTTTATATTAAGGTGCAACCCATACTGAAGACTGTTGTCTTTGATCTTCACCAGTAAGTATTTTAAGTTCTCTTTGCTTTCAGCAGGCAAGGTTGCATCATCTGCATATCACAGGTTATTAGTCTTTCTCCAACCCTGATGCCATGATCTTCTACATATAAAGCAGTTTCTCAAATTATTTGCTCAGCATACAGATTAAAAAACTAGGGTGACAGATTTCATCCTTGGTACACACCTTTCATGATTTTAAATCATTCAGTGTTTCCTTGTTGTGTCTGAACAACTGCCTCTTGGTCTATATACAGTTTCCTCATGAGCACAATTAATTAAATGTTCCAGAATATTCACTATCCACAATGATGTCCATAGCTTACCATGATCCACACAATCTAAAGCCTTTGTGTAGTCAATAAAGCACAGACAAACATCTTTCTGGTAGTCTCTGCTTCCAGCCAAGATCCATCTAATATCAGCAATGACATCCCTCGTTCCATGTCTTTGTTTATATATTGACTGAACCTCTGGCAGTTTCCTGTCAATGTACTGCTTTAGAATTATCTCAAGTAAAATTTTATTTTCATGTGATATTAATGATCATTGTCCAATGGTTTCTGCAATCTGTTGGGTCACCTCTCTTTGGAATGGGCCCAAATATGGATCTGTTCCAGTTGGCCATGTAGTTGTTTTCCAAATTTCCTGGCATAGATAAGTAAGTGCCTA
>NW_006408689.1:5432381-5433688 GCF_000296735.1 Chrysochloris asiatica
GCATCATCAATCAACCAAAAGGTATACCCTGAAAGCCTACCCCCCCCCCACCCACACACACCCCAGTCTTCAGCACACAGTCCCTCTCCCTCTCTGGATCTAAAGTCCCCAGCTGCTCCATTGCTCTACATCATCGTCTCTACCTTCATCTCACGCATCACTGCTTCTCTGGGTAGGGTCCTGCTCTCCGCCATTGATGGTCCTAGGGACCTCCGCTCCTAGACTGGAAACTTAATCACTCCCCTCCTTGCTATAAAATGTCTACCTTTACATTTTCAACCCTCACAATCAGTCCTGATAACAATTATTCACTATTGTATCACAAGAGACCCATCCGCATTTTCATCAGCCCCACCTAGACATATTGGATATTACTCAATGGAGATTCTACCTTCCTCTAGGCCCTCTGGATCTAGGTTCCCTCTTGAAAGCTTGTAAGCCAGTCACTTCTTGCCTTTGTAGCTCCCCACTTCCCATTTTGGGTAGCCAATGTCCAAGTTGCCCATCTCTGTCTACTCTGTGTGTGGAGATGGTGGGAATGGTTCTTGCTGTAAGGAGTTGTTCCCTCTTTTGAGCTACTGCATCCATAGGTATAGGTCAAGTTCATCAAATTGTATCAGATTACTCTTTTTTTCCTCTTCTTTCTTCTTCTGGTTCAGCTCTGATCATCCAGTCATTGAAGCCAGGTCAAATGGGTATTATCTGCAAGTGTGAGTGTTCTTGTGCATATGCCCTCTCTTCTTATCAGTTGGACACTTCACTCTCCACTCTAGTCCTCTGTGGCTATGTCACTGACTCTGGGCCCAAGAGTCCCCAGGTCTCATATGCTACCTCTTTTAATGGTTGAACAGTGACCATTTCTTTTTAGTACAGTGACTCTGTATATCCCTTCCATCTTCTTTTGATGCTTTCTAAAGCATTCAATAAAGAACTCAGGTAAATTAGTGGTTACATGTCAGACTGCTAGGCAGTTCAAAACTACCAGCGGTTGAACCTCAGCATAGTGATCCTGCTTGGTCCCCTTAGAGCAGGTGGTGGGCTGGCAACGTCTTGCATATGGGGTCCCCAGCCGATCTCCTCCCTCCCTGCCTTCCTCGGATGGCGGCTGTTTATGCTGGACATGTGGCCAGAGACGGGTAAGAATCACGTGGAATTTCGGCAACCTAAGACAGAGCCATTGCCATGCTGCAATGAGTTTCAATGACGGGTAAGACTGAGGAGTTCGCACTGACCGCCTAAGACAGGCAGCGTCCCTTAAACAAACAATAAATAAGGGGGAATCTGATGCAGACCGTGCAGACCCGGTC
>NW_006408689.1:5434020-5437594 GCF_000296735.1 Chrysochloris asiatica
AATGAAACAAGCTATATGAATGGTTGAATGTGAAGCTGATGATGTGCCCTGTAAACTTTCACTCAATCCAAAATAAAAACATTTAGTAATAATAATTTTAAAAAAACTACCACAGGAGTTCCACAGGAGAAAGATAAGGTTTTCTTCTCCCGTAAAGATTTACAGCCTCAGGGAACCCTATACAGGGTCGCTATGAGTCGGAACCGACTCTGCGACACACCACCACCACCATAGCATTCAATACTTTGCCCAAAGATTCCTTCAGTACTGCAAATCAAGGCTTCAATTTTTTTCTTCAGTTCTTTCAGCTTGAAAAATGCTGTTGTTGTTTTTTTTGGTATTCAATTCCAGATCTTTACTTTTTTGTAAACAACATAAAAGATGACTATACACATGGTCCTTTACCAGATGGAATACATAGGAATCAAATTGACTACATCTGTGGGAATAAAAGGTGGAAAAGCTCAGTATCATCAGCCAAAGCAAGGTTGGGGCAGACTGGAATAGACCATCAACTGCTCATATGCAAGTTCAGGCTAAAGCTGAAGAAAATAAAAGGGGATATAGTAACAACAACAACATAAATGAAGGAGTATCTTGGTTTGGTTTGTTTTTCTCAAAAAAGGCAACATAAGACAAAAAGTCAAATATTTTTAGTTTTTCCAAGGGGTGAGCAAGAAAGTAAACTCACAGAAAAAGACTCATATACTTAAGTTCCACTCAGATTTTTGGAACTGTGATCAGAATAGCTTCTTCTGTTACAGAAAAATCAAGAAAACTTGAACAATAGTCTAATAAATATAGTACCTTAAAATAGATGTTAAAAATACTCAGGTAGCAGTCACGCATGTACTTGCATGCACGGCCACACAGAAATTTATTCACTGTATCTCGTTAGCAAGTTAGTAAACAATACTCTGATATTTCACAATTTAAGATAAGAGTCAAGAAATTCTACGAAAAAGGACAGAAGTTTCTAACAAGAAAGCTCTACACTAGATGAGTAACATGTTGTTGTTGTTAAGTACCGTGGAGTCGGTTCCGACTCATAGTGACTCT
This sequence comes from Chrysochloris asiatica, assembly GCF_000296735.1. Taxonomy (NCBI): domain Eukaryota; kingdom Metazoa; phylum Chordata; class Mammalia; order Afrosoricida; family Chrysochloridae; genus Chrysochloris; species Chrysochloris asiatica. The sequence goes on from NW_006408689.1 coordinate 5,435,080, forward strand.
GCACAGGGTTTCCAAGGCTGTAAATCTTTACAGGAGCAGAACACCTCATCTTTCTCCTACAGAACCGCTGGTAGTGTTGAACTGCTGACCCTGAGGTTGGCAGTCCAACTTGTAACCACTACGCTACCAGAGCTCCTTAGATGAGTAACATAAACCAGTACAAAAAGACCTAATCTTGACATTTAATATGTTGGGCCATTCATTTTTACCTGGTTCTTATGAATGTACCCAAAATAAATATGCATGCAAGACCTCCTAAAAAGTGACAGGACAATGAAAAGGAAGAATACTGTCATTTTTCTTAATAACATCCACCAATAATATCTTTTTAAAATGAAGGGGTATTACTAGTCTTGTTTACTGTTGGAAGCTTTCTTTTAAAAGAAAATGTAATGACTCTTAGTTTTGGATATTCTCTTAATGACATTTTTGATTTCCATTTAGTGTACACAGTGACACCTACTGGTATACTGATGAGGCAATGAAGGGATGATCAGAAAATTCACCCGCAGGCTGAGGCTCATGTGTCTTTTATGAAACGTTTTAGTTAAGTACAGTATCCCAAAGTGCTCTCCTGATACATTGTAAGAAAAAAGCAAGAAGAAAGCCCACATTTCTGTTTATCCATTTTAAGTTACTAAGCACCAGAGACTGATTCACACAGGGTTTTGGAGGGTTTACGTACCAGTGTTCTGTTCACATTTATCAAAAGCCATAAGAACTTATTTTTGGTGGTTACAGTTAAACTTCAGACCCCACTAAAATAAGTATGTTTGGCTGAGGGTACATAATATGATTTTTTTCTTAAAGCATATAAACCAAGGAAATAGTTGGGTGGAGCTAGCTATTTTATAGTGAGAGAAACATGAGACTTTCTACTCCTGTAAAGATTTACAGCCTCCAAAACACTATAGGGTCTCTATGAGTCGGACCTGAATCCACGGCAACACACCACCACCTGCTATTTTATAAACTAGTTGAAGCATATTATAAATAAGCTGTGGTTTATAACAAAAATAAGGCAAGACTTATAAGAGAAATGCTCTTTCTGGTAGTACATATGCTACTTCTGAATATGGCTATGTTTTTAAGTGCTGTTGAGTTGGTTCTGACTCATAGCAACCCTGTACAGAATTTCTGAGCCTAGAAATCTCTGTGGAAGCAGAAAGCCTCCTCTTTCTCCCACAGAGCAGCTGGTGGTTTCAAACTGCCAACTCTGTGGTTCTTATCCTACAGAGAAACTGTGTTCCTGAATTTGGCTATAGGGAGAGAAAAAAACTCAAGATGATGCAGCTGACAAAAATATGGGCAAGTGGGCAGAGCATCTGTCAGACATCTGACTATAAAACTATAAACCATTTTTGCTATTAAGTGCCATCGAGCTGGTTCCAACTCATAGCGACCCTGTTATAGGGTTTCCCAGGAGAAGCAGCCTTGTGGCCCAGTGCTTACCCTACAGTGCCACAGTAGTTTAACTTTAAAATGGAAATAGAAGAGTTTGAGGCTAGGCTGACAGGACATTTCAGAGATGATAGCAATAGGAATTTCAGAGATGACAGCAATGGTGACTGCCAAGGAGGCCATGGAAACCACCAAGGAAGGAGAGCAGACCCAGCCTTAGCCAAATGCAAGTAAACGTGTCTTCTACATACTGGACCAGATAGAATTGTTCTGGTAAGCACATGAGTATGCACATGGCAAGTTCTTCTTGGAAAATCAACTTGTTGAGAAAGTTTTTATTACTTTACAAACAGGGTATGCATCTCACAACTTAGAGCTGACTGACTAGGATGGCTATATTATGCTGCTGCAGATTCCAAGGCTGTATCCAGGCTCAACAGATAAGAGTGCTGGGATCAATCAGTGCTGTCTGGCATGGGCATGCAGTTGTTGTTAGGTGTCTTTGAGCAGGCTCCAACTCATGGTGATTTCATGCAAAATAAAAGGTAAAGAAAACACTACCTGGGCCTGTGCCATCTTTACAATCATTGCCACGCTCAAGTACGGTGTTGTGGCCACTGTGTTCTGAGTGCTTTCCAACCCAAGGTGCTCATCTACTAGCACTGTTGTTGTTGTTGTCAGGTGCCATCGAGTCGGAACCAACTCATAGCGACCCCATGCACAGCAGAACGAAACAATGTATGATCCTGGGCCAACCTCACTACTGCTGCCACACTTGAGTCCATCAATGATGCCACCTGGCTGATCCATCTCATTAGAGGTCTTCCTCTTTTTTCTCTGACCCTCCACCTTACCCAGCATGACATCCTTCTTCAACAATTGTTTCCTCCGGACAACATGTCCAAAGTATGAGAGACGAAGCTTAGCCATCCCGGCCTCCAAGGAGCACTCTGGCTGCACTTCTTTCCAAAACAGATCTACTGGTTCTTTTGGCAGTCCATGGCACTTTCATGGCACACCACAACTCAAAGGCATCAATTCTTCTATGATCTTCCTTATTCACTGTCCAGCTTTCACATCCATATGAGGCTATTGAAAACACAATGGCCTGGGT
>NW_006408689.1:5438824-5440314 GCF_000296735.1 Chrysochloris asiatica
TTTATCTTCTCGAGCTGATCTTTGAAATTTTCTGTTCAGCTCTTGCATCTCTTCAATTTTTCCATTTGCTTTGGCTTCTCTACGTTGGAGAGCAAGTTTCAAACTGTATCAGACAGTAATTCTCTTGTGAGTCACAGGGTATTCATTAGTTCATTTTCTGAAGTAGATTGCTAAACTCTTCTCCCTAGTCTGTCTTAGACTACGTGCCACTGAAACTGTCCACCATGGGGTGCCCCTGCTGAGATTTGAAATACCAGTAGCATAGCTTCCAGCATCACTCATAGCAACATGTAATCCACCACAGTATAGCAAACTGACCAATGGTGGGTATACACATACATACACACACACTCTATTTCCTAATTCTTCCTACTAAAAGGAGCTCTGGGGTCACAGTGGGCTAAGTATTGGGCTGCTAACTGCACGATCTATAGTTCAAACCCACCAGTCACTCTGTGGGAGAAAGATGAGGTTGTCTGCTCTGATAAAGATTTATAGTCTCTGGAGGAACCTGAGAGTAGGGCTTTCAACCACCCTTCAGGTCTAGAAAAGAACTCACCCTCACGGCGCAGTTTTCAGCCAAGCGGTAGACAGGTCTATAGTAGGGGTCAACAACACTAGTAAGGGCTGTTCACCATGAAAGGGTCAACATTTAGTGGTGGCAGCTAAACATTTGTTGAAGTATTTTTATAGATCATCTGTGAAACATAGCATGAAAATATACCTGTGGCTCTTAAAATTGTCTTTCATTATGTGACTAAACACTCAATAAACATTTTGATGTGCAACAGCAACAACGAAAATGGCAACATTTATTTAAGGACAAAGTTCAGAAGGGATGGGGAAGTGGGTGGAATGGAACTAGGAACTGCAGGGAGGAAGTGAGACAGCTGTTGTTACATGGAGGGGATTAGAATCACTGAGATGAAAAACAGTGCATGATTTGTTGCATGTAAAACTAATAATCTTGTCTATAACCCTTCACTCAATTCACAACAAAAATTGAAATTAAAATAGATTAAGGGTCTTAGAAACCCTATGGAGCAGTTCTTCTCTGTCCAACAGGGTTGTTATGAGTTAAAATTGATTCAATGGCAGTGGGTTCTGTATCTATTAAAGAGGTCTATAAGCAATATGAAGATCAAAGAGCACAGCTTTAGGTATGGCTTACATCTCAATGTAAAGAAAACAAAAATCTTCACCACTGGACCAATCAACAAAGAAAAGACTGACGTTGTCAAGGACTTCATTCTTCTTGGATCAACTATCAACCCTCATGGAAGCAGCAGTCAAGAAATCAAACAATGTATTGCAGCACCAGGCAAATCTGCTGCACAAGACCTTTTTAAAGTGTTGAAGAGCAAAGATGTCAGCTTGAGGACTAAGATGCGCCTGACCCAAGCCATGATATTTTCAATAACCTCATATGCATGCGAAAGCTGGACAGTGAATAAGGAAGGCCATAGAAGAATTGATGCTTTTGAGCTATG
>NW_006408689.1:5440709-5441944 GCF_000296735.1 Chrysochloris asiatica
GAACTGAAAGGTCGGCGGTTCAAGCTTACCAGCTGCTCCTTAGAAACCCTATGCAGGATCACTATGGGTCGGAACTGACTCGATGGCACTTCACAACAACAACAACAATAAACAATAATACCTAGCACCCAAATCTTGGCTTTAGAAAATGATTTAAAAGGACAAAAACGTTCCTCAGAAAAAGGGCTCATTTCCAAATTTAGAAAAGTATAAAATGAATCTGAACATCTTGTTAGAGCACGAAACAAGAAGGGTAATCAAACACGAATACAAAACAAACAACTCACTGCTATGAAGTCAATTCTAACTCACAGTGACCCTACAGGACAGAGCAGAACTGCTTCTTAGGGTTCTAAGACTGTAAATCTTCATAGGGCAGACAGCCTCATCTTTCTTCCACAGAGCATCAGGTGGGGTTAAAACCACTGACCTTTCAGTTTGTAAACCAGTATTTATTCCACAGCACCATCAGGGTTCCTTCAAAGACAAATGCTGCTGTTATTAGTGATGTCAAGTCCGTTCCAACTCATAGTAAGTGTGTCCAGGGTTTCCAATGAATGACTACTGGGTTTGAACCGTTGACCTAGCAATTAGCAGTACAGCGCTTATCCTACACTGTCACATCAGACAAACAGTTATGTCACAAGAACCAGGGCTTCAAACTGATTCATTCTTGGAAATCTGCTAAGAAATTCTAATTCTCAGCAAAGGATCAAATTGGAATAAACCCATTTAAAAACCTGAAAAGAACATATGGATAAACTTGGAAATAAGTCCACTGGACAAAACTAAGTCAATCTGAGCATTAAAAAGAATAACAATAAAATATATTAATTTTAAAAATATCCATGAAAACCAGAATCCCATCCAGAACTGTTTGAAGTGGAAATTTTCCACTGGAATAGACAAGTAGACCAGCCTGGAACAGTTAGAGGAACAGAAGATACTTCGTGAAGAAAGATCAGCAAGAAAAATCAGAAACAATAACGGCAATATGACTGACTACTACAAGAACAAGTAAGCTGTTCGCCCAGGAGCCACCAAGGCAAGTGGTCGGGTCCCCTTAGAGCAACCTCCCTTCCAAGACTAAGACTCAAAGGGAAGAGGGAAAAAACAACAATGAAGTTAGGAGCTAAGTCTGACCACATTTAATAGACTCCTGTGAACATGAGTCACAGCAAGACCCGGGGACTCCTAGGCCCAGAGGCAGTGACATGGCCACAGAGGACTAGAGC
>NW_006408689.1:5442778-5459446 GCF_000296735.1 Chrysochloris asiatica
AAAAAATCCATGAGACACAAGAGATGGAGACAGAGATGGAGGCAGAGATGGATAGAGCAGCTGAGGACTCTAGACTCCTGGAAAGAGAAAGGCTGTGTGCTGGCGGCCAGGAGACAGGCTTGCAGAATGTGCCCTTTGATTGTTTAAATGATTATATATCTCCGAGTATTTTTGTGTACATAAAAAAAAAACAGCAGTAATAGAAGGAAATACTGTTGAATGATGATGCATAAAGAGGACTGTAATCGTTGCAATGGAATGAAATACGATAGGATGAGTGCAAAACCAATGTTCTCCCATGTGAGCTAGCACTCAATTAACAATAAAAGCTTAAAAAAATAATAATAATAATGATACCCATGAGTAAACAGAGAAATAAATGGGTAAGGAAAAGGGGGGAAAGCTCTTCTTTATAGAAAAATGCTAGCTAATAAATGTAGAAATAACCAAATCAGAAATTACCATTACAAAACAATGTAATCGGCTCATTGAGGCATTTGATCTTGTTAACCGCTCCATCAAAGGAGTAAATGTTACAATTTAGGGGAGAAAGTGTTTTCAGTTTACTTTGAAAGGGTTCAGTCAATAAAGAAAAGAAAGTATGTGTGTCTATGTGTGTAGAGAGGAGTGAAGTAGGAAAGGAGAAAAAGAGAGAATGTAAAGCAAATGTGGCAAAATACTAACAGATGGTGAATGAATATAAAGGGCCCATGGTGATACACTGGGTTAAGCATTGGGCTACTAACCACAAGGTCAGCAGTTCAAACACACCAGGCACTCCAAGGGAGAAAGATGATGCTGTCTGCTTCTGTAAAAATCTGCAGTCTTGAAAACTCAAAGAAGCATTTCTACTCTATCAAGAACTGACTGATTCTGGTGGGTTTGGAGTTTTTATTGGGGGGGGGGAGGGGTTATTGAATATAAGTGTTCTTATGCTCTGCTTTTAACATTCCTGTAGGTTTCTTTTTAACAGGAAGAATAAATAGAAGTATCTGCTGCAAGGTCTAGTACATTGTTTGCAGGTCTGAATTATGTTATGGAATTATTTATGCTTTTGACCTCACCACACTCCATATTCTCATACTTTCCCTTACTGGAAGTGAAAGAAGCACCATGTTGGTCTCTTGGGTGGTCTTTAAATTACACACAGATTTGGTTCTTATGTGTTTGTTCATAAGTCAATATTTGACACTCAGAACACATTTCTGCACAGAAATATTAATTTTCCGGGCCAGCCAAAGGAAACCTATTCAGAGAATAACATAGCTAAAAACATAACAAGAGTTTGAAGGGAAAAAATGAATTTAAACATAAAATCAAACTAGAGTCAATTTAATTTTTAATAAAACAGTCCTTTAATTTGATTTTTTTTTTTCAAAATTAAGGGAAGGCCTTCTTTGGGGGTATGTGTTGTTGTTGGAATACAGTAATAAGAAGGAAGAAACAACTAAAAACTTTCTGAGGTAGTCACATAAACCTACACTGATCAACTTTTTAGAAAATTACGTTTGATTTAAAAATAAGAATATAATATCATTATAAAAATCTCAAACACAACAAAGTTTAAAAGATCTAAATTTTCCTTCTCCTGAACCAGCATTTTCACTAGAAGTAACCATGATTATCAATATAGTATGGATATACCTACAGGAAAGGAGCTCTGGTAGTGTAGTGGTTACGAATCGGGCTGCGAACCTTAAGGTCAGCGGTTCGAAACTATCAGCTGCTCCGCGGGAGAAAGATGAGGCTTTCTACTCCCGTAAAGATTTACACCCTCGGAAACCCTGTACAGGGTCGCTATGGGTCGGAACCGACTCAACGGCACTTAACAACAACAATACCTACAGGAATAAAACTGATTTGGTATTATTTCCCCACCATTAGTCTCGTACTGTACACACAATTTGACAATTTGCTTTTAATTTTATTTAACATGGTGCCTTAGCAAGTTCTTAAAATATTACCTGTTACTGTTGTTGTCAGGTGCCTTTGAGTCGGTACCGACCCATAGTGACCCTATGCACTACAGAACGAAACACTGCACAGTCCTGTACCAACCTCACAATTGTTGCCACGCTTGAGCCCACTGATGTTGCCACTTTGCTAATCCATCTTGCTGGGGGTCTTCCTCCTTTTCTCTGACCCTCCCCCTTACCAAACACGATACCCATCTCCAGTGACTGGTCCCTCCTGACAATATGTCTGAAGCATGAGACATTGAATTCTTTTAAGAAATTGAGGCGGCACTGGAGGCAGCCACTCATCTCTGCCAAGAAATTTGGAAGACAAGTATCTGGCCAACCAATTGGAAGAGATCCATATTTGTGCCCATTACAAAGAGATGTGACCCAACAGAATGCAGAAATCATTGGACAAAACTTTGATATCCCACGCAAGTGAAGTTTTGCTCAAGGTAATACAGAACTGGCTTCAGGCATACAATGACAGAGAACTTCCAGAGGTTCAAGCTGGATTCAGAAGAGGCCATGGAATGAGGGATATCATTGCTGACTTCCGATGGATCTTGGCTGAAAGCAGAGAATACCAGAAAGATGTTTACTTGTACTTTACTGACTATGCAAAGGCTTTCGATTGTGTGGATCATGACAAGCTATGGACAACATTGCAAAGTATGAGTATTTCAGAACACTGAATTGTGCTCATGAGGAATCTGTACGTGGACCAAGAGGCAGTTGTTTGAACAGAACATGGGAACACTGAATGGTTTACAATTAAGAAAGGTGTGCACAAGGTAGGGAATAGACACAGGGAGGGGAACAATATACAAGAAGGGGGAGGGGAATGGAAGAATAAAGTGGACAGGAAAACAATTAGGTATGTCTGCATGTCCTAAATGGGACAGAGGTAAATAATGATGTCCACACAACCTTGGAACAACAGGGCTCTGGGATACAGGGATTGAGACATGGTTGGAATGGGGAAAGGGAGGAAATAATGTTAAGTTGCTTGTTAGTCTTTTGAATCTTGGTTTCCCTTGCATACCATTATAAAATAGACACTTGAGGGGTAGAGAAAGGAACAGCCAGAAACATCACCATAGAAAGCTTGTAAGTCCATCTTCTGCCTATAACTACTGATTGGAATACCTAAAATAGGGCTACAACGTGCTCAGTGAAGGATGCTTCCTGTGGCACCTCTATATTACATAAGACCATAGGTTGAATCCTGAAATGCATCCAGAATCTTCTGAGGTGGGAAATTTCCACTTGAAAGGACAAGCAGACCAGCCTGGAGCAGCTAGAAGAACAGAAGATACTTCTTGAAAAAAGACCAGCAGGAAAAATACAAAACAATAATGGCAGACCAACTGATTACTACAAGAACAAGCAAGTTGCTCATCCAGGAGACATCAAGGCAAGTGGTCGGGTTCCCTCAGGGCAAACCCCCTTCCAAGACTAAGACTCAATAGGAATACACACTCTGATTGGTGACCACGTTCATCACCGTTAAGGGGAAGTGATAGAAAAATTGCAATGAAGCTGTAAGCTAAGCCCTACAGAGACCTGGTCGGCCAGCAGTGTGGCAAGACCTAGGGGACTCTTGGGCCCAGAGTCAGTGACATAGCTACAGAGGACTAGAGTGGAAAGCAAAGTGTCCAGCTGATAAGACCGACTGATTACTACAGTAGAGAGGGCATATGCACAAGAATACCCACACTTGCAGATAATATCCACCTTACCTGGCTTCAATGGCTGGATGATCAGAGCTCAACTAGAAGAATAAAGAAGGGGAAAAAAAGAATAATCTGATACAATTTGATGAACTTGACCTACACCTATGGATACAGTAGCTCAAAAGAGGTAACAAATCTTTACAGTGAGGATTATTCCCACCCCCTCCATACAAAGGGTAGACAAAGATGGGCAACTTGGACATTGGCTACCCAAAATGGGGTGGCTACAAAGGCAAGAAGTGACTGGCTTACAAGCTTTCAAGAGGGAGCCTAGATCCAGAGGGCACAGAGGAAGGTAGAATCTCCATAGTAGTATCCAATCTGCCTGGGTGGGGCTGATGAAAGGAGATGTGGATAGGTCTCTTGTAATCCAATAGTGAATAACTGTTATCAGGACTGACTGTGTGGGTTGGAAATGTAAAGGCAGACATTTTGTAGCAAAGGAGGGGAGTGACTGATTTTGCAGTACAGGAGTGGAGGTCCCTGAGACCATCAAGGGAGAAGAGTGGAGAGCGGGACCCTACCCAGAGAAGCAGTGATGCCTGAGATGGAGACAGAGGCAGTGAAGTGGAGAGATGGAGCAGCTGGAGACTTTAGGCCCAGAGAGGGAGAGGGGCTGTGTGCTGAAGACCAAGAGGCAGGCTTGCAGGGTATATACCCTTTGGTTGGTTGATGGTGCATGGAGGGGATTGTAACCATGGTAATGAAATGATATATGATAGGATGAATGTAAAGCTAATGTTCTTCCATGTAAACTATCACATAATTTACAATAAAACATTTTGAAAAAAAAGAGAAAGAAATCAAGTGACATATTGCATTATGCAAATCTGCTGCACAAGACTTTTTTTTTTTTTTTAAGTTTTTATTGTGAATTGAGTGAAAGTTTACAGGGCAGATCATAAGTTTTACATTCAACAAATCATATACTTTGTTTCATTACAATGATTATAATCCTCTCCATGTACCATCAGTTAACAGTGTTTCTATCTATTCATTTTACTCTTCTTTTTTTTTTAAACACTCATACATATATAATAATTTATACCACCAAAGGGCACATTCTGAAAATCTCCCTCCTGGCTGCCAGCTCTCAGTCTCTCTCCTTCCATGAGTCTAGAGTCCTCAGCTGCTCCCTCTCTCCATGTCCTAGTCTCTGCCTCCACAATAAACAAATGATTCCAGTACAAATCATTAATGCATACTAAGTCAGGAAAGAAGCGTATGATGGGGAACAGAATATTTATATAATCTCAAACTGTTGTCCCATGTGTTACTTATGAATTACAAAAGGAAGAACAATAAATACATAGTGGGAAAACAAACAGCACCTAACCAGGGGATCAAAATTAGCATCACTAATTAGGGAAGAGATACTATATGCCTCTAGATGTGAGACCTAGGAAGACACAGCATCAGTATTCGACTATTCTAGCCCCAAATGCATACATTAATTGACTCATCAAGAAACATCAGACAAATCCAAGCTTAAGAGCAGTCTCACAATAACTAGCCTGTCTTCTACAAAAATGACAGTGTCATGAAAGACAAAGAAAGGACAAAGTATAGTCTCTGTTTAGGGGAAAGTAAAAAAGATAGGATAGCTAAATATAAGTGTAATTTGGATCCTGTATTAGGGGTAAATATGCTACAAAGGGCATTATTGGGACAACTGACAAATTTGGAATATAAAGCATTGAGTCAATGTTAAGTTTCCTGAATATGACAATTTTGAGCTCTGGTAGCATAGTGGTTACAAATCGGGCTGCGAACCTTAAGGTCAGCAGTTTGAAACTACCAGCTGTTCCACGGGAGAAAGATGAGACTCTCTGCTCCCATAAAGATTTACAGCCTTGTAAACCCTGTGCAGGGTTGCTATGAGTCAGAACCAACTCCACAGCACTTAACAACAACATCAATAGAAAAGAATATCCTAGTCCCTAAAAGATAAGGCACTGTGGGCTAATGCGTCAGACTGCAAAGTCATTTAAACTGCAAGGTCGGTGGTTCAAGCTCACCAGCTTCTCCTTGGAAACCCTATACAGGGTCATTATGCGTCAGAATCGATTCAATGGCACTTAACAACAACAACAAAAGATATATAGACTGAAATATTGAGGCATAAAGAGGCATGATGTATATAACCTACTCTCAAATGATTCAGAGGACAAAATAATATAATTATACATACACATACATGTGTGTTGTATAGACTGAAAGAGGTAAAAGAAGGAGAGAGAGAACTTTAGGTAAAGCTAAAGTGGCAAAATGTCAAAAATTGATGAATCTGGATATAGGAAAATGAGTGTTCTTTATGCTATTCTCACAGTTTTTAAACATTGGTGGTAGTGGTGTGCCGTGGAGTCATTTCCGACTCATAGCAAGCCTGCATAAGGTTTCTGAGGCTCAAAAAGTCTTTATGGGAGCAAAAGTCTCATCTTGCTCCCATGGAACAGCTGGTACTATCAAATTGCTGACCTTGAGATTAGCAGCCTGATTCGTAACCACTATGCTACCAGAGCTCCTTTTTCATACATTAGAAATCATACAAAGTTTTTTAAAAGTCTCTTGTGTCTATTACATCTAAGACCTTTTGAATTCCAAGACTAGAGGCAGCTAGAGGAGAATGGCAGCTTATCTCATAGTATAATGAGGACCTAACTCTATATTGAGAAAATACAGTTGGGGAAGCCAGGGTCACTCACTGTTTGAAACTGGAGATTGTTACTGCTACTCAGAGCTGCAGTTTACAGAATGCTGGAGGTAGCTGACACAGCCAAGTAACCAGGTACTATGCAAAAGTCCTACTAGTTCAGTTTGAAGCTGCAGTATCTGCAATACACTCATGAGAAGATTTACTGTGTTCACTATAGAGGCATGGCATGGTGCTAACAGCAAGGTCAGCAATTCAAAGCCACGAGTCACTACTTGGAAACTCTATAAAAGGCCACTATGAGTCAGAACTGACTCAATGGCACTTAACAACAATAACACAACACAGATACCTTTCCAAGCATTAACCTGTAGAACAGGTTTACCATTATTATCCCCCAATTGACAGATGATGAACTGAAGCACAGTTAAATATCACATCTACAGTAACACACAAATAGCTAATTATACTAGGATTTCAAGGCAGACACTCAGATACCAGAGCCTGCACATTTAACATATTTGCTGTACTACTGCTCTCCCTAAATAATAAGAGTATGTACTAAACTGAAGTCTAGGAGAACAGTGTAAGACTATACCAAACTAGATGGCACACAGAGGCTAACACTCACAGTATGCCTGTAAAGTAAAATTCTAGAACACATGAAAAAGCTAAAGCACAGAGTACAGACAAGAAACAAAACAATAATTAGTGGAAGGAGTGCAAATAACAGAACAATCTGAAATTTGAAATATCTAATCTGCTCAAGTAAACAAATCAAGAAATAACACACATTATAAAGAATAACTTAAAAAGTAAGTCATATGAGACTTAAACAAGCAGATATTAAAAATAACTAATCAGCAGTCCTCTATGTTAAGATTATGGTCACTGAAACTAAGAACTCAACGGTTTAGTTAAACAAGTGATTAGACAAAGCTGAAGACAGAATTAATGAAATGGAGAGAAACTTGAGGAAATTATTCAGAACACAGCCCGGGAGATAAATAAATAAAATATAAAATATATAAAAGACGGTAACAGTAGATTAAAAAGCCTCTAAACACTCGGGGGGTAGGAGGACCAAAAGTTTATAGACAAATTCCATTACCTTGTAGTTCAATTTTCCCATGAATTTTTTGAAACCCCTTGTATCTAGGAACAGTTTCAAGGGTGATAATTTTGTAAAATTCAATAAAGGCCTGAGTCCTTATTCTGAAAAAATACAGAGTGATAAGAAGGATTAAAAAAAAGGATCTCCTAGATATACTATAGTGTGGCTCTGGTAGCGTACTGGTTACAAATCGAGCTGCTAACCTCAAGGTCAGCAGTTCGAAACTACCAGCTGTTCTGTGGGAGAAAGATGAGGCTTTCTGCTCCAGTAAAGATTTACAGCCTCGGAAATCCTGTGTAAGGTCACTATGAGTCGGAACCGACTCCATGGTACTTAACAACAACATACTATAGTGAATGCAGAACATCAAAGAAACAGAAAATTCTCTAGTAGCTTACTAGAGAGAAAATTTCCAGGGAAATGATCATTATTTCCAGGGAAATGATCATTATGAAAACAGCATATATCATATCATCAGCAAAAGATGCCAGAAGCCGTGTGTGAAAAAAACAACAAATAAACAAAACTATCCATCCAGCAGAAGACAGGGGAGAAAAGAAGGCAAAAAGGAGCATGGTAACACAAACTAAGATGATAAAAACATATTGTTAATCACAATAAATCATTAAGTTTATTAAAATTGACATTACTTTTCATCTACAAAGCAAATTATCATATGTTATTGTTATTGTTAACTAGCGACCCTGTATAGGGTTTCCAAGGAGTGCCTGGGGAGTTGGCAATGCCTACCTTATAGTTCAAACTGACCTTGTGGTCCAGTGCATTATCCTGCAGCACCACACCAGGGCTAGGCATTTGCAAATTAATTACTAAAAATGCACAATCTTCCAAAGTAAACACTCAACTAAAGATCTAACCTTTGAAAATCAAGTCTAAGCTATCACCATGCAGTTCTAGGGTCTGCTGCACTTTCCCCTCACACAGACATTCCAAAGATCAGCCACTTGTTTTGAACAGTGACTGCCTCACTATCCTATGCTCAGGTCTGGTCCATCCTCGGCACTTGTACTCTCTCTTTTCCCAAATAAGGAATCCTCTATACCTCTGTCTTTATCCAAGACCCACTGATTCTTTACCTGCCTGCTCATCCATGAAAATCAGGGTCATAGAAAAGGGCAGAGCCACTTGGTGCAGTGTTATGTTGGGGGACTGAGTGTCATCTGTTAGCTTTCCTTCTCCTGCCTCAAGCCCTAGAAATTACTTTAGCGATAAACTTTTAAATAACAATTTTATGTTCACATTAGAAAAGAAGAACGAGTGCTCGCAACAGACCAAAAACTGTCAATAATTTTTATTAAGGGATTATAAAGGAATGAAAGCAGAAACAACAGTTCTCAGAGTATAAACAAAAGAAGATGATGCAAAAGTGGGCCTACAGGGGATTCCAAGCCCAGACACGGAAGACCCTGGAAGAGGAGGGACTCTGGGGCACAGGACAGTGTAAATGCATCCACTATGAGCCATGCTGTGAGCAGTAAGTGTGAGCAATAGCCCCACGTGATACACAAAGGATGAGCTTAGGGATGGCAGGCAAGCAGGAAGTGACAACCAAGAAAAATGGGAAGCCCCCAACCCAGGAGGCTAGCTACATACAGTCCCTGACCCAGCCCTACAAACTCTGCCTTCCTTTCTTCCTTCCATTGTCTCAGAGAGTCTCTTCCCCTTTCAAGGAGAGCCCTTCACTGGCTGCTTTTTAAAAATGAACTGTTCCCCCATTTACTTACAAACTATTTATAGCACTCCTGTTTCAAATAGGTCTTTTCCACACAAGAAAATTTCAGCATGCCTCTGAAATGGCCTATGGGTCAATAAGAATATATATACCAACCCAGTACAATCATTAGAAGTAGAAGCATTGGTATGCGTTTTGCTTAATGCATTGGATGCATTTTTCTGAGAAGGTGTATATAAATCTGTAACTGCTCATTCTGAAAGACTACTTAACTTCCATTAGAAAGAATATAGTCTCCTCAGCAGAGAGATACTCTCTGCTCTGGATACCCACACAGCACCCCCACTCCTCACACCTGTTACTCAACAGGACACCCTCAATCTTTTGTCAGAAGCTTGCCTTTGTTCCTCATTGTTCTCTTTAGGAAGCGCCTACCAGACTCACCTGTGACATTTTTACAGTCTCTATTGCTTACTCACTATTACTGAAGTTCCAGGTGAATTCATTGGAGTTGTGGCCATAATTATTGAGAACAGACTTTACTGCGAAAACTGTTTGTTTTGTCATATACAGAAACAATGGAGATCAATTCAACATAGCAATAAGTAGAGAGAAGATTCAGAATTCAAATAATACCAATTCATTCCTAGAGGCTCTGTAGATCCCCATTAGCCAAGGGAATGTTAGAAAATATTTTTCACATCTGAGACTTCAGAATTCTAATTTCATAAGTTAAAATGAACATTTATATATTCAAGTGAATAAATCAAATCGTGTTCGTTTAACACTCTGACACTAAATCTCCTTCCCCTACAGGACCAATGAAATTATCACAGAAAATATTTATCAACCCACCCAAGCAAGTTCTAATGTATGAATCAATGATGTGACAATCTTGAGTAATAAATTTCTGACAGTTTTGAAAGCTTACTGGATGCATTAACACCCTAATGTAGTACACAAACATTAATAGAAGTTCACAGAGTTATGGCAGCAGCTAAGCATCACTAAAGCAACCAATTAATCAATTCGATTTTAAATATTAAAAGAAAAAAAAAACAGAATAGTAATGTGCAACATAGGACATTTGGTCATTTCAAAATGCATCAAAAGGCTTAACTAAACATTAACCATACACAAACAAATAGAGATAGTTGCCATTATACTAATAATTGTGCTTACCAAAGAAGGAAGCCCTTGTATATACAGAACTACAACTTAGAAAACAGTTTCAGCTTTGACAGGGAATGCCATTTATAGAAGTAATTTGAAATAAGTGATTGTTAACCTTTCTTGGGGTCACAGATATAAAATGTGAAGACTTATGTGGAAACATATATAACATACACTCAAGATCTGGCATGCAATTTCAAGATTAGGAACCTTTGTTAAAGAATAGTTACATCCTTGGAAACCCTTTACAGGGTTGCTGAGTCGGAACTAACTTGATTGCACTTAACAACAACAACATTTTGCAACACTGACGAGCTGGTAATGATCATAAACAAACCTCTCTGTAGCAGTGTTTATTCATCATCTCAGCCTCTAAAAGCCCTGACTGCTTCCACTTTAGACTGGTTTGTTCTCCTTTCCCTCCATCTGTGCCATGTATTCCTACACTCATCCTTCCTCCCTCTCTGCCTACTTTCCCCCCAATTCCTCATCACTCTTCTTGCCTATTCCTTAACCCCATTTCTGTAAATGGGTCAAAATAAGAAAATTAACTGGGTTTGGGATGGCCAAATTAACTATATCTTTATATTGCTACTCATAATTTTAAAGGCCAATGCGTTATTTTACATAGTACTCTTCAGGAAAGAAAGAGAGAGAGACAAGAGGCGGAGATTGAAAGTCTGGTTGTGAGAAAGAGAGAAAAGAAAGGACAAAGAAACAAGAAACAGTGTTTTCTAAAAAAAGAAGTGTTATTTGATATCTGGTCCTTAGTTTTGGCTTTGTATTATTACTCACAGGTTATTATGAGGAAAAAGTAACTGAACTCCTGTCTATAACAATGAGATGCCCCAAAGGTTAACACACAGTGGGTCTAGACCACAAGACATAGAGATGAGGTCAGAAGATTAATCTGAATCAAGGCCAAGAGGCCAAGCAAAGGGTGCTGGATCCAGAACCTGGCTCACTCGGACATGCTGCTGAGTCCAATCTCCAGGAGTAAATACGTGCATTCTATACAACTCTCCAGAGAGCCAACGTTGTACCATGGGTCTGTCATTTACTCTAAACCATGACAGAATCATGTTGCATTCCATGTGAGTCATCTGTAAGATTCACAATCTTTTCCATGTAGAAACTGTTTACTTAGTGAGTCATTTCACAATTATGGATATTGTAATAAGCTTAGGGCAAAGTCTGTGGAGCTACCATTATCTTTCATTTATTTTATGCTTTCTCTGTGTCATTTCCTTGGATCCACTATCAACAGTCATTGAAGCAGAAGTCAAGAAACTAAATAGCGTATTGCACGATATTGCATTGAGCAAATCTGCTTCACAAGACCTCTTTAAAGTGTTGAAAAGTAAAGATGTCAGTTTGAGAACTAAGGTGCACCTGACCTAAGCCATGGTATTTTCAGTAACTTCATATGCATGTGAAAGTTAGACAACGAATAAGGAACACCGTAGAAGAATTGATGCATTTGAGTTATGATGCTGGAGAATATTGAGAGTACCATGGACTTCCCAAAGTACAAACAGATCTGTGTTAGAATAAGTACAACCAGAATGCTCCTTAGAGGCCAAGATGTCAAGACTTCTCCTCTCATACTATGGACATAGTATCAGTAGGGACTAGTCCCTGAAGAAGGACAGCATGCTTGGGAAAGTAAAGGATCACTGAAAAAGAGGAAGACCCCCAACAAGATGGATTGGCATGGCGTCAGCAGCAATGGGCTCAAGTATAACAATGGTTGTGAGGATAGCTCAGGACTAGACAGTGTTTTGTTCTGTTGTGCATAAGGTTGCTATGAGTCAGAACCTAACAACAACAACTATGTCAGGCACCATATAAATGTATAATTTTAAATTTATTTATCTTTCAAAACAACCATATCTCACTCAATAGATGAGAAATCTACTAGGCTTAGCAAAATTGACTGAATTGCCCAAAATCAAGCATTCTGAATCACAAAAAGTAGAATTTGAACACAGTTCTTTCTGACGCCAAAGGCTGTGTGTCAAGTTCAAATTTCGCAGCTTCTTAGGCCTGAATGCACATGTGATCGGATCCTCTGGGCCTCTATGAGAATGCAGATTCTGGCCCTGTGGCCACGAATAGGGCTGCTAATCTCAAGGTCAGCAATTCGAAACTACCAGCTGCTCTGTGGCAGAAAGATGAGGCTCTCTGCTCCCGTAAAGATTTACAGCCTCGGAAACCCTGTGTAGGGTCTCTATGAGTCAGAACCGACTCCACGGCACACCACCACCACCAGATCTGGGGAGAGGCCTGAGAGGCTGTATTTCTAACAAGCTCTCACCAATGCTGCTAGCTCAAGGACCACATTTAGAGTAGAAAGAGGCTAAACCTTTGCATACATCTGAATACATAGTTAGAGCTGTGATTTTTGTAAAAGCTGAGACTGCTGCCAGTGACATATTTCTAAACAGGTAACAACTTTAAAGATAAAGACACACAATAGTTCCCCACATATCACACTGCACAGTGAATTTTTTAAAAAACTTGAAAATACAACTCTATAGCCTAAAACCAATTTTTAACGAAATAAAAATAATCTCCAATCTTTCTGCACACGCTTCAGTTGTCTTCGCCCAGATACTCTCTCTCTCTCTCTTGTCCTATGCCCAAACCAGATGCATCCTGTGTTTCAAGAAGGGAACCATCAGAATCTATTAAAATTACTGTACACTGATAGCAGCAGGGACATGACAAATCGCAGGCCAAGAGTCAGATACCACAGAATGTGTCTCAGGGCTTTGGGGGCAGGCCCATTTGCAACCAAATGATATTGTGTGAGCCTGGCATGCTCAGTGCATGACAAACTGATGCAATTTCAGCTCTGTCTGCGGGCCAGGGGAGATTTCTCTGATGCTGGTAGTGGTTAGTTTACAGAATTGTGCAGAGTTCCCAGATTTGAATCACTTGGGGCTTGAAAGGGCTTCACTTGACAAGCTACAAATAATTACACTCTACTCTTTCCATTGTACCCTATTATTTTGCCCCCCTTATCTCTAGGATTTGAGCTTTTGTGAACAAGCAAGGTTGCCTTCTATTTTGACCACAACACACCAAAACATTGTTCTTCTGTGATATGATTAATAAAACAAAGCCCTGCAGACTAAACATTTTTATCAGGCCCATTTTCTACTTTTATAGGCAAAAAATCAACCTTGGACTCCATTGGAAGGGTTGAGCTGGACATCTGCAGGCAGGCTACTTGGTGCATCCTCACTTAGGGATGTGATCGAGCTATCTGGTTATTGTAAAATCTCATTTGAAAAATGGGGCATTGACTCTTTGGACCCTAGCAGATAAAGGGCACATAGGCAATAGCTTTTGAAAGGTTTCCACGTCCCTTCTCTCCCTTCTCCTAGTTCCTATCCCAACAGTGTCTTCATTCAGATACTCTTAATGAAAAAGTTTGTTCAACCTGTCATACAATTAGAACAAAGATGCCTTGTATCAGTGGCATACTTCTAAAAACACAAGAGTCTTCAGATTCAAGTTTCCAGTTCCATTTGTGAAAGATTTTAAATAATTTATCTCCCACTCTAAGGAGTCCTGGTGTGGCGCTGTGAGTTAATGTGCCAGACTGCAAAGCCATTTGAACTGCAAAGTCGGCGGTTCAAGCTCACCAGCCGCTCCTTGGAAACCCTATACAGGGTCGTTATGGATCGGAACCGACTCGACTGCACTTAACAACAACAAGGTGGCTCCTAAGAATAATATAATATTTTATTTAGTAAATGCAAAACTATATTTTTAGATTTTTTTCAAAGAAAAACATGACTGAAGAAGGTAATTTATTTATTTAAATTCTGATCTTACATAAATTTTACAAAGTTCTATTGTCCAGAAAATATATGTGCACATATGTGTACATGAGTTTATATACAGAGACCTAGTATGGCACTATAGCACTGTATGATAAGCATTGGACTGCTAATCGTAAGGTAGATGGTTCAAACCCACCAGATGCTCCTTGGAAACCCTATATAGGGTCGCTGCACAATGATGATTAGCAGTGATTCAAATAAAATACTCTAAATGATTTATTTTAAATTTCATTTGTTTCTTAAGCTTTAATTGTAGGTCAGGTGCTGTTCTATGTTCTCTACATTTAAATATCACAACTCTATGACAGAGTCCTCGTGTGGCACTGAAGAATAAGAACTGGACCGCAGGTTGGTTGACTCAGTGGTTCAAACCCATCATCATTTGCTCCTCAGAAACCCTATATATGATTACAATGAATGAGAACCGACTCAACAGCACTTAACAAAATGACATAGGTGTAGAATTTCACCCAATAAAATTTATTTTTTCAGACCATATCTCCCTCACTTTTTTTAAAAAAGTTTTTATTGTGAGGTTTACATGGGAGAACATCAGCTTTACACTCATCCTATCGTATTTCGTTTCATTGCAATGATTACAATCACCTCCATGCATCATCAAATAACCACACAGGCCCGCCCCCAGACTGTCAGCACACAGCCCCTCTCCCTTCCTGAGTCCAGTGTCCCCAGCCACTCCATCTGTCCAGGTCATCATCTCTGTCTCCATCCCTGGCATCACTGCCTCTCTGGGTAGGGTCCAGAACGCTCTCTGTTCTTCTCACTTGATGGTCCCAGGGACCTCCGCTCCTGGGCTGCAAAATCAATCACTCTCCTTTTGTCAAAAAACATCTACCTCTATATTTCCTACCCTCACAGTCAGTCCTGATGGCAATTATTCACTATTGTACCACAAGAGTCTTATCCCCATTTCCTTTCCCCGCACAGTCCCAACAGATTGGAGATCATTCAGTGGTGATTCTACCTTCCCCCACCCCATGTGGAACTAGGCTCCCTCTTGAAAGCTTGTAAGCCATTCACTTCTTGCCTTTATAGCCTCCCCACCCCCACCCCCATTTGGGGTAGCCAATGTCCAAGCTGCCTATCCCTGTTAACCCTGTGTACCGAGGGGGTGGGAATGATCCTCACTGTAAAGATTTGTTCCCTCTTTTGAGCTACTAAATCCATAAGTATAAGTAAAGTTCATCAAATTGTTGCAGATTATTATCCCCCACCTCTTCTTTCTTCTTCTAGTCGAGTTCTGATCATCCAGCCACCGAAGCCAGGTCAAGTGGGTACTATCTGCAAGTATGGGTGTTTGTGTGCATCTCCTTTCACTTCATACCAGCTAGACGCTTCACTCTTCGCTCTAGTCCTCTGTGGCCATGTCATTGCCTCTGGGCCCAGGAGTCCCCAGGTCTTGCCATATTGCTGGTCATCCAGGTCTCCACCTGGGTTCATAGGGGTCTACTGAATGTGGACAGGCTTAGCTAGCAAATTCATTGCTGTTTTTTCTCCCTTCCCCTTATCGGTGACCAGCATGGTCACCAGCCAGACCACATGCCTGCTCGTATATTCCCCTTGAGTCTCAGTCTTGGAAGGGGGTTTGCTCTGGCTCCTTCACTTTAAAAAATATATTTTTTGTTATAATAATTTAACTCATAGGTAAAATCATAAAATATTTCTATGGTTTTAAATTTCAAAAGAAAAATCTATGTCCACTACAGAAAATGTAAGGAAACAAGTGAAGTGTTGGACAAACATTTTAAGCACAGTACTGATAGCATTTGTATTTAAATAAATGTTTTTAGTAAAAATGGCTCAAATTCCAGAAGTACAGAAAAAGCTCATAATTTTAGCCTTGAGCCCTTGCCCATCCTGGAAGGCAACATTATGGCACACACTTAAAAACAAAGAAGATGCCATTTCATTTAAAAGTTTTACACTATATCACATGGACCTCCTCTCTCTTGAAAATGGCAAGCTGACAATATTTGACAACATAAGAATTTCAGATTTCTTTCCCCATAATCCTAAACTTTTGCCAAAGTTACTAAAAAGTATGTAACTGAATCATTTCACTGTTGCTCCTAATTGAAACTAGGGTGATAAAAAGAAACAAAAAGGCAAAAATCACATTTATTTAAGAAAAAGAACCTGAAATGTTTGGTTCCAACTGTTCAATAACGTTAATTTAGTGAAAGAAAAAAATAATAAGTTGAGTATTTTAAATGAGCTGATGATATGCTATAATAGGGCTCATTACTGATTATCATTGTTTACCATTGAATAATTGCAGTGAGGCGGCACAGGAGGCACTCACTCACCTCTGCCAAGAAATTTGGAAAACAACTATCTGGCCGACTGATTGGAAGAGATCAATATCTATGCCCATTCCAAAGAGTCACCCAACAGAATGCGGAAATCATCGGACAATCTCTTTGATATCTCAAGCGAGTAAAGTTTTGCTAAAGGTAATACAGAAAC
>NW_006408689.1:5460561-5497121 GCF_000296735.1 Chrysochloris asiatica
GTGGCAGCGGTAGTGAGGTTGGCCCAGGATCGGACATTGTTTCGTTCTGCTGTGCATGGGGTCGCTATGAGTCGGTTCCAACTCGATGGCACCTAACAACAACAACAACAATTACAGTTCAAACAGACTTTGAGATCAAGTGCTTATCCTACGACACCAAACCAGGATTCTAGGAGGAGTGAAACTAGAACTTATTCAGAAAGGGAAAACACAAATTAATCAACTGGGAGAGGGGGGTAAGAAGAGAGATACACTTCCCACAGGCATAAGATCAGCTCAGAGACATGAGAATTCAGGGTCCTCCAACAACCAAGAGCAGCTGAGGAGTGTGGAGCAGGAGGTACTGAGTGGGAGGTGCACAGAGATGAAAGAGAGGGAATTCAATTTAATTTTTTATTCATCCTTTTATCTACCAGTTCCAGAGAGTTGCTAAAGGCTACCAATACTCTCACAGAATCTCTCATATCCATCCCTCTCTCCATTCAATGCCTCAGTTCCAGTTCAGTCATGGTTGTCTCCACTCTTAAACTTGTCTGGATCACTGCACAGTCTCATAGCTGACTCTAATCAATCTCCCTAAAAAACATCTGTACACCAGGGTAAGGTTAATTAGCCTGATTTCCTTATTTTTACAGACATGAGGGCGTATAACCATTGTCTCAATTGGCATATCACAGAGTACTGGTGTGGCACTTTTGGATTATCACTGGACCATTAACTGCAAGATTCCAGTTCAAACCCACCAACTCCTCCTTGGAAACCATTACAGGGTCACTAAGAGTTGGAACGACTTGACAGCACTTAACAACAACAGTCCATAAAGATAATGTTCCAACTCCTACCTAAGTAACTGAGGTCTTGAAAGCTTGCAAGCAGTCATCTAAGATAAAACTATTGATATCTTCCCATTCACAACAAAACTGAGTAAATAAAAGCAAACACTCAAGAAAACAACTCCTCCAACAGGCTAATGGATCACACAAATCACAGACTCCACTAACGTCACACCAGATGAACTAGACAGTGTCTGGATTCCATCTACCAACCACTCTAATTCCCATCACAACAGATGATTCTGGAACGACTGGGAGAAAAATGGAGATAACTGAAAATCATAAAAAGATTAGTCTATGTTGGAACTCATGAGACTGTGGCCCTGAAACACCCTTCAAACCTAAAACTAAACCCACTCCTAGAGAACACCTTTCAGCCAAACTACATATACACCTATAAAATGAACAATAAACACCCATGATATACTAGCTTCTCAGAACAATCAACCATAGGAGAACAAAAGGGAAGTATCTGCCCAAAAAACCAAAGCTCAGAAGGCAGGAAGAGGCAGAAAAGAAGGATAAATGGGGAACCAAAGGAAAAATGTGTATAAATTGTGTAACGGGAAACTGATTTGCTCTGAAAACTTTCACCTAAAAAATAAAAAAGGACCGATTGTCATATACAATTTTGAAACAACCAAAAAATACATGTATCAGCTGTTTGAAACTACCAGCTGTTCTGCAGAAGAAAATAAGGCTTTCTGCTCCTGTAAAGAATTACAGCCTTGGAAACCCTGTACAGGGTCACTATGAGTCGGAACCAACTCCACGACACATAACCACCAATACCAAGTATATGTTGTTCTTCAAACCTTGAAATGATACTGTCCCCGATGTCACCTGTAAACAAAGTAACAGAGAGGTGGAGTGAGTGCTGACTAGAAAAGGAAAATAAGAGCAGGAGCAACAAGAGAGAAGACAGCTGCCAGGTGGCCTGACAAGGATAGGCCATCTTAAAGTAGTGTGGCGCTGTAGGATAAACAATGCATCACAAGGTTGGTTTGAACTGCAAGGTTGGCACTTCAAACTCACCAGCCACTTCTCGTAAACCCTACACATGGTCACCAGGAATCAGAACTGACTGGAAGGCACTTAACAACAACTACATCAATCACATAGCAGCATGGAGCCACAAGGTGCCTGTTGGAGGTTGACAGTTAGGAAAAGATGGTTCTTCCTGTTCCTCAAACCCTCCAGTGGCTGGAGACTTGGCCAGCTCCCGGACCTTTTCCTGTGCCAGGCAGCCAGTGGCACTCCATCCTGCATAGCTTCTATTCTGCCTAGGGTCGGGTACAGGGCATACCATCCCCACATCTGGAGGTACAGGAATTTCACCCTATCAAACCTAGTACTGCTGCTGGTTGTTTTTATAAGACAGCAATTGTACTGATCCAGTCCAGACATAACTGTGTCTCCTGTGGTTCCACCGACTCCAATCAATGATAATTAGTGGCCCACATCATACAAACACTACCTGAATTATGTTACACAAACAACAAACAGAATCGCATAGTTGTTGTTGTTAGGTGCCATCGAGTCGGTGCCGAGACCAACAACAGCAGACAACCTGAGATTAACATACATGATGACCATATCACCCAGAACTCAACCCAAAAACAGAAGTATCCAAAGTGAAACAAATCTACAAGACTGAAAATAGAAAATCAGAGATAACAGCTTACAATAAGAATAACAACAACATAATAGATGGAATAGTGGAGTTACAGAACTTACAAACGATATGGAAATCAAAGAGATTTCAAGAAAAAAATAAAAATAAACCTAACTGTAACCCTAAAAATAGACCAAGCCCTGCTCCTAACCTTGTTGGTATTGTTGTTGTTGTGTGCCCTTGAGTCAGTTCCCACTCATAATGACCCTATACAGGGTTTGCGAGGAGCGGCTGGTGAGTTTGAACCACCAGCTTTGCAGTTGACACCGACCTTGAGGTCAAAGTATGTATCCTACAGCACCACACCAAGACTCCACTCCTAACAGTAACACTACACAAAACCTTAGGCCTAGCCTGTTCCCAGACATCAACCTGATCCAAACCTTAATTCCTTAATCTTACCCCCCTCCAAAAAAGAAATTAAATAAACAAATAAACTAAGGAATAGTTGAACTCAAAGAGTAAAAAACTGTCACCCTTGAGTATTATGTTTCTTTAAAATGAATAATCTACAAAAAAACTACAGCCAACAGTGATTTTAAAGCATAAATGAGAAGGATGGGGCAGGGACAGTAAGTAAATGGAAGTGAAACAACTGAAGCTGAACAAGGAGAATGGTGACACAATCTGAGGAGTGTAACTAAAGTCACTGTGATTACATGTCTGGAGACTGTGGGATGACAGTGGGTTTTGCTGTCTCTAGTTTCACCAAAATTCTATTTCTAAAAATAGCTTAAGCATCATCTCTTGTAGGAAGTCTTTAATGAAACGCTCCCTTAAAATTAATCATCTTACAAATATTAAGAAACATTAAATTGAGATGCTTTCAAGGACCAATATTTTCTCATTTTTATAAACTGACGCCATTATAAATGGCCAATAAAAATGAATATTTCTCTAGCAAAAAACAAATGCTATCTAAAAAAACCCAAACAATTCCACATCTAAAATTCTGTAAAATAAATTGACACCTAACAACAACAATATACATATCCACTTTAGAAACTTTTGCATAGTACTTGAAGAAAATCAATGAAACTGTTTATAAAGACTTAAAACCAAAATTGTTATTTTTTTTGTTAAGTGACATTAAGTTGGTTCCAACTTATAGTGACCCTGAATAGGGTTTCCGAGTCTGTAAATCTTTGCAGGAGCAGAAAGTCATCTTTCTCTCACAGAGCAGCTAGTGGACTCAAACCTCAGACCTTGTAGTTCCTAGTCCAGTCCTAAAGAGCCACCATGCCCCACCCTCCTCTCCCCCCCCAAAAAAACCATCCATAATATATTCAGGGGAAAGTCACAGGTCTAGAATACTCCATTTAATGAATGCCCTTTGCACTGACCCACAGAAGCCCAAAGGAAGAAAAAAATGCACACATCATACAAGAGAAGTGTTTAAGTCCACCCTTCAGATAATGACACTAAAAATACATACAAGATTTCAAATAATTTTTCAGCAACGATTGTTTAATAAGTCAGTTCCTGACACTTTTGGTTCTTTATTCTTTTTTTATGGGAAATGTTTCCTGTATTCTTACTCTGCATAATCACTGAGCATTCGAGCTTACAAAACACTTCCTCAAATTAACAAAACTCATCCACTGTCCTTAAGCACTGAGTTTCTGTTTCAAGCTCCTCTCCAGTGTTTAATGTCAGCTACAAGTTACAGTGGCCAACATCATCTGATTTAGAAACAACTCAAACTTATTCTTTAATGTTATCTAAACTTGCCCTCAGCTGATAAGATTGAACCAATCATTAATAGTAACAAATTCTTCACCACAATCACCTTCACTTATAGCTTTTAAAATCATTTAAAATCAAGGCTAAATAAGAACCATAAGCATAGGTTTTTAGACTCACCTACAAATGTGACTTCAAGGCACACTTAGAAACACTTCTCGTTTGTAACTTGGGGACTGCCTATACTAGAAAACTCTTTTTTGTTGCCTGAATTACTACACTGAGGAAATTAGGTGCATGTTTCCTATCTGACCTCCAATCCTTTAAAGGCCCAGGATCACCCCCATCAGCTACCAGCTTGGCCCTTCCACTGGGATCACTCCAGCGAACAAGACCAGAGCCCATGATGTAGGGTCCTGGCTGACTGTCTGAGTTGTCCCTAGTTTGGTCCAGCACAGAATAACTGCACAGCACACGGGGCCCATGGCACTGGAATCATAGCAGAAATCAACCTAGCAAGCTGAGCTGCTTGTAACTTTCTACTTGCTGTGTAAATCGCAGGAGGCCTCAGGCCCTGAGCAATAATAGACACTGATGTCCAGGCCAGAGGTAGAAATGACACAAGAAGGGGTAACACGAGTGCTGCTCATGCTCTGCCTGCAACAGAGAACCTCCCATGACCCCCCTGCTTCTCAGACACAGTGTAGTAACAGATATGCTTTGCATTGTACTAAGCACTTTTCATTTATCATCTCCATTATGTTTTTATCCTCACGTCTCTTGGTGGTAGCACTTCTCCCATCTTACAAATGAGGAGACAGACATAAGGAAGCCATCACTTCACTGCTGGAAAGTGAGTATAAACCCAGGTCTGGCTACACTTTCTACCCTGCTACACTCCCAGGATAGCTTCAAGAAAATGATGACAAAATATTTTTTAAAAACTTCCAGTTTTTAGAAGTTCATATTTGCATGGGATATCCATAAAACTTAAGTATTTTTCCCCACCACCACCATCCATGGAAGCAGCAGTCAAGAAATCAAACAACCTATTGCATTAGGCAAATCTGCTGCAAAGACCTTTTTAAAGCGTTGATGAGCAAAGATGTCAGCTTGAGGACTATGGTGCACCTGACCCAAGCCATGGTATTTTCAATAACCTCATATGCATGCAAAAGCTGGACAGTGAATAAGGAAGACCGTAGAAGAATTGATGCTTTTGAGTTATGGTGTTGGAGGAGAATATTGAAAGTGCCATGGGCTGCCAAAAGAACCAACAGATCTGTGTTGGAAGAAGTGCAGCCAGAGTGCTCCTTGGAGGCCAGGATGGCCAAACTTCGTCTCTCATACTTAGGACATATTATCAGGAGGGACCAGTCACTAGAGAAGGATATCATGTTTGGTAAGGTGGAGGGTCAGAAGAAAAAGAGGAAGACCCCAGCAAGATGGATTGGCAAAGTAGCTGCATCAATGGGCTCAAGCATGGCAATAATTGTAAGGTTGGCCCAGGACTGGGCAGTGTTTCTTTCTGTTGTACATAGGATTGCTATGAGTCAGTACCAACTCAATGGCACCTAAAAACAACATCAATAACCTAAACTGCAACTTTCACATTCTCAAGAGAGCTTTGGAGAGCGGGGTAATCTTTAAGGCAAACATCATAGTTTTTCATCTTTTGAAACTAAAGCAATAATCAGTTTTGATAGAATGTCTCCACAGAACACAAGCGACAATCCTAAATAGTTCATGGATAAAACAAGCATAGGTCAAACACGATTAAATTCAACTTTACAAATAGCAAATTCTTTTGCCCATACTAGAATTTCTTTGAAAGGCCTTATCTTTGTAATTTTTGTTTTCCTTTAGAGGTAAAGTGAAAAAACAGGAAAGGAGCTTGCTGCTTGAGTTCTGTGGGTGCTATTATCTGTACTCGTATCAGAAAACCCAAATAAGTCTTAGTCAGTGAGCTCGCTATAGAAAACCAACATAAAGATTTTAATTCTTATAAACAAATGCCAACACTTACTACCATAGCTATGGTAAGCCAGGGGATAGCTAAAGTTTACCATCAGTTTCCTGGAACTTATCCAGTCTCATGGGGTACAGCAGAGTATAAAGTTTACACTCACTTCCCTTCACTTGTGAATTGGAGAAATGCTATCACTGAGAGTTATGAGGATAAATACATAATTGAGGCAATAAATGAAAAGTACCTGGAGCCAGGCAAATAGTGTTCACAAATACAAAGAACCACTTTAAGAAAGTTCTGGAATTTCTGGAAGATCTTGTAAAGGAAACTGCTAAAAGCAAAGGCATCCCCAGAGCCCAGTACATCATCTATGGTGTACTGCAGGCCTAGCAGTTCCATGGAGTCCTGGTGTGGGGCTGTGGACTAATGCTATGTACTGCAACGTCAGTGTGAACCTCAAGCTCGGTGGTCTAAGCTCACCAGCCACTCCTTGGAAACCCTACCCAGGGTTGCTATGAGTCGGAACTGACTTGACATCACACAACAACAATCAGTTCCATTGGGTGAATAAATGAATCTAAGCAAATATTTGGGTGAATAAAATCATCCTCACTACTTGTTGCATTCTCCCAGCCCTTTTCCAGTGCCACCCCTTACAGCTCCTGCTTGACACTTCTGCCCAGCTCTCCCCATCATGCCCCCTTCACCAGGTCCTATGTAGTGCCCAGCATACAAAGTTGGCATGCTCCTAACACATCACTGAGCTAAATTTCCAATTAGACAGACTGCCAGACTCTTTCCCCACTATCCTAAGGCATAGGGAATCTTTTAGGACACACACAAAAAAGAGGATTTCCAAACAACTGTTCCAAACCTAGAATCCACAGAAACAAACCTTGACTATAGAAAAGGCTATTGTTGTTATTGTTAGGTGCCATCAAGTCAGTACCAACTCATAGCAACTGAACTCATGTACAACAGAAGAAAACACGGCCTGGTCCTGGGCCAACCTTACAATTGTTGCTGTGCCTGAACCCATGCTGCTGCCACTGTGTCAATCCATTTCCTTGGGGGTCTTCCTTTTTATCTCTGACCCCCCACTTCACCAAATATGATATCATTTTCCAGATATTTGTCCCTCCTGATAATATATACAAAGTATGAGAGGCAAAGTCTAGCCATCCTGACTTACAAGGAGCACTCTGGCTGCACTTCTTCCAGCACAGATTTGCTTGGTTTTTTGCTAACTTTCAATATTCTCCTCCAACACCGTAATTCAAATGCTTTCTTCTATGGTCTTCTTTATTCACTGTCCAATTTTCACATGCATATGAGGTTAATGAAAATACCATGGCTTGGGTCAGGCACACACACCTTAGTCCTCAAACTGACATCTTTGCTCTTCAACACTTTAAAGAGGGCTTGTGCAGCAGATTTGCCTAATGCAATATGTCACTTGATTTCTTGACTGTTGCTTCCATGAATGTTGATCCAAGCAAAATGAAGTCTTTGACAACATCCATCTTTTCTCCATTTACATGGATGTTGTTTATTGGTCCAGTGGTGAGGACTTTTGTTTTCTTGACATTGAGATACAACCCATATGGAAGGCTGTGGCTTCTGATCTTCATCAGTAAGTATTTTAAGTCCTCTTCATTTTCAGCAAGCAAGGTAGTATCCTATGCATATCGCAAGTTGTTAATGAGTTTTCCTCCAATTCTGATGCCACGTTTTTCTTCCAGCTTCTCGGATTATTTGCTCAGCATACAGATTGAATAAGTATGGTGAAAGAATAAGTACAGCTACTGAAACACAATTCAAGATTAAAATGTTTGTTAAAAATGACCTCATCTGTTAGCTAATCCTTAATGCAGATGAGTCAAGAGTCAGAAGTTCTACTTCTGCTCAGAGCCAAGCACACAAGAGTGAGTCTTGGCTGGAGACTGCTCCCAGCAACACCTCCGCACTAGAGTCACACACTAAACTACTTACAAATTTAAGACTGGTCACCTTGTATTCTTCTAAGACCTTAAAACTGGAGATGGTAGAAAATCAATTTAACTAACGAGTATTGTTGTTAGAAGTCTAATGCAAAGAAAGACAGCTGAAATTTCACCAAAGTACAATGTGATCTATAAGCAGCTGTTGTCAACAATTGTTTGTTTAACCACATAATCAACTTTCTTAATTTGTTCTTACCTATGAGTTGACTGGAACACTTTAGATGTCATTTTCTAATCTGAAAGCACTGCAGAGTCTTTAATATTGCTTTTTTAAAAATTCATTTAAAGTAGAAAATTAAACATAGAATTATTCACAAGTAGAAAAAAAGGGGGGGTGGATAATCTCAGGGATTTCATATTAGATGAAAGGAAGAGAAAATATGTGGTGATATATTAACCCAAACTGGCAAAAGTTTATTAGTATTAGAAATAATGATGGCTGCCATACATAGTGAGTTCTAGCTCTTTTTTTTTTTTTTTTTTTTAACTTTTTACTGTGACTTAAGTGATGGCTTACAGAGCAAATCATCAGTTTTAAATTCAACAAGTCATACACTTCGTTTCATTTCAATCCCTCAATGTAAAGTCATTTACCCCACTTCCTCCCTGTGTTTATTTCCATTCCTTCTTCTGTCCTTTCTCCTTTTAATTTTGTCCTAGGTAAATAAATGCTGCTCTTCTGATTTTGAATGGTTGACCATTCTATGGTGTGCATGCCACACTAGTGGTGTTGTCTGCCCTTATAGTCTTATCTATTGCTTGGCTCAATATTGAGTCACAGGTTGAGTTCAATTCCAAATTTGAAGGGTGATCAAGCACAACACATAGTCTCAGCATTCCACCAAACTCCATCTCACCAGTAAGCCTGGTCTTTATTATGATTTTAAGTGTTGCTCGACTTTTTCTCCCACTCTCTCCTGGGCTTTCTAATGGGATCTCTTCCAGAGAAGTTGGTATTAGTACCGAACACCATCTAGTTCTTCTGCTCTCAGATTCATGGAGACTGATTTTCATGTGTTTTCAAATGCCTTCCATTTTCTTCACTCTTCTTTTCTTTGAACAGGGAAAAACCAATAGTTGCATATTAGAAAGTCACTCCTGAGCTTTTAGCAAAAAATCCCAATAGCTATGCACCAAAGTAGGAAGCAGAACATTTTCTTTGTGGACTATGTTGTGCCAATTGGCCATGGTGTCACTCCCAGGACTAGCAACTCACTCCCTCAAGGTGTTTGATTTTGTCTAGTATTCATAACTTTGCCCCCTGTAGGTTCCACCATATTCATGGATATGTTTGCAGCAATGGTAAATATCCATATACAAATACCTTCTATCAAACTTTTGGATATCTGTGGGTATAGTCACATATAGTGAATTCTTACTTTGATCTTTGCTATATCTCTGTAAGAGTTTGTGTTTTAGAAAAACGAAGCCCCAAGAACTTAAATGACTTGCACAGTTCCCTCATGAGTAAGTCACATAATTAGAATGTGGGACAGTCTGTCTGGCTCCAAAGCTCAGTAATGATACTCCTTAGAAGTTCCTCAAATGGACTAAGGTCAAAAAAGTTTTGCTTATGTTCATGGGTTTAAGGATCCAAAGACTAAGTGCAGTTTAAGTACTCGGTCCTAGGTACACTGTCCCTGAATCAAAATGTAAGCAGGTCCTTTAAAGTTTTAAAACAAAGCTGACATTCTTCCTTCTTGCTGGTGATATACTCTATAGAGAATCTTTTTCAAATTAAGGTAAACCACCTATGCCAGCTTACAGTCTTGTAATTGTTTGTTGTCATCAATTTCATCCTGACTCATGGCAACCCCATGAAAACTGTTCTAAAGGGTTTTCAAGGCTGGGGACCTTTTAAAAGCGGATCGGTAGACTTTACTTCCAGGGTGCCTCTGAACCACCAAACTTTCAGTTAGTACTCCAGGGTGTAAGCATTTGTGCCACCCAGATATTCCCTCACAGGCTAAGCTAAAATTTAAAATCACCCTGACAGCTTTAAAATGATTCCAAAAGGCCTTTTAACGAACATGACACTGAAACCAAAGAAGGAATGCCCCCTTCCCTCCTAAAACTGAAACCAAAGCAAAGGCTTTGGAGGCCAAGAAGGCA
This sequence comes from Chrysochloris asiatica, assembly GCF_000296735.1. Taxonomy (NCBI): domain Eukaryota; kingdom Metazoa; phylum Chordata; class Mammalia; order Afrosoricida; family Chrysochloridae; genus Chrysochloris; species Chrysochloris asiatica. Next base: position 5,470,837 of record NW_006408689.1, read on the forward strand.
GTGCTGAAAGGCATCCACAGCCACACACACAAAACAATCCACATGTCACCCACCTTACGGCAACCCAAGACACTGAGGCTACGAAGGCAGCCTCCAAGAGTGCCCCCAGGAGAAACAAGTTGACCACTATGCCATCAGCAAGTTCCCTCTGACTACTGAGTCAGACATAAAGAAGACTGAAGATAATAACACACTCATGTTCATTGTAGATGTCTAGGCCAACAAGCACCAGATCAAGCAGGCTATGCAGAAGCTCTGTGACATTGATGTAGCCAAGGTCAACACCTTGATCAGGACTGATGCAGAAAAGAAGGGTTATGTTCGACTGGCTTCTAACTAGGATGCTGTGGTTGTTGCCAACAAAATTGGGATCATCTAACCTGAGTCCGGAGTCTTGGTGTGGCACTGTGGGTTAATGTACCAGACTGCAAAGCTGTCTGAACTGCATGGTTGGTGGTTCAAGCTTACCAGCTGCACCTCAGAAACCCTATAGAGGGTCACTATGGATTGGAATTGACTCAATGGCACTTAACAACAACAACAACCTGAGTCTAGCTGGCTAATTCTAAATAGAAATTGTTCTCAAAGACAAAATAAATAAAATAAAATCATACCAAAGGTTGGCTCCCATTGAAACCAGACTACATGGGTAGTCCTGGTGTGGCACTGTTGGTTAATGCTCTGGACCGCAAGGCCGGTTTGAACTGCAAGGTCGGCAGTTCAAGCTCACCAATACTACACAGGGTCATTATACATCAGAACTGCCTTAATGGCACTTAACAACAACAAACTATGGGGAAAAGGCCTTAAAATCTGCATTTTTAAACTCCAAGAACCTCTGATCTATCTACATAGTTAGGATATGTTGGGACAAGTCACCCTTGTCAAATATTTGTGGGATGGTGTAGTGTATTACGTGGTAGGCAGCTAACCACAGGAGAAAGATGAGGCTTTCTGCTCCCATAATGATTTACAGCCTCAGAAACCGTATCATGGTCACGAAGAGTTGGATGGCGCATAGCCAACTAGTCAACTAGTTCTTTCTTGCCATAGAATGTCTATCACAGTCTCCCAGGGAGTCTTTAAAAATTCTGATGCTCAAGTCATACCCCAGAACCATGCTTTTCTGGGGATGAGTCCCAGACTTCAGCATTTATAAAATCAATCCAGTGTGCAGCCAAGATCAACACTATGGCTTTAGCAGCTACCTATCAAACTCTGGTAGCGTAGTGGTTACGAAATGGGCTGTGAACCACAAGGTCGGCAGTTCGAAATTACCAGCTGTTCCACAGGAGAAAGATGAGGCTTTCTGCTCCTGTAAAGATTTACAGCCTCGGAAACCCTGTACAGGGTCACTAAGAGTCAGAACCGACTCCATGGCACATAACAACAACAACATCAAACTAAAGCCCAAATGCAGTGTTTCAATGGGCCACCTACCAGTAGCAACTTCACAGTGGTAATTATAATTTACCTTTTTCTCAAACTCCCTGCCATTGCATTTAGTACCATGCACCCAAAGCTAGTGCTGACACCCAGAAGTCTTTCCATTTTGTCAGTCACATCTCCCACTCCCTGCATATCTGCATGTCCTCTTAAGAGAAATGCTGCCGGATTCTGTCCTTCAGAACCATCCCTTCTGCCCTTCATCCCTATGTTGAATGATTCATCCCGTATGCACATGCAAAATGTGTCATTCTCTCACCACTTTCAATTTTATTATCACCACTTCCTTTTCTCTCTTATTAGCACTTTCTACAATATCACTTCTTTTGCCTTTATGGACAATATGATGTCAATGATGTTCATAAAGCACTTTAAGCCCAGGTACAAGCACAGCTACAAAAATCACAGCACAGTGTGGCTGAACCAAAGTCAGCATCTCAGAATCTCTTCCAGGCCTTGGAAAACAGCTTTGCATGTATCTACAAAAATGCCTAATAAAATTATTAAAGTATAGGAACTCTGTACTACTTTGAGATACCATGCAGCATCTCAAGAAGCAATGGTCATAATAAAAAAAAGGGGAGTAGGTAATTTTGCAGCCAGTCCAGGAACAGATAACCCGAAGACCATTGAGGGAGAGGAGTACAAGCGGAATGTGGGAAGCTGAATGTGGGACCCTATCCAGAGAAGCAGCAACACCAGAGATGGAGGCAGAGATGAGGGCATGGAGAGGGAGAGAGCAGCTGAGGACTCTAGACTCATGGAAAGAGAAAGGCTGTGTGCTGACAGCCAGGTGCTGGTGGCCAAGGGGCAGACTTGCAGAAAGTGTCCTTCTGTTGTTTAAATGATTATATATTCCTGAGTGTTTTTGTGTATACATCCCCCACCCCCGCAAAAAAACAAACAAAAAAAAAAACAAAACAGAGAATAGAAGCAAATACTGTTGAATGATGATGCACAAAGGAGACTGTAATCATTGCAATGAAACAATGAGTGTAAAACTGACATTCCCCCATGTACAGTAATCACTCAATTCACAATAAAAACTTAAAAAAAAAAAAAAGAAGCAATGCTCAGAAAGTAACCTTAATTTCCAAAACGTAACTTTTGACTAAAGTCAAAGATTTTCATGGTGTAGAAGAAATAACCTTGTATATTTCTGTACCAAATGTTACAATAAATAAATCTTCTTAGATGCAGAATAAATAAAAAAATGTTCTACATTAAGAGAAAAATACATTTTATAAAATATTTCCAATATTTAGATACAAAAGAAGCAGCATTAAATACAAAATATTCTCTCAATGGGCAAATCGGGAGTTGACTAAAGCCTCCCTAAAACATATATTACTACTCTGGACTAACTAATGAATGGCTGACAAAATTAATCCACAGCCTCACTCTTACCAACCACCCTCCGAACTCTCTCTCTTTCTCTTTCTCTCTCTCTCTCTCTCTCTATCTCTCTCTCTCTCTCTCACACACACACACACACATACACACACACACACACACACACACATACACACACGACATCAATGAAAAAGCTCACAGCACTAATAAAATGCGTTTGTTTGATAAAGTTCTTTCTGGACTAAGTAAGACTTCATTCGCTACTTTGTTTCTTTCTCTGCCACATCAGATTATTTCTTCAAACCTATCAGTGAAAAAACCACAGACAATGAATTAAAAGTCTAGATGAGAAAGCAGATTTTATTTCCCTACAAATTAAAGGGGGGAAAATGCAGCAATAATTTACTTTGGTAATTTTTATGGGAAAGTCAAGATTATTATTGACTTTTAAAATAAGGTCTCCACTAATGTCTTAAATTAATTTCCATCCTGTTTCTAATAACTGGTACTTGGGAAGGGATTTTAGGATAAAACTTAAAAGTTAATTAAAAACAGGGTAAGCATTGCTGTCAGTCAGGAATGACCTCTGCTCCACAACACATTTAAATGCATGTCACCTTGACCTGTAACATGGCAATTTAAAAAATTTTGGTCAATATAAATCAAATGTACACTAATTTATTCAGCAGGTTTCCTGGTATCTGAATCAACATTAGAAATCTAACCAGTATTTGTTATTCTATTATTGACAAAAGGAAGCATATTTAAATGATAACAAGTACTCATGGGTGTCATTTGGAAGTTAAATTGTTCCCCAAGGACAGCCTCCTTAAACGTCTACATTTAAAGGTCATTTACCACCAAATTACGAACAACTGTTGCATTTATTAGCACAGGCTCAATAGTTTGGAAGCAGCAGTCATCAATTTTTACTGACAATGAGCTCTAATTGTTCACTGATAATAAACAAGGAAAACAAACCTTTCCCACAAACTTCATTCCCTGCACTATGGTCACTTTTTAAAGTGGGAATACAAACTTTCCTTACGTACGTATCTGAAGAAAAGCCTTCCACCTGCAAGAAAGACTAAACATATTTTAAAATAAGCACTAGATGACAGAATAGAAAAGCATGTTTATTTTTGACATGTTCATCTGATATAAAGCCAAAGGGAGAAACACACTACAATGTTTATTTACAGATGGAAGTCTATTTCACTTCTTCTGTTAAGTGTCATCATGATCCTGTATAGGATTTCCAAGGAGTGCTTGGTGGGTCAGAACTGCCAACCCTGTGGTTATCAGTCCAGTGCTTATCCTACAGCTCCATACCAGGAATCCACTTCTTGAAAGAGGGTTAAAACACACTTTTTTCACTCTCAAAGAAAAGAAGGTCTAGATTTTAAATTGTCTACCGACTCCATCTTCCAATATGCAGACGTAAAGAACCATGCCTGCCATCAGGGACAAAGACAGCAGAGTTCAGAGTGGCAGAGACAGAGCTGAGTGAGGACTTTGCATATGCTCAGATTGCAGAGAACTTTTCCTCCAAAAATATACATGTATTTCCAGATTTGGAGTGTATTCACCCAGACAAAACAAAGGACTAGGTTCATTTTGACTTTTAAAGTAAAAATCCCCACCCAGTCACTTCGTAGCCATGTGATTTACCCTGTTCATGATTTACCTCCTCCCTGAAGCTTGTTTTTTGCTTGGCTGAGTCCCAGATACCACTTTCTGTAGGTTTTCCTCCTACATCACTGGCCACTCCTCATTCCTCTGTCAGTTTGCCATACCGTGGTGACTTGTGAGTTGCTGTGATTCTGGAAGCTATGCCATGGGTATTTTAAATACCAGCAGGGTCAACCATGGTGGACAGGTTTCAGAATAGCTTCCATACAAAGACAGATTAGGTAGGAAAAAGAAGTGATGAACTACTTCCAAATAGATTTAGTCACTGAAAACCTTATGAATAGCAGAGAAACTCTGTCAGATATAGTGTCAAAAAATGAGCCCCTCAGGTTAGAAGAAACTCAAAACTGTAACTGGGGAAGAGCTGCCTCCTCAAAGTAGTGTTGACTGTGATGATGCAAATGGAGTAAAGCCAGTGGGAGTAAAGCCTGCAGGACTTTCATTTGCTGATGGGGCACAACTCAAAATGAAGAGAAATAGCTGTAAACACCCATTAATAATCAGAACATGAAATGTGTGAAGTTATGAATCTAGGAAAATTGGAAATTGTCAAAAATGAAATGGAATGCATAAACATCAATATCTTAGGCATAAGTGAGGTGAAAGGGACTGGTATTGGCCATTTTGAATCATACAACCACATGGTTTACTATGCCAGGAATGACAAATTGAAGAGGAATGGTGTTGCATTCATTGTCAAAAAAGAACATATCCAGATCAGTCATAAGGTACAATGCTGTCTGTGATTGGATAATATCCATGCACCTACAGGAAAGCCCAGTTAATACCACTAATATTCACATTTACGCACCTACCACTAATGCCAGTGAGGATGAAATTGAAGATTTCTACAAACTTCTTCAATCTGAAATCGATCAAACATGCAATGAAGATGTATTGATCATTACTGGTGATTGGAATGCAAAGGTTGGGAACAAAGAAGAAGGATCATTAGGTGGAAAAGATGGCCTTGGTGAGAGAAATGATACTAGAGATCACATGATAGAACTCTGCACAATCAATGATTTCTTCATTTCAAATACCTTCTTTATACAGCACCAGATGGAATACACAGAAATCAAATTGACTACATCTGTGGAAAGAGAAGATGGAAAAGCTCTGTAAAATCTGTCAAAATAAGGCCAGGGGCAGACTTTGGAACAGACCATCAATTGCTCATATGCAAATTCAAACTGAAGCTGAAGAAAATGAAAACATGTCCACAAGAGGCAAAATATGACCTACAATATATCCCACCTGAATTTAAATCATCTGAAGAACACATTTGATACATTACACACTAAAGACTGAAGACCAGAAGAGTTGTGGGATGACATCAAGAACATCATGCACGAAGAAAGCAAACAGTCATTAAGAAAACAAGAAAGAAAGAAAAGGTCAAAATGGGTATCAGAACAGACACTGAAACTTGCTCTCCAGTATAGAGATGCTAAAGCAAATGGAAGAAATGAGGAGGTACAAGAGCTGAACAGAAAATTTCAAAGGTCAGCTCGAGAAGACAAAGTCAAATTTACAACAAAATGTTCAAAGATCTGGAGTCAGAAAACCAAAAACACGCTCAGCATTTCTCAAGCTGGGGAACTGAAGAAAACATTCAAGCCTCAATTTTCGTTACCGAAGGATTCTCTGGTCAAATTACTGAATGATGCAGAAAGCATCAAAAGAAGATGGAAGGAATACACAGAGTCACTGTACCAAAAGGAAATGGCTGATGTTCAAACATTTCAAGAGGTAGCATATGATCAAGAGCCAATGATTCTGAAGGAAGAAGTTCAAGGTGCAGTGAAGGAGTTGGCAAAGAATAAGTGTCCAGAAATTGATGGAATAAAAATGGAAATCTTTCAAGAAAGTGAGGTGGCACAGGAGGCAATCACTCACTCACGCCTAGAAATTTGGAAAACAACTATCTGGTCGATTGATTGGAAGAGATCCATATTTGTGCCCATTCCAAAGAGAAGTAACCCAACAGGATGCAGAAATCATCAGACAATATCTTTGATATCCCATGCAAATAAAGTTTTGCTATAGGTAATACAGAAATGACAATGATCATACATTGACAGAGAACTTTGAGAGGTTCCAGCCGGATACAGAAAAGGCTGTAGAACGAGGGATATCATTGCTGATGTCCAATGGATCTTGGCTGAAAGTAGAGAATATCAGAAAGATGTTTACCTATGCTTTATTGACTATGCAAAGGCTTTTGATTATGTGGATCATTACAAGATATGGATAACATTGCGAAGTATGAGTATTAAGTAACACTTAATTGTGCTCATAAGCAATCTGTGTATGGACCAAGAGGCAGTTGTTTGAACAGAACATGGGAACACTGAATGGTTTAAAATTGAGAAAGGTGTATGACTGGGTTGTATTCTTTTACACTTGTTCAACCTGTGTGCTGAGGAAATAATACGAAAAGCTGTGTTATATGAATAAACATGTGGCATCACGATTGAAGGAAGACTCATTAACAACCTGCGATATGCATATGATACAACCTTGCTTGCTGAAAGTGAAGAGGACTTAAAACATTTATTGATGAAGATCAAAGAGCACAGACTTCGGTATGGATTGCATCTCAAGGTAAAGAAAACAAAAATCCTCACAACTGGACCAATAAACTACATTATTATCAATGGAGAAAAGATTGAAGTTGTCAAGGACTTCAATCTTCTTGGATCAGCTATAAACACTCACGGAAGCAGCAGTCAAGAAATCAGAGGCATGTTGCATTAGGCAAATCTGCTGCACAAGAACTTTTTAAAGTGTTGAAGAGCAAAGATGTCACTTGAGGACTAAGGTGCGCCTGACCCAAGCCATGGTAGTTTCCATAACATCATATGCACGCGAAAGCTGGACAGTGAATAAGGAAGACCATAGAAGAATTGATGCTTTTGAGTTATGATGTTAGAGGAGAATATTGAAAGTGCCATGGGCTGCCAAAAGAACCAACAGATCTGTGTTGGAAGAAGTGCAGCCAGAGTGCTCCTTGTAGGTCAGGATGGCTGAACTTCATCTGTCATACTTCGAACATGTTGTCAGGAGGTACGAAGAGAAGGTTCCTCTGGAGAAGGATATCATGTTTGGTAAGGTGAAGGGTCAGAGAAAAACAGGAAGACCACCAGTGAAATGGATTGGCAAAGTGGCAGCATCAATGGGCTTAAGTGTGGCAACAATTGTGAGGCTGGCTCAGGATCAGGCAGCATTTCATTCTGTTGTACATATGGTCACTATGAGTCGATACTGACTTGATGGCACCTAACAACAACAACATTTTCTCAACCTGAAAACACTACAGTATCCCAGGGGTCTGTCTTCAGACAAATACTTTGCTATGCTATACCATTCTCTTGATTATTTTGTGGTTTCAAATATGATTTATGGGCTGACTTTAAAATTCTTAACTCTAGCCTAGGGCTTCTCCTACCCTGAGCACTGCAGAATCACATAAATAACTGCCTAGTAATATCTCCACTTGGATATTCATTGTTGTTGTTAAGTGTCATCAAGTCATTACTACTCATAGAAATCCTGTATAGGGTTTCCTAGGAGTGGCTGGTTGGTTTGAACTGTCAACCTTGTGGTTAGCAGTCCAGTGCTAATCCTACAGTGCCACATCAGGACTCCAGAGACGCCCACTGTTTCTGTTGATAAGTGCTGTCTGAATCAAGTTGGTTCCACCTCATAGTGACCTTGTACAGGGTTTCCAAGGAGCAGCTGGTGCATTTGAACTGCTAACCTTGTGGTTCAAATTCCTGTGCTGATCCATATAGTGACTCACCAAGAATCCATAGATGCCCATAGGTACTTCAAAGTAAGCATATCCAAAACTGGGAATTCTGATCATTGCCCAAATTCTCTTTCACGCACATTCTTCCACACCTAAGTAAATAGTCCAATCATCATTCCATTTGCTCAGGATAAAAACCTAAGCATCATTGTTGCTGCTCTCCTTTCCTCATACCCCAAATCCAAATCCTTCAGTGATTTCTACTAGTCATACCACAAATATCTACCCTGAATCCAAACATATTTTCCATCATTTCCACCTAAAGTCCTAATATGTATTGTTAAATAATTTTTATTTTAAGTATGGTAAAATGTGTTTCGTATATGATTGTTTATCTAGGAAAAGGAATGGGTTTATAAATGTATTTGCATTGATATGTTTTAAATGGAATAAGCCATATATTTTGTCTTAAAGTGGTACTCAATATCTAGATGAAGTAGGGGTAGCAGGACATGAATAAAAGCTAGATTTAAGCAAATACACTTGATATATTTGTTTGGGAGATTATGTATATATATTTTACACAAATATAAAACAAAATAATTGCCCTAAATCCTTAAAAATACAAAATAAAATTAAAGTATCTAGTTGGTGTTAGGAGCAACAAATCAATCGAAGTGATTTTAAAATAGTCATTTGATTATTATTTGTAATGAGATAAAATATAAGAACAAAAGAACATTTTTTTTTTTAATTTTTCAACTGTCTTCAGTAATCATGCTGTTGATGGCAATATTGATTGAGATTATACTGAAAACACATTTATGTACATAATGTGAAATAAAGCAAATTCTAGTATTCTCAATATCTAAAGAATGGAATGAAGGTTGAAGAAAATAAGGGAAAAAAATCATTTTATCCTGGGTTTGTCAAGCAAATTTTTTTATCTTGAAAAAATTCCTGACATTTTTTGATGGCTATCAGGTGTAGGAAGGAAGAAAGAGTAATTCACTGGCTTGTTGTTAAGTGACGAAGAGTCAATTCAGACTCATAGTAATCTTGTACAGGATTTCTAAGGCTGTAAATCTTTATGGGAGCAGAGAGCCTCATCTTTCTCCCACGGAATAGCTGGTAGTTTCGAACTGCTGACTTTGTGGTTCACAGCCAAAAAGGGTTGTTATTATTGTTAAGGGCTAAAACAGTAGGTTCAGACCCATAGTGACCCTATATAGGGTTTCCAGAGAGCAACTGATGAGATTGAACCATTGACCTTGTGGTTCAAACCGACTTTGCAGTCCAGCACATCTACCCACAGCAACATACCAGGACCATTGGCTAGAGGTACATGACACATGTTAACTTGGGTGAAGGAGAAGCCAATATACAAGAGGGAAGTTGGCAGAAGAATGGAGAAGGCAAGGTAAGACATGGGGAGAAATGCAACGGATAAAGGAAATAGAGGTAAATATTGTAATATACAAAAATCTTGCAATAATGGTGATCTATAAACCCAATGGAATGAGGAAATCATTGGATGATACCTTTTCTATTTCATGCAAGTAAACTTTTAGTAAAATTAATACAGAAATGGCTACAAGCATACATTGAGAGAGAACTTCCAGAGGTTCAAGCCAGATTCCGAAGAGGCCGTGGAAGGATGGATATCATTGCGGATGTCAGATGGATCTTGACTGAAATCAGAGAATACCAGAAAGATGTTTACCTGTGCTTAATTGACTATGCAAAGGCTTTTGATTGTGGGGATCATGACAAACTACGGACAACATTGCGAAGTATGAGTATTCAGGAACACTTCATTGTACTTCTGAGGAATCTGTACCTGGATCAAGAGGCAGTTGTTCGAATAGAATATAGAACACTGAATGTTTTAAAATTGGGAAAGGTGTGTGACAAGGTTGTGTTCTTTTGCCATACTTATTCAAGCTGTATGCTGAGCAAATAATATGAGAAGCTGAGTTCTATGAAGAAAAACATGGCATCAGGATTAGAGGAAGACTTACTAATAACCTGCGATATGCAATATTTCATATGATTGCTGAAAGTGAAGAGGATTTAAAATATTTACTGATGAAGATCAAAGAGCACAGCCTTCCGTATGGATTGTGGCTCAATGTAAAGAAAACAAAAATCCTCACTACTAGACCAATAAACAACATTCTTATCAACAAAGAAAAAAAAATTGAAGTTGTCAAGGACTTCACTCTTCTTGGATCAACTATTAACATTCACGGAAGCAGCAGTCATGAAATCAAACAACATATTACATTAGGCAAATCTGCTGCACAAGATCTTTTTAAAGTGTTGAAGAGCAAAGATTTCAGCTTGAGAACTAAGGTGTGCCTGACCCAAGCCACGGTATTTTCAATAACCTCATATGTATGCGAAAGCTGGACAATGAATAAGGAAGACCATAGAAGAATTGATGCTTTTGAGTTATGGTGTTGGAGGAGAATACTTAAAGTTCCATGGGCTGCCAAAGAACCAACAGATCCATATTAAAAGAAGTGCAGCCAGAGTGTTCCTTGGAGGCCAGGATGGCCAAACTTTGTCTCTCATACTTTGGACATATTGTCAGGAGGGACCAGAGGCTGGAGAAGGATATCATGTTTGGTAAGGTGGAGGGTCAGAGAAAAAGAGGAAGACCCCCAGTGAGATGAACTGGCAAAGTGGCAGCATGAATGGGCTTAAGCGTGGCAACAATAATGAGGTTGGCCCAGGATTGGGCAGTGTTTCATTTTGCTGTGCATAAGGTCACTAAGAGTCAATGCCAACTAGATGGCACCTAACAACAACAAGAACACAGATAGATACATGGAGTGGCTCTGTAGGTTAATGTGTTAGACCGCAAAGCCATTTGAACTGCAAGGTTGGTGGTTCAAGCTCACCAGCTGCTCCTCGGAAGCTGTATACAGGGTCACTATGGGTCACAATTGACTCAACAACACTTAACAACAACAACAGGTAGATACAGGGATAAACACACAGGCTGAACTGATGTGGGAGGAAGAGTGGGAGTATGCCCACAAATATATAAAGGATATAACCAGAGGATTATTTGTACATGAGTAGTTTTCTTTGCTGTAAACATATCCATAAATGTTGTGGAGCATATAGGGAGCATAGTTATGAAAGTTTACTGTTGTTGTTTGCTGTTAAGTGCCATTGAGTGGGTTCCAACCCATAGCAACCCCCGTATAGGGTTTCCAAGGAGCAGCTGGTGAGTTTGAAACCTTCTTAGATATTACCAAATACCTTGAGGAAATGAATTGCTGGGCCTGAGGGCTCAGGACCATAGTCTTGGGGAACCCCATGGTCAACTGACATAATATAGTCCACAAAGACAATATTATACAATCTACTTTGGTGAATAGCAACTGGCATCTTTTATTAAAAGTTCATGAGCAACCATCTGAGGTGCAACCATTGGCCTCTCTTTGTCCAGAGCAAAGAAGAGTGATGAAAATTGAAGACACTTAGAAACATTCTAATGGACTAAAAGGCCACTTGAACATTAGTATTCATGACCCTGAAACCAGAAGAACTACATGCTGCCTGGCTACCACTATCAATAGTTCTAAAAAGGTATCAAATAAGAAGGTTCTGGATAGAGTGGGGGGAAATGTGGAAGATAACTCAAAATCATAAAAAAGACCCAGCTTATCGGTCAGATATAGACTGATGGAACATTGAGACTATGGTCTTTGGTCACCCTTCAGGTCTGGAACTGAACTCACTCCTACAGCTCAATTTTCAGCCAAGCAATATATAGGCAGATGTTGTTGTTGTTAAGTGCCGTCGAGTTGATTCCAACCCATAGCGACCTTGTATAGGGTTTCCAAGGAGCAGCTGGTAAGCTTGCAGTTCAAACAACTTTGCAGTCTGACTCAGCCCACAGTGCCACACCAGGACTCCATATAGGTAGACAGGGGAACAGTAATACTAGTGAGGTACACACACCATAGGATGGTTAACCATTCGAGGCTATAAATCTTTATGGGAGCAGAAAGCCTCATCTTTCTCCCAAGGAACAACTAGTAGTTTCGAACTGCTGACCTTGTGGTTCGCAGCCCAACTCATAACCACTGTGCTATTCCAAGAATATCTTGTCTATACTATACTAGAAAGCAAGGAAGTAATCAAAGACTACTAAAGTTGTATCAATGATGCAGCACCTAACTTAAAACGCCAAACTTGAAAATAGCCAAAGATGGGACAAAAATTATATAATAATAATAAATTCAATGAACTGAAATATGTCAAATATGCTAATATCCATAAGTTCTTAATAATACTAATTTTTAAAAGAAAGTTTATATGATCACCTTAATTTGTGATCATCTTTGGAGAAAATCAGCTCATAAATTTGACAAATTAAAAAATAATCAAGCACTGAAGAATACACTGTTGTTAGGTGTTATCAAGTCAGTTCCAACTCAACGTAAACCTACAAGCCAAAGTCTCACCATCCTGACTTCTAAAGGGCATTCTAGCTGTACTTCTTCCACACAGATTGGTTTGTTCTCTCAGTTCTAGGTACTTTTAATATTCTCCAATAACATAACTTAAATGCATCAATTCTTCTACAGTGTTTCTTATTCATTGTTGAAGTATACATTGTTGTTGTTGTTATGTGCCGTGGAGTCGGTTCCGACTCACAGCGACCCTGTACAGGGTTTCCAAGGCTGTAAATCTTTATGGGAGCAGAAAGCCTCATCTTTCTCCCGCAGAACAGCTGGTAGTTTCGAACTGCTGACCTTGTGGTTTGCAGCCCAATTCGTAACCACTACGCTACCAAAGCTCCTTGAAGTATACACAGGAATAAGTAAATCTTCAGGACCTTCATTTTGACAATGGACTTTTACATATAACACCAAAAGCATGAGCAGTAAAACAAAACAGAACAAAAATAGATATATTGGACGTCTTCAAGATTTATTTTGTGTGTGTGCATTAAAGGATTTTATCAAGAAAGTAAAGAGACATGAGAAATGGGAAAAAAAATTGAGGAGCTATATGTCTGATAAGGGTTTAATATCCAGAATATAGAAAGAATTCCTACAACTCAACAACAAAAAAGAGTCAACTTAATTAGAAAATAAGTAAAGGACTTGAATAGACATTTTTCCAAAGATGACATACAAATGACTAATAAGCATGTGAAAGGATGTTAAACGTCATTAGTCACTGTTATTGGTAAGTGGACTCATGTCATTAGGGAAACGCAAATCAAAACCACAAATGTCAGGCAAAGTATTTGTTTAGACAACACTACGAAAACGGCATTCAAATGGCCACCAAACATGTGACAAGATGATATTCAGCATATTCAGCATCTTTAGACATCAGAGATGCACACCAAAACCAAAATGAGATACCATTTCACTCCCACTAGGATGGGAAAAGTACAGCCAGATGCTTCTTTGAAGGCAGTATGGTGAGACTTTGCCTTTCATACTTCAGACATGTTGCCAAAAGGGACCAGTCCCTGGAGGAGGGCATCACGCTTGGTAAATCCAAAATGAGGAAGATCCCCAACAAGATGGACTGACACAGTGGCTGCAACAGTGAGCTCAAAGGTCACAATAATTGTCAGGATGACACAGGGCCAGAAAGTGTTGAATTCTGGTGTGCAAGAGTTGCTATGAGTCAGAACCGACTCGACGGCACCTAACAACAACAACTGGATGGCTAAGATTTAAACAAAAAAGACAGGATGCAAAATGGCACCGCCATTGTAAAAAACAATTTGGCAGTTCTTCAAAAAACTAAAAACAGAGCTAACCTGCTGTCATTATTAAGTGATGCTGAGTCAGTTCCGACTCATAGTGACCCTGTATAGGGTTTTCAAGAAGCAGTTGGTTGGTATGAACTGCCGACCTTGTGGCTCGCAGTCCAGTGCTGATCCTACAGCCGCCACACCTATGACCCAGCAATTCTACTTCTAGTTATGTACCCAAAGTGAATTACCCATTAAGCAAAATAGCACGGACTTACTTGTACTTACTTACTAATCTATGGAGTCCTGGTGTAGCACTGTGGGTTAATGAGCTGGACTGCAAAGTCATTTGAACTGCAAGGCCAGCAGTTCAAGCTCACCAGGTGCTATGGGTTGGAACCGATATACTAGGTCGCTATGGGTTGGAACCGACTTGATGGCATTTAACAACATCAACACTAATCTATAGTAGACAGTTTCACATGGGTTTCAACACACCATACTGGACACTCAATCCAGTCCATGAGGAGTCATAAATATATAGAGGCTTTGATGTTGTAAGAAAGTGCTATGAGGTTAGGAAAGAGACACATGTCAGTCATATATAGAATAAGAATCTTTGATGTCATGAAAACAATGTGTGTGTACAATGCAGATAGTAAGTAAGCACAAGTAAGCCTGTGCTTACCTTGCTCACTGGGCAATCTGACACTGTATATATCCAAAAGACTTAAAAACAGACATTCAAAAAGAGATTTCTACATCAATATTCATTACAGCACTATCACAGTAATCAAGAGGCCAGAACAGTCTAAATGCCCATCAACAGATGAATGAATGGAGAAATAAAATGTGGAACATACATATAATAGAATATCACTGACAGTAAGAGAAATGGAAGTCTTGATATGTATAGATAAGAGCTTGAAAACATTCTGCTAAATGAAATGAGCCAATCACTAAAAGGCAAATATTGTATGAGCTCACATAAAAGAGAAGGCTGATGCTGATATACAGAGAGCAAAGTGTATTAGTGGTTACCAGGTACAGGAGGAAGGAGAAAGGGAGTACAAGTTAATGGTAATGGAAAAATCACAGCGATTAAGTGTAGTTACTAGTTTTATCCTCTTTTGCAGATCAGAACAATAATATTCAAGAAACACTATTCAACGGCATTTAACAATACCATTAATTTAAAATTGCATTTCCTGTCCTTAATGGTAAGAAAATTATCTTATGCATGCTTGAAATGATCATTCAACCATTCAACAAATATTTAATGTGCATTCAAGCTATGAGCTTAGCGGGAATAAGGAAGGCACTGTACCAGGTATGCCTGCATTCCACAGAGACCTCTGTACCATCCATACTTACGACGGATGAGTGAAAGATGTGGACGCCAGGGTTGACATCCTCCACCCTTCTCCTACTGTGGCACCAACCTAGTTGGGTGGCAGTAATGGACTGACCCCATTCCCAGCTCTAGAGATGCCCTCAAATTATTTTAACCCATTTGGTTAATATATCCCTACCTCCCTTGCCAAGGTGATTGGTTCAACAACTCTGGCCTTAGCCAGCTGGTACACAGGATTTCCCTTGCAATTAGTTTAGTGGAGAAATAGTCACATGATTTGGGGATGAGACATGAAAGAAGATTTACTCACCGCTTGTGAGGTAAAAAAATGCTTTTACCCTTAAGAAATACTCTTTCCTCCTCTGGACTTTACATTGTTGTTGTTGTTAAAGTGCCACTGAGTCAGTTCCAACTCACAATGACCCTATATAGGGTTTCTGAGGAGTAACTGCTGGGTTTAAACCAACAACCTTGTGATTCAAACAAACCTTGCAGTCCAGTGCATGATCCTACAGCGCCACACTAGGACTCCATTACAGTATATGGGAAAAAAATAAAGGCCTGCAACTGCCATAGCCATTGTATCAACAGGTGGGAAGCTGCTTTGAGGATGAAAGCTAACAGAGAGAGAAAAGCTCCTTTCAGAGCTTCAGGTTTCTAAAATACAAAATGACAATAAAGACTCTGCAAATCATTGTTATTTCTAAAGCAATCTTTACATTGTGGCTATATTAAAAACAATAATATCTGGGTATTGCATGATACTGAAGTACTATTGGAGTCCTGGTGTAGTGCTGTGGGTTAATGCGCTGGACTGCAAAGTCAGTTTGAACAGCAAGGTCGGCAGTTCAAATTCACCAGCTGCTCCTTGGAACCCTATATAGGGTTGCTACTGGTCGGAACCAACTCGACAGCACTTAACAACAACAAAGTACTACTGGGGTTCTGGCGTGGCGCTGTAAGATAAGCACTGGACTGGTGACTGCAAGGCTAGTGGTTCAAACTCTCCAGTTGCTTCTCAGACACCTTATAGAGGGTCGCTATGAGTCTGAACCAACTCAACAGCACTTAACAATAACAATAATGTACTACTGATAATTCTGTGGCAATATTTACATCTTGGTTATATTAAATAAAAGTCTTTATCTGTCAGATATTCATATTGAAACATTTCAGATACTCATATTGAAACATATCCAGATGAAAATTAAGTCTTTAAATTGCTCTCAATATTTGAAACATTCCAGGAGTGGGGGAGGTAGGAGGTAGGAATGAAACAAGGAGGTAACTAAAACAAAAAATGTAAAATATTGAAGGAGAGTAATTGATATATGGTAGCACATTATAGTGTTCTAGTTTTATGTGTACTTTTAGCCATAAAAAATTAAAACAATGATTCCAACATATATCACAATAAATTATTATAATATTGGATATATAATCATGAAAAACATAATGCATTCTATACTATAAGCACTAGACTGAGAACCACAATGTTCATGGTTCAAGCCTGCCAGACAATCCACAGGAGAAAAATGAAGCTTTCTGCTCCCGCAAAGATTTTAAAAAGCCTTGGAAACCCTATGCAGTGTGCTATGAGTTGAAACTGACTAGAGGCACTTAACAACAACAAAAAGTAGATAGCAGATAAATTATTTATAGATTCAAGAAAAATATATATTTTTATAAGCAAAACACACCCTGTTATGATCTTAAAATGGACTTGAGAAATGAATTCAATGCCTTATTACAGCTATGAAAACTAAAGTCTAATACATTCAAACATTTGTTTTGTCCAAGAGGAAGACTGGCACAGGAAAGAGAAATGGAGTGGAAGATACACAGAGCAGTACAAAAGTTAAAGTGAATGGAGCTCAGTATTGTTAACTGATGTACATGGAGGGAACTGCAATCATTGTAATGTTACGAAGCGTAAGATTTGATGAATGTTGGAATGATGATCTGTTCTGTAAACCTTCACTCAATTCACAATAAAAAGATTAAGAAAGAAAAACAATTTGTGTTGTTGCTAAATTGTTACGTGTCACTGAATCGGTTCCAACTCACAGTGATGCTGTGGGTTTCCAAGGTTGTACACCTTTGTGGGAGCTGAAAGTCATCTTTCTCATGCAGATAATCCAGTACTTTTCATATAGAGCCACCACACTCCCTTTATGTTATTATCTAAGTAATAATTCCAGTTTTGTTGTTGTTACCAACAATGCGTCTTAAATAAATAATACTAGTCTATACTGAGGAGTCCTGGTGTGGTGCTATAGGATAAGCACTGGACTGCAAACTGCAAGGTCAGTGTCTGTCACTCCTCAGAAAGCCTATACAGGGTTGATATGAGTAAGAACTGATGTGACAGCATTTGACAATGGCAACAAAAGCCTATACTGAAAGTTAAGGAGCCCTAGTAGTATAAGGAGCTCTGGTAGCGTAATGGTTACGAATCGGGCTGCGAACCTTAAGGTCAGCGGTTCGAAACTACCAGCCGCTCCGCGGGAGAAAGATGAGGCTTTCTACTCCGGTAAAGATTTACACCCTCGGAAACCCTATACAGGGTCGCTATGGGTCGGAACCGACTCGACGGCACTTAACAATAACAACAACAAGTAGTATAATGGGCTACATGTTCGGCTGCTAACTGCAAGGTCAGCAGTTCGAATTCATCATCCACTCTGCAGGAGAAAGATTCACAGCCTTGGAAACCATATACAGGACCACTATGAGTCAGAACCAACCAAATGGAACACAACCACCATCACCACTACCATACTGGAAGTAAGGAGCCCTGATCACAGTGGGTTAAGCATTAGGCTGCTAACTAAAAGGTCAACAGTTTGAATACACCAGTCAATTCTCAGGATAAGACAGTCTAGTCTGCTTCCATAAAGATTTACAGTCTCAGAAACTCTACAGGGCAGTTTTCAACTGTGTCCTACAGGGTTGCTATGAGTCAGAATCAATGTGATGGCAGTGGGTATACTGAAAGTTGTTGTTAAGTATACTCAACTCTGAAAATCCAGTAGATCTCATATGAGATCTCCCTCTTGAAATGTGTTCCAATTCTAAGTTTGTTCCTGATACCCACCTCCACAGGAGTCACCCTAGCCACCAGGCCCTAGACATTCTTAAGAGTTATCCCTTGCTTTCGAAAACATGCCTTAGTTCGTCCCTCATTCATTCTTTCCCGGTCATTTGCAAGCATCTCTTTCTTAGCTGAGAAATGCTCCTAGGAGCATCCTTTTAAAATGCAAAGCAATCATGTAACTTCCTTCCTTAAAAACTTTCTCGTGACTTCCCACTGTTAGAGGTTACAGCTTATACTCCCTAGTACTACTCCCAAGGCTATGAGCTGGTCTCTCTCCACCTCTTCTCTTCCTGGTATCACTCAGTACAATTCCTACTAAACAACAACAAAAAAGCCTGTTGTCATCAAGTGAATTCTGACTCACAGTGACCTTATAGGATACATACAGCAGGATTATTCCATAATTTCTTAGGCTATAATTTTTACAGAAGCAGAATGTCACCTTTTACCCAAGGAGCAGCTGGTGGGTTCGAACCACTGACCTTTCAGAAAGCAGCTGACACTTACCCACTGCATCACTAGGACTCCTTAGATACCTGCTATTTACCTTAAACTCCAGCAGTCTCACCCCACAAAATCCACTGCTCTTCTGATTTTCT
The DNA here is from genome assembly GCF_000296735.1 of Chrysochloris asiatica. Lineage (NCBI taxonomy): Eukaryota > Metazoa > Chordata > Mammalia > Afrosoricida > Chrysochloridae > Chrysochloris > Chrysochloris asiatica. The sequence continues at coordinate 5,489,869 of NW_006408689.1, forward strand.
CTTATTTGGAGATTCGTTCACTCATTGTTTATTCACAAATAAGTTGAATTCTAATGTGACAGTCTCTGCACTGTTGTTAGATGTCACAGAGTCAGTTCAGACTCACAGTGATCCTGTATAGGGTTTCCTATCTCTACGGGAGCAGAGAGCCTCATCTTTCTCCAGCACAGCAGCGGGAGTATTTGAAATGCTGACTCTGAGGTTATCAATCCAATGAGTAACTCACTATACTACCAGGGCTCCCTGCCCCTGCATTTGTTGTTAAGTGCTGTTGAGTTGGTTCCAATCCATAGACACCCTATATAGGAGCAGTTGGTGGATTTAAACCACTGGCCTTGCCTTCAAACTGACCTTGAAGGCCAGTGCTTATCCTGCAGTGCCATACCTGTGTCAATGGACACTGTCCTGGGTCTCATGACCTCACTGGTAAAAACATTTGCATTCATCAATATTTTGTTACAAAGTATTCCCCCCTTTCTTTATGATAGAGCCATATCAGCTCTACTGTAAACTAAACTGATTGAGAAGTGTCCCTCCCTCTTTTTTGTGACTCTAGACATTTAAAATGTCTTTCCTTTGCACTTGCTCTTTCTAAAATGCACAATTCCAACAAAAAAAAATCTCATCAGTCAGCATTCCTAAGCACCTCTGCTCCCACACCACCCAAGCCAACCTAAAGTAAAATAGAACTGGCTTCCCCTTCCCTCAAGCCTCCACTCTTCACATCAGGACAGCCCACTCCTTCCTGGTGTGGCTCTGTGGGTTAATGCGGGTCAGACTGCAAAGCCATTTGAACTGCAAGGTCCGTGGTTCAAGCTTACCAGCTGCTCCTTGGAAACCCTATACAAGGTCGCTATGGGTCGGAATCAACAGCACTTAACAACAACAAACAACTCCTTCGCTACCTTGTTCTAAGCCTCTCCTGGATAGGCTGAGACCCCTGACAGACAAAAACAAGATTCTTAAAACTCTTGATTTCATGTACATCAGGGTGCAGGTCTACAGTAGATTCTTAAATGTTAAAAGGGTAAACTGTCTTTAGAATCTAACCTTTTTAAAGGTAACTTATTTTTGACACTGAGCATAAATTTGCATGAACTTTTTGAAAAAAAAAAAATTGAGTAGTATATATCAAAATTTTTAAAGTACCAGGAATACCACTTTTAGTTAATTCCCTAAAGTAATCCTAGTATTGGGTATAAGCATACATGTAAAAGCATGTCTATCTCAACACTGGATACAGTTACTAAAAAGTAGAATGTCAAAGGCCATCAAGAGGAAACGAAATAAGTAAATTTAGTTCATTCATAGTGTGGAGGATCCATTTGCTAGTTATTACAAAACAGCAGCACACCTATCCATAATGACATTTAGAAGTGATTCTACCCATTCCTCACTTATCAATGGAGCATGATTACAACATTGTATTGCTGCTGTGGAGTTGGTTCCTACTCACAGTGGTGGTGGTGGTGGTAATGTGCCACGGAGTCAGTTCTGACTCATAGCAACCCTGCACAGGGTTTCCGAGGCTGTAAATCCTTACGGGAGCAGAAAGCCTCATCTTTCTCCCGCAGAACAGTTGGTAGTTTCAAACTGCTGACCTTGAGGTTAGCAGCCCAATTCGTAACCATGGTGGTGGTGGTGATGTGCCTTGGAGTCAGTTCTGACTCATAGCGACCCTGTATAGGGTTTCTGAGGCTGTAAATATTTACAGGAGCAGAAAGCCTCATCTTTCTCCCGCAGAACAGCTGGTAGTTTTGAACTGCTGACCTTGCGGTTCACATCCCAATTCATAACCGCTATGCTACCAGAGCTCCTGGCAAACGTAGCCACCTTATATTGGGTTTCCAAGGAGCAGCTGGTAGGTTTGAACTGCAGACCTTATGGTTTGCAGTCCAGTGCTGATCCTACAGCACCACACCAGGAGTCCACATCATTATATAACTACCAAATTACATCATTACGTAACTGCCAAAAGGAGCTTTGGTAGCGTAGTGGTTACAAGTCGGGCTGCTTACCTCAAGGTCAGCATTTCCAAACTACCAACTGTTCCGCAGGAGAAAGATGAGGCTTTCTGCTCCCATAAACACTTACAGTTTCGGAAACTCTATGCAGGGTCACTGAACTCCACGGCACACCACCACCACAACTGCCAAATAACTGAGAATCATGATCCAGCCAAGTTGGAGACATATCCTTAACTTTCACAACCAGTGTTACTCTTGCCTCTAACCTCTATATTTGTTATTACTAGACATATTAATGTACAAAAATAATCAGATTTTTCACTACTGTCAAAAATGTGAAATGGTAGATAAGGTCAATAAATGAACCCAAATTCATACCCACTGCCATTGAGTCAATTCTGATTCATAGCAACCTATGTAAGAAGGGTTCCAAGGATGTAAATCTTTAAAGGAGCAGAATGTCTCCTCTTTCTCCAGTGGAGCGGCTGATGGATTCAAACTGTTGACCTTAAGGTTGTTGTTGTTGAGTGCCGTTGAGTCGGTTCCGAAACATAGCGACCCTGTATAGGGTTTCTCATGAGCACCTGGTGAGCTTGAATCACCGACCGTGCAGTTCAAACAGCTTTGCAGTCTGGCGCGTTAGCAGTCTATAAGTGAGGAGTCGGTGTATTTCCATAAGTAATTAACTTTCAACTTGATACTGAGACCACCTTTGTCTTTTCTCTGAAGACAAAGCTCCTATCATAACAAAGGATCTTTTTTATTTTTATATTCTAAAGGTATGTCCTGAAGATAGTCCTCCATGGATGAAGATGATGCTGATGGGAAAAATGAGATACTTGGACAAAACTCCTAAGAGAACTGTCTTGATCAGGTTCAAGTCTAATTCTTTTTTTAAAGAAGATACAGAATGCTTAACCATATGTTAATGCATTGGTGGTGGTTGTCACTGCTACCTGCTTGCATCAATTCCCACTCATAGCGACTCCAAGTGACAAAGGAGAACTTCCTCATAGGCTTTTCTAGACTGTAATCTTTACTGAAAGGAGCTCTGGTAGCGTAGTGGTTAGGAATCGGGCTGCAAACCTTAAGCTCAGCAGTTCAAAACTACCAGCTGTTCTGCGGGCGAAAGATGAGGCTTTCTGCTCCCATAAAGACTTACAGCCTCAGAAACCCTGTACAGGGTCGCTATGAGTCGGAACCGACTCCATGGCACATAACAACAACAATATTTACTGAAGCAAAATGCCAAGTGTTTCTCCCACGGATTTGCTGGGTGGGTTCAAACTGCCAACTTTTCGATTAGCAGCTGAACCCCTAATCTTTGAGACATCAATGTTCCTTTAATGCACTGACAAGGATTATGCATACAAACAGAGAGACTGTGGAGCTCAGTTCTTTCTTGTTGCAGTTTTCTCCTGGATGGAAAGCACATTGAGTACTAGGGACAAACCACACATTCCCTGGATCTTTTTTTGTACTTTAAACTTGTCCTTAATTCTAAATCTTCCTTTGAAATAGTGATTTAGTTGCTGTTATGGAAACACAGAGATCCAAGCAGCTATCAAATACCAACAATATTTAGAGAAGGGGAGGTGGGTTAGAATATTTCTCTGCCAAATTAATGTAAATGGTGTTTCATTTGTGTGTGGCTTAGCAGGGAATACAATAATCCTTTTTGACTGGCCTATGCAGTCTTTCCATAAACTCTACCTGCTCTTTTAACAACTGGAAATAAATTCTTCCAATTTCTACCTTGCCTGAGTCATTTCTCCCTCTAGCAATGACTGTTCAGATAAAGATGCTTAAATCCTTTGGGAAATCTACCAGAATTTACAAAACTTGTGACCCAAAGGTCCTAGGCCCTAGTCTCCCGGCTCCAACCAACTTCCATTCTGTTTGAGCAGTGGCTCTGTTTTCCATTGGTTGGTGACCACAGCTACTTGGTATGAAACTGGTGTTTAACAAACAAGTACCTGATTCTGACATTTCATAACACGGGAAAACAACTTTGGAAAACATCTAAAAACAACACACACGTTCACTTTGGCTAAAAAGTAGCTACATCTTCTCATTTTTTTAAATTAACATATTTTCTGTAGCATGAAGGCTACAGAACTTGAAAGTCAACATGAACCTGCTGGGAAGCCACTTCTGGCTGGACAGAAGGGGCAGCTGCGCCAGTAACGAACGCAGCCCATCCTGGCTGGCTCCGGAGGGCTGGCAGGCGGCGAAAAGAGACGCAAGAGCCCAATCCGAAGACACGACTCCCAGGGTTCCAGTCCCGAGGCCCGGAGCGGGGCTAGGAGGGAAGACCAGGCTGGAACCCGAGTGAGAGGAGGCGCCCCCAGCCGCACGCCGGGGAGGGGGAGCGTGTATCCTTGACAACCGCGCTCCCGCGCAGCCCTTCCTCCCGGCCGGGGGAGGGGAGCGGAGCAGAGCGTGGGGCGTCCCTGAGCAGGGGCGGCGGCACGCGGGGGCCCCTCATGTGCAGCAGCCACGGGTCAGCCCTCGGGGCCGCGTGGCGCCGCGGCCCGCGCCTACCGTGTATCCCCGCTCCAGATCACTCTCCTCGTAGCGAAAAGACGGGATGTAGACCTCCATGGCCTCACCAGCCGGCCGGCGGAGGGCGGGCCAGGGGCGGGCCTACGGCTACTGCCGCCACTCCGCCCCAGCTGGCCGCCCCGCCTCCCAGATTTCGGCGCTGGGCCCTGCGGGGAGGCCGAGCTGCTGACCGCGACCGGAGATTTCCACCCCGCCGCGGAGCTTGGCCGGGCCTGGGGTGTGGGGCGGGGCGTCTCGGTTCTGGACCTTTTGGGCTGCCGCGGCGATCAGCTGGGCCTGAAGGAGGTGGGGCCTGGTAACCTGTGAGTCTGCAAAAAGGGGTGTGCGCGCCGCCGCCGAGCGGGCCACTGAGACGCGCTCCGTGCTCTCCCTGCCCTGTGGGCTCTGGTGGGTGCTTACTTTGCACATTGCTAGGCACCACCCATACAAATTGCTTGCGAACTGAGAACTGGAAAGCAGAGAGCTTCTGATTTTATTTTGATTGCGTGAATTTTCCTATTATTCCCGGCTGCCTTTAACAGTAGTGAATTCCCCAACTTTTACCAAGACTTAGTTACTGTTTCCTCGGAAGTTGAGGGTCAATGTCTCAATCTGAGTTAGCCTTTTTAACCTGGACATATCCTGAAAGCTTCCACCACTGATATTAAATAAACTCACTGGTTTCTTGCTTCTAATGTTAAAATTCTGTCACTGAGTAACCGTGGTGGTGGTTATGTGCCGTGGAGTCCATTCCGACTCATAGTGACCCTGTACAAGGTTTCCGAGGCTGTAAATCTTTACGGGAGCAGAAAGCCTCATCTTTCCATAAAGGGCTTTTAAAGGAGCCTTGCAGTTTAGTGAGTTAAGAGCTGGGCTGCTAACTGCAAGGTCAGCAGTTACCAGTCACTCCTTGGGAGACAGATAAGGCTTTCAGTTCCTGTAAAGATTTACATTCTCCAGAAGCTTATTCAGGGTCACTCTGACTTGAACTGACTTGGTGGCACGCAGCCACCACTAAAGCATTTCTTAAATATTAGGAAAAATGGTTGGTTGGTTATGTGCCATGAAGTTGGTTCCAACTCTAGAGACTCCATATGGGTTTTCCCAGGCTGTAAATCTTTGTTGTTTATAAGTGCCATGGAGTCAATTCTGACCCATAGCAACCCTATATAGGATTGCCCAGGAGCAGCTGGTGACTTTGAACCGCCAACCTTACGATTCAAACCGACTTTACAGTCCAGCGCACAAATCCACAGAAAGCCTAATCTTTTTCCCACGGAACTCTAGTAGTTTCAAACTGCTGACCTTGAGATTAGCAGCCCAACTCATAACCATACGCCACCGGCCACCAGAGCTCCTTATGAAGAAAAATAAAAGATGCAAAAAGATAGGCAATTACCACAACCTGCTTCGGAGGCGAGAGCCTAGTTACCCGAAAGTACCTGAAAGCTCAAAGAGCTCTGGTAGCGTAGTGATTACGAATCGGGCTGTGAACCTTAAGGTCAGCAGTTTGAAACTACCAGCTGCTCCGTGGGAGAAAGATGAGGCTTTCTACTCCCGTAAGGATTTACACCCTCGGAAACCCTATACAGGGTCGCTATGGGTCGGAACCGACTCGACGGCACTTAACAACAACAACACCTGAAAGCTCAAGTGTCCCGCTTGAGGAAACTTGATCTTTGTAAAAGGTTGAGTTTCTTCCACAGGTTACTTAGAGGTGACTTGTCAGGCAGTGGGTGAAAGTGACTTCATTAAGCAAGGCCGAAAAAAGTTACCAGTTGCACAGTTGGGAGTTTGGGGGTCTATAGGCAAATAGCTGCATTTACCTGGGGTAAACAGGACATTTCAACTGGCAAACTCTGGAATTTGTGAGCCAAGACCCTAGACTATAGAAATGAGTAATTCAGCCCCTGTTTTAAGAATTTGTCTGGTGTGAGCCTTGCAAAGCCTGCTACAATCCTCAACTGAGAATTTACTCTCTTTCTCTACAACTCACCTGCAGCTCCAGGGTGTGTCCTTCTCTCAAGGTTCCATCTAATGTCAGCAATGATAAAAAAGATCAAAGAGCACAGCCTTCGGTATGGATTGCATCTCAATGTAAAGAAAAGAAAAATCCTCACTACTGGACCAATAAACAACATTCTTATCAACGGAAAAATGATTGAAGTTGTCAAGGACTTCATTCTTCTTGGATCAACTATCAATACTCATGAAGCAGCAGTCACGAAATCAAACAACGTATTGCAGCACTAGGCAAATGTGCTGCACAAGACCTTTTTAAAGTGTTGAAGAGCAAAGATGTCAGCTTGAAGACTAAGATGCTCCTGACCCAAGCCATGGTGTTCTCAATAACCTCATATGCATGTGAAAGCTCAACAGTAAATAAGGAAGACCATAGAAGAATTGATGCTTTTGAGTTATGGTGTTGGAGGAGAATATTGAAAGTGCCATGGGTTGCCAAAAGAACCAACAGATTTGTGTTGGAAGAAGTATAGCCAAAGTACTCCTTGGAGGCCAGGATTCTTTTCTCTCTTGATGGTCCTAGGGTCCTTGGTTTTTAGACTGTAACTGTAAGATTAACTACTTCCTCGTTTTTGTTACAAAACTTCTACCTTTACAGTTGTGACAGTTGCAACTAGTAATATCAATTACTCACTATTGAATCATTAATAAACTGATTCCCATCTCTTTTCACCAGACCTGTCTAGACAAGATGAAAACTATTCAGTGGGGATCTACCTT
>NW_006408689.1:5497511-5500737 GCF_000296735.1 Chrysochloris asiatica
TCTTCAAATTGTGGTAATTTATACTTGTTTCCTTTATCACACACAATTTTTTTTTTTTTCCTCTAGTTGAGTTCTAGAGTCCTGGTGTAGCACTGTGGGTTCATTCACCAGACTGAAAAGCCATTTGAACTGCAAGGTTGGCAGGTCAAGCTCACCAGCTGCTCCTTGGAAACCCTCTACAGGGTCACTATGGGTCGGAACTGACTTCGATTGCACTCCACAATGACAACAAGTCGAGTTCTGAAAGAGCTCTGGTAGTGTAGTGGTTACGAATCGGGGTGCTAACCTCAAGGTCAGCAGAATGTGGAACCCTATGCAGCGAAGCAGCAACACCAGAGATGGAGGCGGAGATGAAGACATGGAGAAAGAGCAGCTGAGGACTCAAGATTCATGGAAATAGAAAGGCTGTTTGCTGGCAGGCAGGAGACAGGCTTGCATAATGTGCCACCGATTGGTTGTTTAAGTTATTATATATTCCTGAGTGTTTTTGTGTACATTCCTCCGCCCTCCTCCCCCCCCAAAAAAAAACCAGAGGGAATAGAAGCAAATACCATTGAATGATGATAAACAGAGAGATTGTAATCATTACAATTAAACGATAGATGTAAAACTGAGATTCTCCCATGTAAACTATCACTCAATTCACAATAAAAACAAAATATATATTACAGGAAGCACAGCAACACAAGACACAACAGTTGACAAACTGACAGATGAGTAGTTTTTATAAATTTATAAATTTATAGTTGCCTCTATTTAGAGCTTATGTATATTATTTGAGATATGTACAGCTACTAAGTTGACAAGGGGTGGTCTGTAATAATAGTTCAGGCTTTTTGGCAACTTAATTGGACCAGGATTGTCAGTCGTTTGGAAGTTATGATATAATCATTTTCAATGATGAGATCTAATACAATGTAGTCAACTCCATGATGAGATCTGCTGTGAGCAGCCAACTAGTTGTAAGGAACTTTCCTTATGTGGGGGTTGGGGTAGGGAGGGGGGCGTGGCCTGCTTCCAGTATAGTAAACAGTATGGCAAAGTTTGCTTGCTTTCTGCTGCATCTGCCTCATCATCCAACCTCCAGTCCTTTGCACTTGAACCAGTGGCCTTCTTTATTGCCTGCCCATTATGGGAGTTGTCAGCAGCCTGCCATCTTACCTGCCTGCCTGCTGCCTAATTTACCAGTCTTAGTTCATCTGACACATGGACTTGCAACTTGCCCTCCTGTATGTATGGTTTCTTTAACAAAGTTCAACATGAGGCTGGGCACTGTGAGGTGGAGGTTAAAGCTATCCCAGTTCTCCAACTTTTCCAACCTGTTATGCCACTCCATAATCCTTGATATTAATCACCACTCCCTCACATCCCTGGGTTCTGCAAAATGCTGCAATGTCTCACAAAACACAACTCTACTTTGAGGATGGAGATCTATCACAGCCATGCAATTGTGAAGGCTAGGAAATACCAGATCTGTAATTCAGAGATCAGTCTGTAGGAATATTCTCACCCACACAGTCTCAGGCGCTGAGGAACCCAAGTCAGCAGGTCACACAACAGACTATTGATACATGAAGCTTCAGGAGCTGGTGAATCCATTCAAGTGATAGGCCCAAAGTCCCACAAAGTAGAGGTCAGACGTGTTGAGAATCAGAGCAAGAGAGCTAACTTTGCCAAAGCAGTCCTATAAATTGGACTCAGACCACACCCCAAGAAAAACTAAGTTACACCATCTAGTAAGGTGGGGACATCCTTAATCCTTAAGATCCCCTTTAACCCTTATCTTAACTCCATCTTAATCCATAGTCCCTCTTTAAATGTGATTCATTAGTAATTTACTTCAACATGGGTTCATAATCATAGGCATGGAAATTAGGATTTATAGTACATCACATGATGGAACAATATGGCTAGGGCTAGAGGGTCATAATAAGTAATTAGGTGCCCTCCAAGACTAGAAATCTGAATTCAGCATGCCAGCTCTGAAGAAAAGTTGTCCTTTAGCATTTGTAGGCCCAGTATTCCTTGGACAGCTCCATGTGTCTTGGCATCAATGTTTCCCTAAATCTAAGAGTTTCACAGTTCAGGAACCCCAGGTCCAAAGGACATATGCTAGCCACTTTCTTAGTAGTTGTAGGCACCTCTTCTCTGCTCATTTTTCTCCCCTGTATTGTAACATAAAAGGCATTACATGCCACATCTCTGGGAATCTCCCTTGTATTGGATCACAGTCGTGATGAGATTAATGATGGTGTTATTGTAATGTGCTGTCGAGTCGGTTCCGACCCATAGTGACCCTGTATAGGGTTTATGAGGAGCAGCTGGTGAGCTTGAACTGCTGACCTTGCAGTTCAAATGGCTTTGCAGTCTGGTACATTAACCCACCGCGCCACTCCAGGCCTCCAATGATGGTGTACCCCACCCACCCTTAATCCTTTTATTGGTTTATCACAACAGATCATATCATGGAGGATCATCACATAATTGCCAAACCAGTGAAAATTTGGCCCATCCAAGATGACACATATTTGGGGGGACACAATTCAATCCATGACAGATGAATTCAGCACCATGACCACCATCCAGTCCCATACACCACACTCTGCATCCCTCAGCATCCTGGGACATCCCTCACCACCATGTATCTGGTCCTTCCACAAACAAGCAAAGCAGTCACACAGGCAAGAAATCAGGGCAGGGGCATATTAACATCACTGAGGAAGAAAGTCACTGATTATGAAACAAACAAAATTCAAGGGCAACTCAGAGCTGGACTAGTGGCAGGCTCTTTGGCAGTGGCTGCCCCGTCTTGGGGCTCATCCAGGTTTTGTTTTCCCAGATGTTGGATGGGTACATTTGGGCTCTGGGCTTTCAACTCTGAGAGACTGCCAAAGAAGTCCACAGGATGGGGAAAGCAGACTCTTCTGAGCTTAGGGTTGGGGTGCCTGGGGTCCATGTGGTTTATCTGAAGATTTCAAGCCTGCCTCACATAGTGTGGTAAACACTGCTCCAGATTTGGAACTAGAAAACCAAAAAGGGAAGAATACGGTCAGCATCTCTCAAGCTGGGGGGACTGAAGAAAAAAATCAAGCCTTGATTTTCGTTATTGAAAGATTCTCAGGGCAAATTATTGAATGATGCAGAATGCATCAAGAGAAGATGGAAGGAATACACAGAGTCATTGTATCAAAAGGAAATGGTTAATGTTCAACCATTTCAAGAGGTA
>NW_006408689.1:5502169-5523887 GCF_000296735.1 Chrysochloris asiatica
GCTATGAGTCAGTTCCGACACGATGGTACCTGACAACAAGAAGAAACACAGAGGATCTGCAAAGAGGATTACTCGCCAATGTCTTTTTGTATTTCTCTGCCTTCATAAGCTGCTCAAAACTGATAAGATAAGCTGAGTGTGCCATCCATCCTAGGAGCCAATGGCATTAGTAGCCCAGTCTTAAGATCAACAACAATTGAATCAAGTTGGAAAGTATCTACCATTCAACTCGAATCCATTCAACAGCTTGGATTGTTGATGTTGTTAAGTGCCATAGAGTCAGTTCCAATCCATAGCAACCTACTGTGGGTTAATGTGCTGGACTACAAAGTCAGTTTGAACTGCAAGGTTGATGGTTCAAGCTCAGCTACAGCTCTGGGAAACCCTATACAGGGTCACTATGGGTCAGAACCAACTCGATGGCACTTAACAGTAGGATTTCTGAGGAGCGACTGGTGAGCTTGAACCACCATCCTTGCAGTTCAAATCAATTTTGCAGTCCAGAGCGTTAACCCACAGCACCACACCAGGATTAACAGTAGAAAATTCAGAACACTGTTGGATCTTAAGAAGGAGACCTATTTGGGGACACTACCTGGTCAAAAGCTGATTCCTGCCCTCAGTCATACTGTTTGTTTTTTTTAAGAACAAGTATACAGAAAAAGTATGCAGAAGTACAGAGTTCTTCTCTGCCACCTGAACACAATCCAGTTCCCAATGTCTTGCGTGCTTACATAGTATTTGTTAGAGTTGAAGTTAGGCAGAAACTTCTGTACTACTGAAGTAAATGGCTTACATTAGCCTCCACTCTTTGTGTTATACAGTCTTAAAGATATGAACAAATGCATACTTCAAGTGCCCACCACTAAAGTATCATACAGAATATTTTCACTACACCAAAACAATGCATGAATTCTGAATACAGATTTTTAACTTTGAGCAATATATCATTCACACTAGTGCACACTCACACAAGTCAGCCTTCAGCCTGACAGCTGAGCTTGGGACTTGCCCACCTCTATACATGTATGAGCCATTTCTTTAATCTAAACTTCCTTTTATATATACATATATGTTTCATTGGTTTTGCTTCTCTAGTGAACTCAGTCTAAGACAATATACAAGTCAGTGTAAAGAAAACAAATATCCTCACAACTGAACCAATAAACAACATCATAATAAACTGAGAAAAGATTGAAGTCAAAGGTTTCCTTTTACTTGGATCAGCAATCATTGCTCAGGAGCACTATAGGATAAGCACTGTACTGCTAAAGTTGTTGTTATGTGCTGTGGAGTCACTTCCAACTCATAGTGACCATTTATAGCATTTCTGAGGCTGTAAATCTTTACAGGAGCAGAAAGCCTCATCTTTCTCGCACAGATGCTGTCACTGGAATTTAAATAGTATAAAGTAGATCTGAATTTTCCCCAACCTTCTCTGTTTACATTGCTTTGCAGTAATAATAATAATGTTACACTTTTAAAAAGAAGACATTTTGTTAAAATGCATTTAGCAAAATGCATAAATACATATTTAGATACTGAATCATTGATGGTGGTGGGGGTGTGCCATTGAGTCGGTTCCAACTCATAGTGACGCTGTGTAGGGTTTCAAAGGCAGTAATTATGAGAGCAGAAAGTCTCATCTTTCTCCTGCAGAGCAGCTGGTAAATTCAGACTGCTGACCTTGTTGTTAGCCACCCAATGCATAGTCACTATGCTACCAGGACTCATTAGCATATGTTAATAAAATCAATAAATTTACATAATTTTAAATGTTGCTGGGAATTGAGTATAAAATCATTATAAAAATAAAAACACTGCATTTACTTCCTATTGGGTACAAATATATTTCAGCAAATTGAATGGTAAAACTGCATTAAGTACCAACTTACATTAGAAGTTAGACCAGAATCCATTAGAAGGTATTATACATTCAATATTTACACCCTCGGAAACCCTGTACAGGGTCGCTATGGGTCGGAACCGACTCGACGGCACTTAACAACAACAACATACATTCAATGTTCAATTATACAAATGATATCAATAATGAAGAAATGTGAAGATGATTAAATATTAGAAAATCTGTGGATTTTTTTCTATATTTTTCAACATTGTCAGATTAGAAAAGAAAAAGCATCTCAAATGCTGAAACACCTTTTTAAGAAATAGTACCCCTAGTACTAAATATGCTTGATAGCCTAGAAGTAGCAGGAAACATCTTTAACGTAACAATAAAATTAACAAACATAACCCACAGCAAATATGATACTCAATATCATATAAAGAAACATGATAAAATGTCAATAATTTCACAACTATTGTTTGATATTTTGCTGGAGGCCATTATCAGTGCAATGTTTTTGTTGTTAGGTGCCATCGAGTTGGTACCACTCATAGCGACCTTATGCACAGCAGAACAAAACACTGCCCGATCCTGGGCCAACCTCACTATTGTTGCCATGCTTGAGTCCATCAATGCTGCCTCTTGGCCAATCCATCTCGATGGGGGTCTTCCTCTTTTTCTCTGACCCTCCACCTTACGAAATATGATACCATTCTCCAGCAACTGGTCCCTCCTGACAATATGTCCAGTAAGACCAGTAAAAGAAGATATTGAATCAGAAGAGTGAAAACTAAGGCTATTTGTATATGAAATGATCATCTAAATAGCACAGAATCAACTAAAATTTTATTAGAACTAATAGATTCATTAGGTGGTGTCAGATATTAAATATTTATATCAATAGACTTCATATATAACCACTTTCTTATACATCAACAGTAACCAATTAGAAAATAACACGGGGAACAAAATTATTTCATTAATTTTTGCTAAGTGCCATAGAGCCAGTTCCAACTCATAGTTGACCCTGTAGAGGGTTTCCAAGGCTGCAAATCTTTAGGGGAGCAGAAAGCCTCTCTCATAGAGCAGCTGGTTTAAAATAAGGAGAGATGTATGTCAGTTGTATCCGTTCACCAGATAATCAGAGAAGCTGAATTATATGAAGTATGTGGCATCGGGATTGGAGGAAAACTCATTAACCACCTGCGATATACTGATGATACAACCTAGCTTGTTGAAAGCAAAGATGAATTAAAATACTGATGACCAAAGACCTCAGTCTTCATTATTGATTTCACAGTGTAAAGAAAACAAAGATTCTTACAACTGGACCAACAAATAACATCATAACAAATGGAAAAAAGATTGAAGTTGTCAAAGACTGTCTTTTGCTTGTATCCACAATTGATGTTCATGGAAGCAATAGTCAAGAAATCAAAGGCTATATTGCATTAGGCAAATCTGCTGAAAAGACCTTTTTAAAGTGTTAAAGAACAAAGATGTCAGTTTGAAGACTAAGGTGTGCCTGACCCAAGGTATGGTATTTTCAGTTGCCTCATATGCATATGAAAGTTGAACAATGAATAAGGAAAACTACAGTATAAGAATGATTTGAGTTATGATGGTGGAGAATAGTGAAGGTACCATGGACTGCCAGACTAGCAAATAAACCTTCCTTGGAAGAAGTACAGCCAAATGCTCTTTAGAAGCCAAGATGTTGAGACTTCATCTCATGCTTCAGACTTGTTAGCAGAAAGGACCAGACCCTGGTGGACATCATACTTGGAAAAGTGAAGAGTCATCAAAAAAGAAGAAGACCTCCAACAAGTTGAACTGACACTGTGACAGCAATTATGGATTCAAAGGTTTCACAATTGATGCAGGACTGTATTGTGTTTCACAGTTGATGCTGGACTGGGTTGTGTTTCATTCTGTTGTGCATGAGGTCTCTTAAGAATTGCAACTAACTCAACAGTGTCCAATTTGATGAGCTGAATGTGTTTAGATATGGCAAGGGCATGGATTTAGGGAGCAGAGCAAAGTCCTGGTATGGCGCTGGACTACTAACCGCGAAGTTGGCAGTTCAAACCCACCAACCGCTCCTTGGAAACCCTATATATTCAGAGTTGCTATGAATCCGAACCAGGTCAATGGCACTTAACGATAAAGCGTGGAATTTTATGGATTCAATAGTTTTCCTCCCCAAGTATGTGTCAATTACACTAGGCTATGATTCTCAGTATTACGTAATTATCCTCCATTTTGTGATCTAATTATTTGTTGCATATTGTAAATAACAACTTCTATGATGTTAATGGAGTCCTGGTGTGGCGCTGTAGGATAATGCACTGGATCTCAAGATCGGTTTGAACCATAAGGTCAGCGGTTCAAACTCACCAGCCGCTCCTTGGAAACCCTATACAGGGTGAGTCAAAAGCAACTTGAGGGCACTAACGACAATAATGTTAATGGGATTCCTGGTGTGGCACTGTATGATAAGCACTGAACTGCTAACCACAAAGTTTCAGACCCATCATCTGCTCCTTAAAAATCCTATCCAGGGTTGCTGTGAGTCTGATTGACCTGACAGCACCTAATATCATTGATAAGTCACATCTGTTTTCTTCATCACGAACAGGTACTAGTAAGTTTCCATTTTATAGATACTCCTGGGGTGGTGCTGTAGGATAAGCACTGAACTGCTAACCACAAGGTTGGCAGTTCAAATCTACCAGCTGCTCTTTGGAAACCCTATACAGGGATGCTGAGTAGGAATGGACTCGATGACACCAATTTTAAAGACAAGGATATCAGTTTTAGAAAAGTTAAATAATTTGTCAAAGTTAAGCTGTAGTTTGAGCCAGGACTCAAATCACTCCATTACACCCTTTGATTGTGTATCAAGTTGTGGTTTTAAAATGCCATCAAGTCAAGTGAACCCTGTATAGGGTTTCCAAGGAGTGGCTGATGGATTTGAACTAACAACCTTGTGGTTAGCAGTCCAGTGCTTATCCTACAGCACCATACCAGGAATGCATTCATTTCAGATTTCAAAAGAAATACAAAAGCAACTGCTCTGAAAGGAGTCACATTGTGTGGTTCTGTATAGAGTGAGAGAAAATATGGAATGTAACTCAAAATATATAAAAAAGGCCAAGCTTACTGGTCAGAAAGAGACTGGAGGAAACAGAGACTATGGCTCTGCCACCACCCTTCAGGTCTGGAAAGGAACTTGCCCTCGTGGTCCAATTTTCAGGTCAAGCAATAGATAGGTGTATAGGGGGACATAAGGTATGATCACCATGGAATGGTCAATTCGACAAAATCAAAAGAGCAACATTTACTTAAGCACAACGTTGAGAAGGGATGGGAAGAAGGTGGAATGGACATAGGATCAACAGGGAGGACTGTTGCATGAAGGGGATTGAAATAACTGAGATGAAACTACATGATGTGTTGAATATAAACCTGATGACCTTGTCTGTAAACCTTCACTCATTTCTCAATAAAAAAGTTTACAAAACAAAAAACACAAGGGCATAGTAATTCCTGGTTGTCCTGGTGTGGCTTTATCTCCTGTGAGATAAAGCCCTGGTTTGCAAGGTCAGTTTGAACCATAAGATTGGTGATTTAGATTCACCAGCTGCTCCTTGGAAGCCACAGGGTCACTGTGACAGCACTTAACAACAATAACAACAGTAACTCCTTAGGAAACATACAGACTAGTTAAGGCAGTAAGCCCAGGCAACTATTATGCAAGATAGACATCTCAAAGTTAAAAACTGCAAAGTGCAAAGAATCAGTAGGGGTCCATTGAGAAAGCAAAAGATTGCTTCAAGCTAAGAAAATTAAGAGACTACAAGGAGCTCTGGTAGCATAGTGATTAAGAATCAGGTTGTGAACCGCAAGGTCAGCAGTTCGAAACTACCAGCTGTTCTGCAGGAGAAAGATGAGGGTTTCTATTCCCATAAAGACTTACATAAAGATTTACAGCCTTTGAAACCCTGTACAGGGTCTCTATGAGTCGGAACCGACTCCACAGCATATAACAACAACAACAAGGAGCTCTGGTAGTGGAGTGGTTACGAATTGGGCTGCTAACCTCAGGGTCAGCAGTTCGAAACTACCAGTTGTTCCACGGGAGAAAGATGAGGCTTTCTGCTCCCGTAAAGATGTACAGCCTCGGAAACCCTTGTACAGGGTTGCTATGAGTCGGAACAGACTCCGCGGCACATCACCACCACCATATGAATATAAGGATTAAATTTGACATTAAAATTCAGAAGATGGGTAGAATTTAGAAAATTGCTGTTAAAAGGGGGAAACTAGCTCTGATAAAAAGCATTATCAAGTTACAAAATAGGAACATAGTATCACTGAATTATACATGTAAATAATGTTTAACAGGCATATTATTTGCTACATAGATCCTCACTACTTTAAAAAAAAAAAAAAAAAAAACTTAAAAAAAGACATCAACAACAAAAAGAGTCAGGAAGATATAGCGCACCCCGAGGAAATGGCCTCAACTGAGAAAAAGCAAAATGTAGATAAAAGGTAGATGACAACAAATAATTAAGATAGAAAAAGTAATTTGAGACCAGAATCTGGATCATTTGGACTTTCTGTCCTCTGAAGGATATCTCTTGAAGATTGCTGCAGTGCTAGACTGTGGTAAGAGCTCCTTAGGAAGATTAATTTTGCAATAGCCTACAAGGCGCTCTGGTAGCTTAGTGGTTACGAATTGGGCTGCTAACCTCAGGGTCAGCAGTTGGAAACTACCAGCTGTTCCGCTGGAGAAAGATGAGGCTTTCCGCTCCCGTAAAGATTTACAGCCTCGGAAACCCTGTACGGGTCACTATGGGTCAGAATGACTCGACGGCACCTAACAATTGGTGCTGTAGGATATGCACTACACTATTAACTGCAAGGTCGGTGGTTCAAACCTACAAGCCACTCCTCAGAAACAGTATACAGAGTCACTATAAGTCAGAACTGACTCAATGGCACTTAACAACTACAACAATGGTTCTGCTACAAAATCACATAATCTTGACCCCAGGAGAGAAACAATGGAAATGGGAAGGAAATATATTTCAAATTTTCAGAAGTAAAATCCGTTACCAAGATATAAGCAATGTTGAATCTGAAAACATGAAGCATTTGGTTTCATGTCTGAATTACATAAGACTGGAAACATTTAAAAATGAAATTTAGAAACAAGTTTGGTTGAAAAGCCTACTGTCTGTCACCCATGTAAACACATGAACACACACTCTAAATCTATAGTGAGAACATTAGAAATAAAGATCTAGAATATAAACTACAGGATAAAATCACGATAACTTGAGACAACACAGAAGCAATCAGAAAGCAATTTGTTAATTTTGGCTGATTTTAGTTTTTATTAAACAGTTACATATATAGAAATTTAAAATAGAAATTTTCTTTCAAAGTATTACCTCAAAATTGTGTACCTCATTATCTAACTTACTAAAAGATCATTTTTTTTTCATATGACAAGTGGGCAGCTTGACCTTGCTCGTTTTTCATTACAAAGTTTTCATGTGATCCAATTAAGAAAAATACTTATAATTTAAGGATTAAAAACGTAGGCTGAAAGCCACAGCTTCCCTGTTTTTCACAATCTTCAAATCTCAGCAGCTTTTTAAGAAAGTTTGAAGAAATAAACTCTCTGTATTCTAAAGTACTTCATTTAATGATTAAAACAAGAATCTTGAGAAACTTTTAATACATTTTCAAAGAATTATTCACATACAATAACACAGAATAAGAGGAAAAGTAATCATGATTTAAGCTCTGGATCTGCTTATATGCAAAATGTAGAGTTTGTATTAGATAATCTCCAAATTCTCTTCTGGCAATACAACGCTATATATAATTCTAAGTAGTAGATATTGAGTACCTACTACTTGCAAAGTACTTGCTACAGTCTTGCACTGATTGTAACTGCCCTTCAAGGCAACCTTTGTAAGTCTCTTATTCATCTTCTCTTCATTGGACTGCACACAAAATACTAAACTAGCTGTTGGCCTTCCTCTACATTTCTAATTTCACAAGCTTTGGCTAAGCTTGCACTGTCCAATTTTAGTCACTAGTCATATGTAAATGAGCATGTGAAATATGTCTAGCCTGAACTGAGATACGATAAAAGTGTAGAATTTTATTTTTAGGATCTAATAAATGAAACACAATGGAAAATATCTCATTATTTTGGATTTACTGGATGATATACTGACATTTTACTTTAAATTTTTGAGCTATAAAGATCTTAAATTATGTATGATTCATGTTATTTTTCATCGGCCTACACTAGGTTACCATGACCTGTCTCATTGGCCTGACCACAGAGGCAGAGTAATGAACAATTATTCACATCGCTCTTCTTGTAATTCCCCTTTTCTTGCAATATCATTCATTATTGAGCCAACCATCTGTCTTCATTATTACTCCATTATGAAAGTTAGGAATGATACTAATTTTATTCTAAATTTTAGCTAAGGAAGATGGTAATTCCATTTCAAATCTTTTCTCTTAACTTTGAAACAAAGACCATGTCCAATATTACCCATTTCCTGACTAGTGAATATGGAAATGCTTCCAAAGTTCCTAGTCAATTACTAACTTTCCTTTTCTCAGATGTTTTCACTTCAGTGATGCCCCTTCCTCTATAACAACACTTGGTGGTGGTGGTGGTGTGTTGGTTCCCACTCATTGTGACCCTGTATGGGCTTCCGAGGCTGTAAATCTTTACAGGAGCAGAGAGCCTCATCTTTCTGCCACAGAATAGCTGGTGGTTTCAAACTGCTGACACTGAGGTTTGCAGCCTGACTTATAACCACTAAGCTGCCAGAGAGTTACTGTGACTGAATAGCCACTGTCTCCCAAAGTTAATCACAAAACTGACATGTGCAGAGAAATGACAAGAAAAGTGAAGTGGTCATTAGCTTTATACCTAGTAACATGCTTTATTTAAGACAGAAAAATGGAAGTCTTTATGATTCCCCTAGACATCAAGAATAAGAAGTATTTTTTTTTAAAGGAATAGAGCCTTCCTACTCTATGTATTCATCCACCTTCCTTAAAAAAAAACAAAAAAAACACCTGATTTTAACATGTCTTTATCATTTATGCAACAATATTTATATGGAATGTGGAAACCTTTACTGGATCTGAAAAATAATAAAATCTTAAGGAATAGCAACAATGAGACAAGTACTTTAAAGCAGTATAAATATATATGTATAAAAGCTGAATACTTAAAAATAGCTAAGCAAAAATATCCACCAAGAAAACTTACTCTTCTATGTTATAAATCGTTACATACATTCAGTTTGCTCAGGCCTTGTTTAATTTTTAAATGTTATTTGATTAGAATTTTAATACTATTTATAATGAAGTTTGACATTTTAAAGAAAATACTTTAAAGTAGAAAGGCACTTCGGGAATCAAGATTTATGTCCTTGTTTTATAGATAAGAGATTGAGTATCTGCTAAGCTATGTAACTTGAACACAGGTATGCTGACTTCATGTTTAACCTGGTCCACTGTATTATGCCATTTTACTCTTTAAACTCTCATCTGGTTAAATCAAAGAGGTATTTAAATTCCAACTTATTAAAATCAAAGATCATTTTAGCAGCACTATTAATGATTTTGGTGTTCTATTTATTTGGAATAAAAGCATTTCAGTAATATCAACAGGAGACATAAAGTATATCTAGATGAATTTAACTTTTAGGGAAGTGTTGAGATAATTAAACCCTGTTGATGTTCATAGGTACAAGTTTCATATAATTTACTTCAAACTTCTGCCTTTAAGAATGAGATCTTGTCAGTTACTTTCTTTAAGCTTACGGCAGGTAATACAAGGGGACTTCTAAATTTGTTTAAAAAAAAAAAAAAAGTGGAATTAAACAACAGTGGACTTTTCCCACAAACTTTTTGAAGCTCTCTTGTATTTATTATTTCACTGGGAGATATTGAGTGTTCTATTGAAAATGACAGCAAATGTAAAACTTTGTTTAAAAATTAACTAGTTAATATCCCATGTGTAAACTATACCTCTGGAAGTACTATAACACAAAAGCATTATTCTAGTGGAACTCTATCCTAGGCAAGACTATTATTTACTCAATATTAATGGGGTAATAAGATAGCATCTGATATATAAATATGATAAATGAATTATTCATTTTCTTAAAAGTGTCTAAGTTTACCCAAGTAGAAGCAGTAACAGAAGACTGTATTGTTTTGCTTCAGTTGCGTCTTTCCAAAAGGGCAACCATTATTTTGCATCTTTCTGGCTATTTTTCCTTTTTAATACAAATCTTTACGTTTATCAGGGACTCTGCTGGGTGTTAGGAATATAAACACAAATAGCACCTAAAGTAGGCTTAAATTTCAGTTAAGATCAGTGAAAGCAAACATAAGTTGAGGAAACTCTAGGATATATTAATTGTACCCAATAAGTTGCTAGAGAAGACTCAGATATGCATATCTTATTCCTCTGTAAGGGACATGGTTATTTAGCTTGAGAATAAGGGTATTTTCAAGAATACTTTTCATAAAATGAAAATAACGATACCAACTTAAAATTTCAACATTAAGGTGTAGATAACAGCTATCTAGTTAATATGAGGGGGCTTCAAAACTTCATGTGAAAAATTGAGTAAAAAAATAGTAGAATTTTCCACAAACATTTTGAAGCCCCACTGTATGACAGAGAATAGGTGAGAAGATTGCCAAAGACAAATTTCATTTCACTTCAAATTTGTTTTATCATTGGTTATTCATCAAATCATGGAGTTGTTTCTCATGGTACCATTCTTGTCAATTATCATAGTCAGTCTACTTTTAGTTGCAAACAAAAGACAAAGTAGGTTAGAAAGGGGGAAAATAAACTGAGTATATCTTGGAGTTTGAAGAAAACAACAGAAGATAAGCAAAATCCATGAGGCTTATACAAGAAGCACATAAATACATATATGTTTCTTAAGTCTGAAATCTAGACCTTCTAAGAGAGACAGATAAAAAAGCAAAGGCAATTGTTCTCTTTGCTTTATGTAGGACAAAAATAGTCACCAAAGTTGAAACATGGGATAAATGTCTTTTGGTTTATGGTAGTCTCACAAGAAAACTTAGGTTTCATTTACTCATTTAATAATTTAAGAGCTCAAATTTTTTTGTTAACTAAAATAATTAATGAATCATAGCATCACCTATATACACCTAGAAAAAGTGTCTTACTGTTAAAAATGCTTTAAAAAGTGCCTTTATGTTTACATACCCAAATAATTTGTTACTAAAGCTTCACAAGGAATATCATTTTATTACTGCAATCACAAAATCATAATTTCTGTACAGGAATGTATAAGTGAACATTAATCAATGCATTGATAATTCACTTCATAAACATCAGATAAAACATACTACAGGATACACTATAAAGAAAAAAACTGTAAAATTTCTGGCCTTGCAGTACACTTTTCAGTGCAAGTATTTAAGACACAATAGTGTTCAATTCAGCAAAGTATTGCAGAATATCATGCCACAGTCCACTTAATTCAAAGAGGGTCAGGACATGCAGCTTGTAATAAAATGTCAGCATGTGTGTATATATATAAAAAACCACATGTAATTCATAAAATATATAGTGGTTTATTTAGATGGTTTTAAATGATTTCATTGTGGAATTCAGCATAACTGGAACAAACATCCAAGGTCTTCTTAACAGGGATCATATTCTTGCTAGGCAATGGCTTTGGCTTCAGGTAGAAATGCCTCCCAGTATTTTATCAGCTGTGGATGATAAATAAAAACATAAGATATCTTTTTGGCACTCACATGCATGTTTGATATTTCCAAAAATCGATATAAATAAATAACAATGATTCACAATTAGTTAAAAATAATTATTTCAAGTTCTTTATCTGAAGTTTGTCAACAGTAGTTTACATACAAAGTATTTGAAATATTAATGATTTTTGTATGGTATCAGTGTTTGATGTAAAAAATAAATACAAAAGAAACATAAATTGTATGATTTATACACAACTGTGCAGGAGAAAGATGAGGCTTTCTACTCCTGCAAAGATTAAAGCCTCGGAAACCCTATACAGGGTCAATATGAATGGAAACCAACTCGATGACACTAAAAACAATGTGCACAATTATATATATAAAAGTTTTCACCATTTATAAAATAAGACTACCTGAATTAATACAAGTATGATAAACTATTCCAAAAAAGTGCTAAAGTCTTCTAACTCAGAAAATAAATAATTAAGTTTTATGTTATTGCTGGTCTTAGATGGGAAAACAGAAAATATTGGGCAAAAAGGGAAAATAAACTGGAAAGAATTAACAGCCAATAATATCCTTTGGAGTCCTGGTATTACACTAACCACAAGGTTGGTGGTTAACCCACAAGCCTACACAGGATCACCATGAGTTAGGACACAAATACCTTTTGTGACTTGGCCAAAGCCCAAATACAATCACTACCAGCCCCTAAAAGAATGAAACAATACATCTTTTTTAAAAAAACTTAAAAAGTTGCCTATAGTAGGGCTGATGAAATGAAATGCAGATGGATCTCTTGTGATACAATAGTGAATAATTGTTATCTGGACTGCTTGTGAGGGTGGGAATTGTAAAGGTAGACGTTTTGTAGCAAGGAGGGGAGTGATCAACTTTTCAGCCTAGGAGCGGAGGTCCCTGGTACCATCAAGGGAGAAGAGTGGAGAGCAAGACCCTACCCAGAGAAGCAGTGATGCCTGAGATGGAGGCAGAAACGACAACGTGGAGAGATGGAGCTGTTAGGGACTTTAGACACAGAGAGGGAAAGGAGCTGTGTGCTGATGACCGGGGGGCAGGCTTGCAGTGTATACCCTTTGGTTGGTTGATGATGTATGGAGGGGATTGTAACCATAGCAATGAAATGATATACGATAGGATGAATGTAAAACTAATGTTCTCCCATGTAAACTATCGCATAATTTATAATAAAACATTGGAAAAAAAAAAAAGTTGCCTATATCTATTATGAAAGAAGAATGTGCTAAAAGAATCTACTTAAACAAGTCTGAACAACAAGGTAATCCATAAAACTACAAAGGTAGAAAAAGGAAAAAGTTGCCCAGAAGGTATCTCATGGCCCGAACTGGGAAAAGTCTATCTATCTTGTGTTTACAAGTAGTAGAGGCAAAAAGGCCCTTGGACAGTTTTTGACTATTGTTTTCTTCTTTGCTGACTGAATTTTCTCTATTTCATTTTCTTATTCATTTACTAGTTTAAGAGCCCATTTCATTAATCATATTCTTTTAAACAAAAAGTATACCAAATCAAATTCTGGAAGTCTGTTAAGTTATAAAAAATTAGCTTACCTGTTGCTGTGTTTGCACTAATGATTCTAAGTACTTGATAATAACAGTTTTAAAATCTTTCACTCGTTCTTTCTGTTAAATAAAGTACAATATATGAAAAAATGTCCAATAGTAAAAAAGTAAATTAATCACAAAATTGCTGCAAAATGTGACCATCATGTTATTAAGAAAAGTGCAGAAACTATTATACGTGCCTCAAATCTTCCCACTTCTTTTCGAATTGTTTTAGAGATCTGTTCAAAATCTCTTTCTCCTTGTTGCACTTTGGCCTCCCACTAATAAAAACAAACAAAAATGCACAAATGTTTTATTCTTGTCTTTAAAAAGAACAAAAACAAAAAACTCTAGAACTAGCTGTCACGACTACTTATTACTAAATTTTTCTGAGAAAACTTATTATAGGCTAAGTCTAATTTAGTTCCACTCAAGTATGTATCTAAATGGATGTCAATTTAATTTCCATTAACATTAACTGCTACATTTTCTCAAGAGTAGAATATTTTAGAAGCTGATGAACTACAATGCCCATAGTTTAAGTATAACTAAGACAGAGAAAAATAAATCCAGTACAAAACCCATTACACCAAGTAACCCATTACATTGCGTTACAATGTAATTTCTTATTTTTTAAGTATCATTCATAATTTACAAATATCTTAATGATATTATGTTAATTTCACAAATATATGCTCATCACATTTCATATCACACTTAAATTGGGAAAACTGTATAACAAATATTTTAAAAACCTTATTGTTGTAATGTTAAAATGACCAGACTTTATTAAAAAAAAAAAAAAAGTGTAATTATGGTCACTTAACCTCAAGATCTGTTTGAACAGCAAGGTCAGTGGTTCAAATTCACTAACTGCTCTTCAGAAACCCAGTACAGGGTCACTATGAATTGAAACTGACTTGACAGCACTTAACAACAAAGACCTCACTGATAAACTATAAATTTAGTACAGCAACAACAAAACATTGTGATTAGTGACCAACGAACAGCTAAAATAAAATAACTGAAGATTTAAGCAATGAAAATGATATTTTCCCACTATGTAACCAAAACACTAGTACATACTCTTCAAAGAGCAGGTACATTTATCTTTAGTAACATAAAGGTTGTCCTACCTCTTCAATTTCCTTATTGAAGCATGGCAAAAAAAGTATAAATTATAATAACCTTATGCAAATTTAGTAAAATACCATATATAAGACATATATATGGGGTGTAATGTTCCCTGGACAGCTAAATGTGGGACAGCTCTATTTCTAAAACTACTTTCATACACAAAATAAGTAATTATCTGACAGCACATTTACTATATCAAAAGAAATGTGTAATTATTAAGGCCAATGTTAATTTTAGATCTTTTTGTTGTATAATTAATTCATTATCCATCCCGTAATCAAGTGGAGGTAATGAAGGCCTCTGGAAATGTCAGTGGTGATCAGCATATTAAAGTAATTCCACCAGTTATACAAATATGGAAAAAGTGTTGAATGGCTCAGAAAAAAAATGTATGAAAATTATGCATATATGAATGACTCATAAAAAACTTGAGTGAAATGACAAAGTAACATTAATCACCTCTCTTATTTCATTCTTAGCTTGCTGTATTTTATCTGGTTTGTTAGCAACCATCATTTTTGCCTCAGTTTCACGTTTTTTGAGCAAAGTAATTTGAGCATCTTCCCATTTCTGCCAGCACTTCATTCGATGGTCAAACACACCCTATAAGTGAACAATATAATGCTATTAAGTAACAGCAACATTGTGAAATACTTTCATAACAGCAGGATTACTGTAACATTGAAAACATAAAACAAAATACGTAAATGCTATTCTAATGTACTTAATATGTTATCGTTAAGTGCCGCTGAGTCACTTCTGACCCATAGTGACTCTGTATAGGGTTTCCGAGGAGTTGCTGGAGAGCTTGAGCCGCCGACCCTGCAGTTCAAATCGTCCTTGCAGTCTAGTGCATTATCTTATAGCACCACACAGTACACAAATATAACAAAATACTCAATATACATTTGCTTCAAAACAAGAAATCTTTTCACTGGATGAAAATGAGAGTGTGGAATCAAGGAAAAAAAACTACAAACAAAATTCACTTCACTTGTAAACAGTGTTTTAAATGTGGTTTACAATAAGATTCCTAATAGCTTTTTATGATCTTAATAAAAGAGTTTATAGAAAAATGTTGGAGTCATATTTACATAGGAAGGTTTCCTACTAGACAGGGTCAAAAGCAGATCTGAATATTGTAAATTTTTAGAAATTGAAGAAAAAAATAAGACTCATTAACAGTAAGTAAAATTAAGTGAAAAATGTGATGAGAAGAAATGACCAATAATAAATAAAGGAGAAACAATTTAAAAAACAAAAGTATACATAGCAAAAAAACAAAACACATAAAACAAGACAGTTTACAAGAATGTAGATAAACTGCATGCAGAACAAATAGAAAAACTGGAACAAAACAAGTCAACCAAGTTGACTGCCGTATTTATATGCAAATAATGGGTATGTTATTGTTTTTACCAACCACACAATAATTCTCTTGTGTGTTAGTTTCTTTAAAAATAAGGTACTTTTCTCAAGTGGTCTGAAGCAGGAAATGAAATGTAGATACATGACAATAATAAGTCTCTTGAAAGAAGTGATAGGTAAGATGGGAGAATCAAAGATAATCCCTCTTCAGTCATGACTTTGGGGATATAGCAATACTATTTTAGTATGTACTAACTAACCAAACAAATAAAACATGTTAATATATCAAGTGAAATATAAAACATTAAAAGAATAAAATAAAATATAACACTTTGAGGATCAAGAAAGAGTGAATACATGTTTCTAACAAGGACTTTCTGAAGAGAAAAATGTGGGTAGTGTATTTACAAATTATGGATAACAATGCAAAGAATGGAAATTCCAGAACCCTTCATTGAGCTCATGAAGAAAGTGCACATAAACTAAGATGCAGTCATTTAAAGATAACAAGAAGATACTGAGTAGATCAAAATAAGGAAGGTGTGCATTAACATTGTACCCTGTCACTATACCTTTTTCAATGAGTATGCTGAGGAAAGAATCTGAGCAGTTGGACTATATGAAGAAGAAAGTAGGATTGAACAAAGATTCATTAACAAGCTCTAATATGCAGATGATATAATGTTGCTTGCTGGAACTGAAGAGGACTGGAAGCAGTTACTGATGAAGATCAATTCAGTAAGGATTGCACCTCAATGTAAAGAAAACAAAGATCCTCACAACTGGACCAATAAGCAACATCGTTATAAATAGAGAAGAGATTGAAGTTGTCAAGGATTTTATTCTTCATTTTACTTGGATCCACAAATAGCACTTAACAACAATAATCAATCAATCAATCAATCAATCAATCAATGGAAGCAGCAGTCAAAAAATCAAATGATGTATTGCATTGGACAAATTTGCTGCAAAAGATCTCTTTAAAGTGTTAAAAAGCAAAGATGTCAGAAAGGTGTGCCTGACCCAAACCATGGTATCTGCAGTTAACTCATATGCATATGACATCTGGACAATGAACAAGACAGAAGAACTGATGCCTTAGAATTATGGTGTTTGAGACGAGTATCAAATACATAGGCTGACAGAAGAACGAACAAATCTGTGTTGACTGAAGTACAGCCAGAAGGATTCTTAAAACATAAGGGAGACAAGACATAATATCACATGATATGGACATATTATAAGGTGTGACCAATCTCTGAAGAAGGATATCAAACTTGGTAAAGTAGAGGGTCAGCAAAAAGGAGGAGGAACACCCTCAGTGAGACAGACTAACACAGTGGTTACAGCAATGGACTCACATATAGCAACAATTGCGAGGATGGCACGAGATTGGGCAGTATTTTGTTCTGTTGTATATAGGATTGCTATTAGCTGAAATAGATTCAGTGGTATCTAACAGGAACAAGTCTATTATAAGAAAGAATGTAGGGGACCCTAGGACCATCAAGGGAGAAACGCACAAGCAGAATGCAGGACCTTATCCAGAGGAGCAGGACTGCCAGAGATGGAGGCAGAGATAGGGTCATGAAGAGGGAGAACAGCTGAGGACTCTAGATTGATGGGAAGAGAGTAACTAAGAGCTGGTGGCCAGGAGGCAGACTTGCAGAATGTGCCCTTTGGAGATGTAAACTGTTATATATGCCTGAGTGTTTTTTTTGTATGTTTTTTAAAAAAGCTAAACTGGATAGAGAGAAACACTGTTAACTGATGGCACACGGAAGGGATTATAACCATTGTAATGAAACAAGGTGTATGATTTGTTGAATGTAAAACTGGTGATCTGGCCTGTAAACTTTCACTCAATCCACAATAAAAGCCCTAAAAAGAAAAGAAAAAGAATGCAGACTTTAGTACAAATCAAATTTGGCTTCCAATACCAGCACTTGTCACTCTAAACCATAGTTCTCCCACTTGAAAGCAGGGATTAAAAATAACAAGAAAAGTATGTAGTGCTGATGATGCTGATGGTATAAGTAGTTTGTAAATGGCTGCTGACCTGAAGGCTGGCTGTTGGAACCCACTCAATGGCTCAGTGGAAGAAAGGCCTGGAAAAAAACCCAAGAAAACCCTACACAGCAGCTCCACCCTTTAACATCTTGGATTTCCATGAGTCACTCAATGGCAGCTAACAAGAAATATAATTATTTCTTAATATCATACACACATAAATTTAGTAGACTTCTACTAAAAATAATAATTCATTATTTATTATAATTGGATCACATACAGCATTTCCCCAAAATGTATTTAAAAACCCAATCCATTAGAAATCAACGTATTTTTCCACCCAAAGAGTTTTCAAAAATTGTGGACATTTAAAGCTGAAAAAAATGTTCTCTTGATGAGTTCTATGAATTTTCAAAGAATATACTGTTAACTATAACATCTTTCATTTTCAGAAAACAGTAGTTTTTCTTTATGGTGGTGGTGGTGGTGGTGGTATGCCATGGAGTCGATTCCAACTCACAGTGACCTTATATATGGTTTCCAAGGCTGTAAATCTTTATGGGAGCAGAAAGCCTCATTTTTTCTCCCACGGAATGGCTGGTAGTTTTGAACTGCTGACCCTGAGGTTAGCAGCCCAACTCATACCCACTCTGTTACTAGATCTTAATTTTTCTTTATACTGTTCTCCAAATTCTTTAAAACTCAATTTCTACAGAAACAGAGGCATATCAGCTCTTCTTTTCTAAACTCTGTTCAATAATAATTTGATTACTTAAAACATATACCAAGTAAAGGCAAAGCCAACTCAAATGCCCTTTAATTTCATTATCTGCTAAAGTCCTTAGCAAAATTTGAGAAGAGTTCAAAACGTTTACAGAAAAATGGAGTTGAAAGATAATGAAATTTTCCCACACATTTTTTTGAAGCCCACTTGTACGCAGTTGCTTTTTCCATTAATATATTAAATCTCATTTGTTTCCTGTACAATTCACTATCTCACAATATTTCAGAAAAATCTCATGCTTATTCTGTACAGATGTGCACAATACTAGTTAGGTTATTAAAAAATAATTCTATGTGAATCAGCTTTATCTTAATTTTATTATCTTCGCAACATATACACAAACACAAGAAGCAGAACAGTGCTAATTTTTTTTTTAAACTGTGCTCAAACTCTTAACAAGGTTATCTAAATCAAGCAAATAAAATCTTAATGGTTCCTTTTAAGTAAAGATGCTGATTTACTTTGGCAAAACCAATCTCTACAGTAAGAGAGAGATGTTTACATTGATAATCCACTTAAATTCTCCATCACCTGTCAATTTATAATGTACATACAATGTATGCAAGCTGCTTTAAGTTAAAGGAAGTTTTGGAACTGTTTTCCTAGCCCACCAGGAGATTTAATACTGTAAACTTTAATTAAAATCATATTCTAACTCGATGAATCTAAAACTATACTGCCTACCTTCCTGAGATTTTGAAGGGAGACCTACAATCTTTTTGGTCAAACAATGAAACTGTTAAACTCTTAGAGGAATCTATTTGGTGATTTAAAGAAAATTAACCTGATATATTTAACACATTGGGATTCCAAGTGAGAAGAATTCCTTTACATAAGAGTAATAAAAATTGGAGTCATAGGTTTACAATGGTTAAGCACGCAGCTGCTGAATGAAGAGCTGGTGATCTGAATCCACTCTGTAAGAAAGACATCAGCAATCTGCTCCCATCAAGATTCGAGCCAAAGAAAGTCTGAGGTGGAGCAGATCAACTCTTTGCACTTTAGGGTTGCTATGAATGGGAACCAAGGCACACACACAGCAATCATTAAAACATAGGAAACTACTGTACTCAATGACTGACACTACTCTAGTGGTTAACAGAAACCCATTATCTAAGAATGCTTTCAAAGGGATTATCATTCAATTAATTGATGTTAACAGACAGTAACAGCCAAAATGTAGATTCAAAGATGTGAGATCATGTATTGTAGAAAAGAGGAAACAAATTTTGGGGGTCTTGGTGTGCCAGACTGAAATGCCATTCAAACTGCAAGGCTGGCAGTTCAAGTCCACCAGCTGCTCCTCAGAAACCCTATACATCGTCGCTATGGATCGGAACCAACTCGACAGCACTGAACAACAATAGGCACTGTGTTGAAATGGTTTATATTTCTTTCTTTCTTGGCCCTAATTTTTTATGCTATTAACTACCCACTTTGGATCTATATTCTAACCACCAAAGTACACCAAGTTAAAAATTGCCACCAGATAATTAAGCTCAATCTGAATGAAGAAAAGCCTCATTAATATTAAATAGCTATTATGCTATTAGGTGCTGCTTGGTCCTAGGCCATTCTGACAATTGTTACATTTGAGTCTCTTGTTGCTGCCATTATATAAGTCCATCTAGTTGAGAACTTTCTTCTTTTTCACTGACTGTCTACTTTACCAAGCATGACGTCCTATTTTCAACACATGAAAGACAACATCTAGTAATTCTTGCTTCAAAGAAGCATTCTTGCTGTACTTCGTTCAAGACAGATTTGTTTGTTCTTCTGAAAGTCTTTCTGAAAGTACTTTCAATATTCTTCATCAACACTATTAATTCTGAATTTTTCTTATTTATTGTCTAGCTTTCAGATGCATATGAGGTGACTAAAAATTTCATGGCTTGGGTCACGTGCATCTTTGATCTTTAATGTTTTAAAGAGGAGTGACATCTTTAATCTTTACACATAATCTTTAAAGAGGTGGTTGTGGTTATGTGCCATGGAGTGGTTCTGACTCATAGTGACCATGTACAGGGTTTCTGAGGCTGTAAATCTTTACGGGAGCAGAAAACCTCATCTTTCTCCTGTTCAACAGTTGGTAGTTTCTAACTGCTGACCTTAAGGTTCACAGCCCGATTTGTAACCACTACGCTACCAGTGCTCCTTCTTTAAAGAGGAGTGGTGGATTTTGCCATAGAATTCTTCAACATTGCCACCCATGGCTTGAAGTTTTTCTTCACTTCTTTCAACTTGAGAAACGGTGAGCGTGTTCTTTCCTTTTGTTTTTTCTGATTTTAGGTGTCTGCAAATTTCATTATAATACTTTAGTCTTCTTAAGCTGTCCTTGGAAATTTTCTGGATAGCAACTTTACTTCATCATTTCTTCCAGTCACTTTAGTGTCTCTACTGCATTTAATAGCAAAGTTTCAGAGTCTCTTCTGACATCCAATTTGGTATTGTCTTTCTTGTTTTTTTCAATGGTTTTTTACATTCTTCACGTGTGGCCTTCTTAATGCCATATCGCACAATCCAACAACACTTCTGGTCTTCAGTCATTAGTGTCTAATGCATCAAATCTACTCTTGAAATGTTCTCTAAACTCAGGGAGGATATACACCAAGTAGTATTTTGCTTCTCGAGAACTTGTTTTAATTTTCTTTAGCTTCAGGCTGAACTTGCACATGAACAATTGATGGTTGTTACACCATCGACTTCTGACTTTGTTTTGACTGATATTGAGATTTTCCATCATCTCTTCCCATAGATATAGTCAATTTGACTCTTGGTGTATTACAAGTGGTAAGGTCTACGTGTATTGTCACTTTATGTCACTGAAAATAGATATTTGCAATGAAAGAAATCACTGATCTTGCAAAAACTCTTTCATGCAAGCTACAATCATTTCTATCAGTATGTTCATATTTTCCAACTACCAATTCTTCCTCTTTCTTCCCAACTTCCACATTCCTATCACCACTAATTACCAATGCATTTTGATTGCATGTTTTATCAGTTACAGACTGAAGAAGCAAGTTGGTGATTGTTACGTGCCATTTAGTCCATTTTGACACACAGCGACAACTATAGGTACAACAGAATGAAAAATTGGTAGAATTGTTAAACTTCTATTACTGGCTTTAGAGGTTGTTAAATATATTTGAATAATAGTTGTCATAA
>NW_006408689.1:5547318-5549448 GCF_000296735.1 Chrysochloris asiatica
AAAAAGCTCAATATTATCAGCCAAAAGAAAGTCAGGGTTAGTCTGTGGAACAGACTATCAATTGCTCATAAGCAAGTTAAGGGTGAAGCTGGAGAAAATTAAGACAAGTCCACAATAGCAAAAAAAAAGCCCTTGAACATTATTCCACTTGAATTTAGAAACCATATCAAGAACACATTTGATGCATTAGACACTAATGACTGAAGACCACAAGAGTTTTGGGATGACATCAAGAACATCACAAAGGCCCACCAGCAGCCCACCATTCACGCCCGCCACCTGCCATTGGTTTTCCTACAATCCTGGTGGGCTCTGCTCCACATGCACACCAAGACAGTAGTCATCCTACCACTGTGAACACTGGGGTAGCCCTCATCACCATCATATATGCTGAGACTCTACCTCAGCCCACTGTTCCGGTCCAACATCATTCACAGCCTGTAGGTGCAAGATGTAGAAGTGGAGGGGCATAAGTAAACCTTTGCTCTTGACTTCTCCTTCCCTGAGTCAAGATGCT
Organism: Chrysochloris asiatica; assembly: GCF_000296735.1. Lineage (NCBI taxonomy): Eukaryota > Metazoa > Chordata > Mammalia > Afrosoricida > Chrysochloridae > Chrysochloris > Chrysochloris asiatica. The sequence goes on from NW_006408689.1 coordinate 5,547,836, forward strand.
GAATGAACTCTGACTGCAACTTTGCAGCCCTGTGGACCTTCCCTCTGTGGCATAGCTTACCATCAAGATTTTCCACAAGCCAAAGCTAGACATCAAGCAGGACCTAGTCAGCTGCCACAAGAGGACTGTTACTCAATCTCAAGTCACCTTCTCTTTGGACAGCATGGTCCTGAAGGTGACAAGGTCACTCTCTTAAGTGACGGAAGCACCCTAGAAAGCTTAAGCAGATGGCCAGGCAGATGTCAACTATGTCAGAAATTCCAGGTGTACTTCAACCAGATTGAATGGGACTCCTGCATCATCTATCCCAAAGAGTACAATGCCTATCTATAACTGTGAGGGCGAATGCCCCAACCCTATGGGGGATGAGTTTCATCTGACCAGCGACATGTACATCTAGAGTTTGCTGAAGTATTACCAGCCCTACCGAGTCCCTTCCACCTGCTGTGTCCCTGTGAAGACCAAGTCATTGAGTATGTTCTATGTGGAAAATAGCAGAGTCCTTCTAGACCACCATAAAACATGATCATGGAAGAATGCAAGTGCCTCTGAAGGGATGCTGGATTTGGCTATACTCTGAAAGGTTGTTAAGCTCCTAGGAGATATGATTACCATCTAATCCAATTTAACAAAGAGGGGGAAATGCTGGCTCTGTCCACCAGAACTGTAGAGGAAGGACTGTCCCTCTAAGATCGGAGGGATGTGTGAAGTAAATCCCACAAACATTTCCTCATAACTCTCTTTTTCGGTGGAGTATGGCTAAACAGAGACTGCTATAGGAGAGAGGGAAGAAGAAGCTAGAGAAGGGGTTGCTGAGTTCTCTCTTCACTGAAGACGGTGGAGAGGAAAGCACTAGGGCGAGCTTGTTACTGACTGTTTTAACTTGTAAACCTCCTGAAGGTGTGTGTAAAACTTGGGGTCCATGTAAATTTTTTTAAGGTGGGACAAGGTTTACAGCTTTTAATATATTCTCAAGGAGACACCCCCATTCCCTCAAAAAAAAAAATTGTACCCATCATTCTTAAATATCAAGTCTGCCTGCTCTTATTAACCCAGGCTAGATTGGGGGAGTACCCACATCTTTCTGGCTACCCAGTGGTACCCACTGGACTGGCTGCCTTGTCCAGAAGCTCTCTGCAGTGGGTCTCTGCTATGGAAGTGCACAAACAATAAAGCCACTGTAGAGTTCTTCTAAGCCACATAGTACCTTTATTGGGAGAAGCAGGAACTCATCCAAGAGAACTGGTCATGCTGGACTATACAAGGTGGAGTCCTTCAGGAATCCCTGAGCCAGTCTACTTAGTCAGACACTATCCAAATAATTAAAAAAAAAAAGAAAAAAGAAAAAGGCAAATCACAAAGGAAGAAAGCAAAAGGTCATTAAATAGACAAGAAAGAAAGCAAAGACCAAGTGGATGCCAGAAGAGACTCTGAAATTTGCTCTCCTATGTACAGACACTAAAGGAAATGAAAAAAAAAGGAGTAAGTGTAAGAACTGATCAGAAAACTTCAAAGGGAAACTTATAAGGTAAAACCATCTGTTATAATGAAATGTCCAAAGACCTGGAGCTAGAAAAACAAAAGGGAAGGATACACTCAGCACTTCTCAAATT
>NW_006408689.1:5550827-5552191 GCF_000296735.1 Chrysochloris asiatica
TGTCTCTCACACTTCTGACATATTACCAGGAGGGACTAGCCCATAGAGCAGGACATCATACTTGGTAAAGTGAAGAGTCAGTGAAAAAGAGGAAAACCCCTAACGAGCTGGATTAGCACAATGGCAGTAGCAATGGGCTCAAGTGTGACAACTGTGAGGATAGAGCAGAACCAGGCAGTGTTTCATTCTGTTGTACACAGGGTCTCTATGTGTCATAGCTGACTGCATGTCATCTAACAACACGGAGTAGTTGTTCAGTTTGTATTGGTGTAGCACTGTAGGATAAGCACTGGACTGCTAATCACAAGCTTAGTGGTTCAAACCCAACAGAAGCTCTTTGGAAACATTATAGAAAGTAGCTATGATTTGGAACTTGTTAACAATAGTAACAAAATTAAGTTTCTGAAGAAGGACATCGTTTCTAAAGTAAAATTTAAGTGTTAACTTTTGTTTTTATGTGTTTAAATAAAATACATATTAATTTTCATTTTAAGTTAACAGCCCACATAAGATTACACTAGAAATCAATCATTTAATAGGTATGTGCAGTACAATTTACAGTCTACATACGATTAAAAAAACATATTTGTTACAGATGGTGGTTGGACAGCATGATCAGTGTAGTTGATATCACCTGAAAAATGTTAATATGGCAAATGTGGGTAACTAATGCTAATACGACAATAAAAACTAAAAATAAAACAAAAAATTGGTGCCTATATTATTAAAACAATAAAAAGGATGCATCAGGAACATTTACCCTGTTTTTAAGAAATGTTGGTAATTCTTTCTTAAAATTTTAACACTGGAATTCTCCCAATACAATTAGGTAAGTCACAGAGTTGCTTAGACTGCTACAGCTGAAAGAAAGTTATCATAACTTGTTCACCAAAGTGTACACAGTAGCTGGTAAATAGCAGGCATGCAGACATATGTAAAATCATAAAACAAGAAGTGATAAATAACATCAATACCTAAATATTAGGAAATAGTCCAGTTTCAAATTTAAGTATATTTTCTATTCTAAAACAATTTCAAAAGTGAGCTATGCAGGAAACTGAAACTTGTTTAAGGTTGAAAAAGTCTGAACTACATTACATATATATTCCTTTCTTTGAGACTTCTAATGCCCAGATGCATACTAAGTGCTATGAGTAGTCCTGCAGTACAGGCACTTGGTTAAACTTTGTCAAACCCTCACTCTAACATATTAGCATTAGCATAAAGTAATCAATTTGTAGAAAAGATGTTCTAGAAAAAGAGAATAAAACTTGAGCTTTTTCTTAAGTTTCATAAAAGTAAAAAGCAACTTTAAAAAAATTTATTTAAGGTTTTTATTGTGGATTTAGTAAAAGTTTACAGGG
>NW_006408689.1:5555658-5556772 GCF_000296735.1 Chrysochloris asiatica
CAAATCTACGAGAGCCAAAATATGATCTTGAATTTATCCCTCCTGAATTTAGAGATCATCTGAAGAACAGATTTGATGAATTAAACACTAAAGAAGTTGTTCCTCTGCTTTGTTCTAAAGTAAGGTTATGGATAAAGTTCCTATTTACCTAAAACAAAATAAAATAAAGAAGTTAGAGCATGGATCTTTGATAATAGCCATTTGGTAATTAAATAAATATTTACTAAGCATTTATTGGAGTCCTAGTGTGGCGCTGTGAGTTAATGTGCCAGACTGCAAAACTGTTTGAACTACAAGGTCGGTGGTTCAAGCTCACCAGTCACTCCTTGGAAACCCTATACAGAGTCACTATGGGTTGGAACCAACTCGACGACGGCACTTAACAACAACAACAAATACTTATTAGATTTCAGACATTGTTCTGTGTAACTGAAATACATTAGATAACAAAAAAGATAAAGAACTCTCCTTCTGTAGAGCTTATTAAGAGAAGTCAGACAAACTATAAATATAATAATCATATAAATTACACAGTATGTGACAAAGTGAGAAGTACAATGGAAAAGAAAAAAGGATAGAAGAGCAGGAAAAATGGGATCAAGTGTGTAAGGTTTGGTTGGTGGCAATTTAAAGTCAGATAGGTCACAATTGAGCCAACAGTCAGAAAAAGTCAACACTAAAAATGTGGTATCTGAATATTTGAGCTAAAAAGATTAAGGAAGGGACAAATCATTCCATGCTGAGGGAACAGTCAGTAAACAAGAAAACAAGATCGAAAGGAACATGCCTTGGATGTTTGCAGAGAACAAAAGGCAGAGTGATAAAGGATGATAGAAGATCAAATAGATAAGAGGTTCAAACAAACTTTCGGTCCAGTGCTTATCCTATGGTGCCACACCAGGACTTTTACTGACACTGATTACATATACGATTTATAAATACTTTCTCCCATTCTTTGGAGTGCCTTTTAATTTTTTTTGATAGTGTCTTTGCATGCACTAAAGTTTTAAATTTTGATGAAGTTTTGTTTATCCATTCTTCCATTAATGGGCACTCCATCCTTTTGCTATTGTGAATTGTTGTTGTTGTTAGGTGCCATCGAGTTGGTGCCGAC
>NW_006408689.1:5558302-5561497 GCF_000296735.1 Chrysochloris asiatica
TAAGTCTTTAGTTTCTCTGGTTAGATTTATTCCTAAATATTTCATCCTTTGGGCAACTATTTTAAGTGGTATTGCTTTCCTAATATCCTTTTCAGTGCTGTCATTATTAGTATTGAGTGATGCTTTTAAAGGATCAATCTGGTTTCAGAAAGTTCCTGGAAAACTTCCAGTGTCTTTTCATTCCATTTCTCCACTGTGTTGTTGTTAAGAGACTATTACATAGCTAATTAAGGCATCTGGACAAACTTTACTTGTTGTAAGCAATCAGTTGTTGTTGCTAAGTGCCGTAAAGCTGACACCGACTCACAGTAATCCTGGGTTGATGAGTGACTACTGGGGTTCAACTGCCAGCCTTGTGGTTAAAAATCCAGGCTTATCATACAGTGCCACATGGGGCCCTTAAGTAGTCGGTTGTTGTTAAGTGCTGTCCAGTCAGTTCCGACTCATAGCAAGTCTGTGTAGGGTTTCTGAGGAGCGGCTGGTGGGTCTGAACCACCTACCTGGCAGTCCATTGCATTATCCTGCAGTGCCACATCAGAACTTCTAAGTAATCTGTTGTTAAGTGCCACTGAGCTATTTCTATTTCACAGCAATCCTGTATAGGATTTCCGAGGAGCAACTGGTGGGTCTGAACTGCCAATCTTGTGGTTCGAAGTCCAGTGCCGATCCTACAGCACCACACCTGGAGTCAGCAGATGGTGATAAATGGTTGTATTCCAGACATCAGGAAGAAGCAATAGGATTTCCCGCTAATTAGATAATCCTGAATAGCTGTCTACCTCCAAACTTGAGATTAAAGAGTTGGTTAATTTAGCTACCAAACTATTTAGGCTTTGTCAGTTGGGTTTTTAGGTGCTTGAAATGAACACAATCTTAACAGATACATTTACATTTTTGAGATAAGGAAGAATGCAGTGAGGTTAAGTAATTTGCCAAAGGTCACACAGATGTAAGTAAAGTATAGGATTGAAGCGAAAACTGATTTCTAAATCTTGTACTCTGCATTGCAGTGCTATACTGAACTTCTCAGTTTATTATTTACACAAATGTATCCTTCCCTGTAAAATAAACTCAATATGATCTTAAGGTAAGATGTGAAGGACTCTCAAGAAAATCAAGCATGCGATCTTAGGGATACTCAATAGAGGTAGTCTCTGCTTACTTTACAGAGTGTGGTACACGAGAGAGTAGTTGAGTACTTAACCACTCCCTTTTGCTTCCTAGGTTTTAATAACAGATGTTATTAATTAAGGATAGTCGTCTGGATTCTCTAAATTGAATAAATATGTAAATGATTACCATGGAATCAATAAAGAAATATAAACAGAAACACTAATCACATTGGGTATCCCACAAATTTCCCTGTACTAATGTTTAAGTTTTAATGATTATGTTTAAACTATAAGAAGTATCATAGAAAAATCACTTCAGAAAAATCTGCTATGCAAAAGGTAAAGGAAAATGCAATTTTAAGATCGTATACAGATTCAGGTAGTCCTGGTGTGACAGTGCAGAATAATGCACTGGACCACAAGGTCAGTTTGAAACCTCACCAACCAATCCTTGGAAACCCTAGACAGAGTCACTATGAGTCAGAAGTGACTCAACGGGACTTAACTATAAAACCAAAATACAGAGTTGGAAGTCCTGGTGTGGTGCTGTAGGATAAGCACTGGACTGGAAACCAACCACAAGATCAACAGTTTGAACTCATCAGCTGCTCTTGAACACCTTTGTTTTTGTTGTTGCTAAGTGCAGTGGTGTCAGTGACAATTCATAGTGACCCTGTATAGGGTCTCCAAGGAGTGGCTGTTGAGTTTGAACCACTGACCTTATGGTTATCAATTCAGTGCTGATCCCATAGCACCACACCAGGTCTCCCTATGGTGGTGGTGGTTATGTACCCTGGAGTCGGTACCTACTCATAGTGACATTGTACAGGGTTTACGAGGCTGTAAATCTTTATAGGAGCAAAAAGTCTCAACTTTCTCCCACAAAACAGCTGGTAGTTTCGAACTGCTGACCCTGAGAGGTTAGCAGCCCAATTCATAACCACTATGCTACCAGGGTCATTATCAGTCAGAACCAACTCAACAACACACAACAGCATAAATCATTTCCGTTTCTTTACCTTTATACCTTTATATCTTTACACCTATACAAGGGGGCTTCAAAAAGTTTGTGGAAAAATTCCAGTATCTTTTTTGTTCCATTTTTCCATGACTTTTTGAAGTCCCCCTCATGTTCTTTAAACAATTTTTCTCATGAAAAAACGAACTTTTCTTGTGTTTTTTTTTTCCACTACTGAAATTTTGTAAGGCAGCATTGAACAGTAAATAAAAATAATATAACGCTACATATTATTAGCCCAGTTTCAGTATTCCTTAAAATCTCTTAATGCCTTCTTAATACTTAAAGTTTCCTTAAAACTGTCTTTAATTCCCACAGCTTAAAAGTATGGGTGGTACTGTAAAACGCAGTCAAGTTAGAAGAATGGTGAATATAGAATCAAATTATATATTCAATTAAATTATATGTCCTTGGTACAATAAATCATCATTAAGTTACCTATCGGATTCCTGATATGGCGCTATGGCATCAGCACTGGACTGCAAAGCATAAGATCAGCAGTTCAAACCCACCAGTAATCGTATGTAGGGTTGCTATGAGTTTGAACTGACTCAATGGCACTTAACAAAAGCTACTTATCAAGCATGCCATATGAAATAGCTGAAATTTACTCACAGAAAAATAGGACTTCAAAGGTCTCTCAAAGAGCCAAGTTTACACTTTCAAGAAGGACAGGTGAAATCAAGGCAGAGCATCATCTACCTGTATTCTTTAAAATGTCTATGGCCTCTCTCACAACAGAATCAATTCAAGAGAATTGATTCTAATGCTTAACCTAAACTTTGGATGTAATTTAAGTTCTTTTTCTGAGTAACTGCTGATTATTACAACCATAATCCCATCACTTAAGTCTTCTCTAATACTTGATTTTAAACTACACATTCCTTAGCATTTTAATCATAATCCTTTCTCTTAAGTCTCTCTAGTATTAGATTCTGAACTACACTTGTTAGTATTTTTACTACAAATTGTTCAAAACTGAGTTTACTCTGGCATTTTCTTAAAATACAAATAATTTACTACTACAAACCAGAAATTAAGTTGAAGAATTCTACCAAATTCTTC
>NW_006408689.1:5562385-5563024 GCF_000296735.1 Chrysochloris asiatica
TATTCAACCTGTATGATGAGCTAATAATCCAAGAAATTGGACTATATAAGAAAAACGTGGCATCAGGATTAGAGGATGACTCATTAACAACTTGCGATATGCAGATGATATAATTTTGCTTGCTGAAAATGAAGAGGATGGAAAATACTGATGAAGATCAAAGATGATAGCCTTTGGTAGTGGCTGTACTTCAATGTAAAGAAAACAAAACTCCTCAACACTAGACCAATAAATAACATCATGATAAATGAAGAAAAGATTGAAGTTGTTGGCAACTTCATTTTGCTTAGATTAACCACTAACATTCATGGAAACAGCAGTCAAGAATTCAATGGATGTATTGCATTAGGCAAATCTGCTGCACAAGACCTCTTTAAAATGTTTAAGAGCAAACATGTCGGTATGAGAACTAAGGTGCACCTGACCCAATCCATGGTATTTCCAATAACCTCAAACTCATGTGAAAGTTGGACAATGAATAAAGATCGTAGAAAAATTGGATGTATTTGAGCTATGGTGTTGGAAGAGAATATTAAAAGTACCGTGAACTGCAAAAAGAACAAACAAATCTGTGTGGAAAGAAGTACAGCCAGGATGGCCAAGGTTTCGTCCCTCATGTTTCAGACATATTACCAGAAG
>NW_006408689.1:5563599-5564542 GCF_000296735.1 Chrysochloris asiatica
TTTTTTTCCTTTTCACTATTTTCTCTTTTCAATTTTGGTTGTTTTTCTGTTTTGTTTTATTGAGGTAGTTAGGAGGGGAAGAGTAGTATTTCTCTTTCCCACCAAATAGGAGGCAGCCACCTGCCCACACAGCCAAGCTACAACCAAACCCTCTGCAGCTCCATCCACTGGGCAAAAGCTAATACCAGCTCCTATACTACCTGATCAATGATAGACAGCAACCAATACCATTCAAACTCACCCTAAACTTAGGTGCATGAACAGTGAACAAGAACAGTGTACACACTTCCATTCTCTAACTATACCCACAGGAGACAGTTGGTGAGTGTCTAAGAACATATCAACATACAATTATCAATCAAATTAAAATACGACAACCCCACAATGCCCCACAGACTAATTATTGTTCACACGAATAAACAAGAGACAGTGGCTCGAAGAAATGACCAAAACGTAGAGCCAGTTAAGTGTTTCTGAGCAAGAAAAGGTATTGGAACTAACTGAAAAACAATTCAGAAGAATAATATTAAGGTACCTTATAAGGACTGACAGAAAGATCAGGGAAAGCAAGAACAAGAAAAGAACTTTAGAAGAATTCAGGAAAACACTGCAAGAATAAATAGACTAAATAAATGCAAATTTTGAATCAAATCCACCTCCAACTTCTAAGACTGCAGTCACGCCACTGGAATCAAATCCACCTCCAACTTCTATGACTGAGCCTCCTAGTCACATGCCTACTGCTGCTTCTGCAAATATCAGTGACTAATTTTCAAGATGCTAACTATTCATGTAAGGATGACATATTCCAGAACACCACATCAATACAGGTAACTATATTAAGGACAATGAAACACTCTTTTTATGATAATTCTTTAAGAAGACAGAATATCTAGTTTCATGCTGATAAATTCAAAGACACATAGTTTTATGCAGTTCTGCA
>NW_006408689.1:5564977-5566650 GCF_000296735.1 Chrysochloris asiatica
ACACTATTTTGTCAAAGATGCTTAATGAGAATAAAAACAGAATAAGTATACAGAAGGGTGTTGCTAAAAGAAGCAAGTGTCTTTTTTAGGTTTAAGGCATTCTGGGTAAGAGCCAACAAATGGTATTATGAAAGAGTTAATCGTTAAAATTTAATTATGTCATGTTAATTATATTTATATTACTGAAGTGAAAACTTAAGAGTACTAAAGTATATTATCTAGGATTACCTTTCAAGAGCTGCTCTCCGTTTTTCTACAAATTCAGTGGATGATGAATCTTCTTTACCCACTTTGACCTTGGTCATGCCTTTGAAAATTTGAATGCGATTTATCATTTTATATTATTGTGATACAGTCTTCTATAATTATTTCTGCATAAATTAAATTTAAACATGACAAGAATAAAAACTCCTAAAATTTTAACTAGTATCTTACTCAAAAAACAAAACTTTGAAAGGGATTAAATCTCACATAATACCCTAACATCACTACTTGGTAAATAAATGACAGAACAGATAAGCTGTGTTTTTAGTTTCCAGATGCATAACTGTTTATGTAGAAGTTTAAATGAAAAACCAAACCTATTGCCGTTGAGCTGATTTTGACTCACAACAACCCAAGGTAGGCTGTACTCTTTATGGAAGCCAACTGCCATATATTTCTCTTGTGGAGAAACTGGTGGGTTTGAACTGCAAACCACTCGATTACTAGAGGTTATCTATTGTATATTTTACTCTTGGTAAATTAAACTGTTTGTGTACTACAAAATGCATACTGGAATTCCAATAAGTGATTGCAAGTTCAATTAACATCTTCCTTTCTTTTGAGCAATAATTAAGGTTTTCCTTTAATTTGAGGACTTGAATAATAAAAATTAGGATTTGATAAATGCTTTTCCTACTGATGATTTTAAGAACATATTCTTATTAGCTTATTAAAATTGGTGTATTACTGTTAAAATAGCTAGTTTTTTTACAGATCTTTAGAACACAATTTCAAATTTAAAAATACAAATACCACCTCACTCATTATTATAATTCCAATTTTAATACTTATTATTAGACTGCAGATTTTTCTTTTTCTTTTCAAAAATGAATTGTGAAGGAAGTACAGATAAATGTTACAATCTTGAAAACACTATGCTGAGTAAAAAAAGCCTGTCACAAAGGATCACAAATGATACTTCATTTATATAAAATGCCTGTAATAGGCAAATCTAAAGGAGCTCTGGTAATGTAGTGGTTACGAATCAGGTTGCGACCCTCAAGGTCAGCAGCTTGAAACTACCAGCTGTTCTGTGGGAGAAAGATGAGGCTTTGTGATCCCATAAAGATCTGCAGCCTCAGAAACCCTGTAAAGGGTCGCTATGAGTCAGAACCAACTCCACGGCACAGAACAACAACAATAGGCAAATCTAGAGACAGAAAATAGAATAGTGGTTGCCTAGGACTAGAAAGTTTACAGAGATTAGGGGGAGTGGAGGAAATGGGATGGATGATAGCTAAGGGGTACTGGATTTCTTTTCTGAGGTAATTAAAATGTTCAATTGTGATGAATGCAGAACTCTATGAATATAATAAAAGCCATTTTGCAATTTAAATGAGAAACTGTATGGGTGACATATTTCAATAAAGCTGTTTAAAAATTGGTATGAAATCAAATGTAAAACTATG
>NW_006408689.1:5568695-5570307 GCF_000296735.1 Chrysochloris asiatica
TGATGATCTGCCCTGTAAACTTTCATTCAATTCACAATAAAAACTAAAAAAAAAAAAGTATTCATTAAGACAGTACTTTACAAATCGGGCTACTAACCTCAAGGTCAGCAGTTTAAAACTACCAGTCATTCCGTGGGGAAAAAATGAGGCTTTCTGCTCCCGTAAAGATTTACAGCCTCGGAAACCCTGTGCAGCAGGGGCACTATGAATCTGAACTCCATGATACTTAACAACAACAACTAATAATGATCCCAAAAAGTAAGGGTTTACAATTGTTTTCAAGTTGGCAAATTCTGATCCAGTATTTACCATCACTGTGGAGTCCTGGTGCGGCGCTGTGGGTTAATGCGCCAGACTACAAAGCCGTATGAACTGCAAGGTTGGCGGTTCAATCTCACCAGCTGCTCCTCGGAAATCCTATACAGGGCCGCTATGGGTCGACCCGACTCGATGGCACTTAACAACAACAATTTAACATCACTGTAAGGTCGCTATAAATCAAAACTGACTCGATGGTCATGCTCTTTGTGTTGGGGTAATAACTACAAGGTTAACAGTCCAGAATCACCAGCTGATCTACAGGAAAAAGATGAGGCTGTCTGCTTCCCTAAGCATTTACAATCTCAGAAACCCTAAGAAACAACTGTACTCTGTCCAATAAGGTTGCTATGAGTTAAATCAACTCAATGGCAGTGGGTTTTTATATTATATATATCAAAATATGACTATCAGCTATATATTCTTCAATGAATGACTATCATATATGGAATATTTCAATTCTGTATCTCTCTTAAGACTACCAAATGCTATGATAATGAACAATTACAGAATCAACAAGTCTAAATGGTGAAAACAGAGTAACATTAACAACTTAATTTTTTTTTTTTAGATTCATGCTTACCTACTATACTCTTTTCTGGAGCTGGTGGCACAATATAGCCAACATGTAAATACTTGCTTGCTAATTTGCTATGCAAGCCAAGAAAGTCACTGAATCTTCTTTTAACTGAAAATTCACTCTTACTGAACATAGAAAGGGAAGTCTGCAAGTAAAAAGGAGGGAATTCAAATTTTATTAAGCTATTATTTAGAAGTTAATGTCATAACTAACTGAGAACACACAATAGTCTACTTTGCAAAAGAATGCAAGGTAACTAATGTAGTATATATAGATTTCTAACAGCAACAACAAAATATTGATATAGATTTTTTTCTTAAAAAGATATAAAATAGTTGTTTTATTCTATTCTTGACTTATCTCATCCACTCCGCTTTTATATATGGTAATGATTCTTAAATTTTTCTCTCTTACTGATATACATCCTCTGAGCTTTAGTCCTACACAACTATCCCTTGGTGTCCACAGAGGACTTGTTCCAGGACCACAGCAGATACAAAAATCCACACATGATCAAATCTTTTAAATAAAATGACAATATAGAGTTTGGTGTGGCGTTGTAGGATCAGCACTGTACTGCAAACCACAAGATTAGCAGTTCAAACCCATCAGCTGCTCCGCGGAAACCTTATACAGGGTCGCTCTGAGTCAGAACTGACTAGAAGGAACTTAACAACAACATATTCTTTAATCACCTATACATTACTTATAATA
>NW_006408689.1:5571576-5574684 GCF_000296735.1 Chrysochloris asiatica
GTTCAAACCTTCCATCTGCTCCTTGGAAACCCTATATAGGGTCACTACGATTCAGAACTGACTCAACTGTACATAACAATAACAATTCACACAGAAGCCACAGAAATCATTCTAAAACAAGTATCTAACTGTGCCACACTCGTATTTAAAACTCTTTAAAGGCACTCCATTATGCTTACGACAAAACTCACTCCAATAATTCTATCACATACTACTTATTGCAGATCCTGGAAAGCCTAATGGTTTCTTGACTTTTGGCTCTTCTACCAGCAAATAAGGTTTACCTTTGTGGTCACTCTATATGCCATGTAAGCATTCATGCCATCACCTGTAAGAAATGTCAAACATTATTAAAAATCACAATTAGCATTTTAACACTACAATAACACATACAGAGCAAAACAATCAAATCAATAATCATAAAAGAAGGTAAAATACAAAATGCAAATATTTTACTCACCAACTTTCTCAGGATCTGATACACCAATTTCTATATCAAAAATATCTCCATTTGCTTCTTCTTCAATCTAAAAGAAGTATTATTATTTTGGGAAAATTACAAATTTTTCTCCAATTTTATTACAGTCAAAACACTAATAGCTAAAACATCTACCATCTATTGCTATGAGAGTCATTATCACATCACATAATTGAAAAAGTCATTCAGCACTCCATTTCTTAAAAACAATAAACGCTTTCTCATTTTCTGATACATTAAAAGAAAAGAAAAAAAAAAGAGACAAGAAGTAGATTAGTAGATTAGTGGTTTCCAGGGGCTGAAGAAGAGAGGAATAGGAAGCTGCTATATAATAGGTGCAGAGTTTCTTTACGGGATGATGAAAAGTTTTGGAAATAAATAGTGGAGATACGTGTACAACAAGGTGAATATAATTAATGTCACTGAGATGTACAATTTAAAATGGTTAAAACAACAAGCTTTACTATATATATATATATATTTACCCTAGTAAAAGGAGCCCTGATGAAGTAGTTAAGCATGTGGCAGCTAACCTAAAGATTTGACGGTTTCAACTCAGCCACTCTGCAGGAAAAATCTGTAGTCGTCTGCTTCCATAAAGACAGAGCCTTGGAAACCTATGGAGCAGTTCTAGTCAAATCTTATAGACTGAATCGACTGGATAGTATGAGTACCAGAATAAGAGTACATAAAAAACCTTTATATATCAACAGTATTTATTACATGATTGTAATAAAGAAAACCACTAAAAATGTCACTTAACGACAACAGTTTTCAAAACCACTTTCATACATCATCTCACTGGAACATAATAAGAAGTCCAAGAAGCACACACACACATCATTTTAAGATGAGAAATGACAAACTCCTTGACTTAAAAAGAATGACGTGTCCAAAGTCATTGGTTTAAAGAGTGGTATATATAAAAATTAAAGCCAACTCCTTCCGTTTAAAATATCTAAAAAGCTTTCATTAGGAGGGGATACTATGAAGGATAAGTCAGAAGTAACTAAATGGCACTTAAAAACAACAAAAATTGGGAAAGAAACAAATGACTTGTTATATATGAATTAGAGTAAAAACCTTATCACGTACCTCCTCTCTGGATCTATCAAAGATCACAGGAGCAGATATACTCTTTGATTCAATTCTGGGTGCAATAAGTGTAGTAGGAGTTACAGGAGTGACGGCAGGAGAAGGTTCTGAAGAGAGGACAGGTTCCCTTTCTGGACTGTCCAAAGAAACTTCTTCTGTGGCTTCTAGATATAAATTAAACAAGTTACTTAAAGAAACTAGCAGCAAACTCTCAAAATTCTATTTAGCAGTTAATGGATTATAAAACAATATTTTCTATACAACCCCAAAATACATAAGGTTATAAAGTTAATTTGAGGAATCCTTCCTTAGTCTTATAACTTTAAAACCAACAACAATTTTGTTGGCTTTAGGAAGAATTTAATGAGTAAGAATATATAACAACCTTTATACATCAAACAGTATTTATTGCATGATTGTTAACAATCATGTAGCCACGGAGATAATTAGGTCAGCTTAATTATCTTAATGATATGGATACAGCTAGGAAGAAAACAATAATGTGGATAAGTCAACATTCATTTACATTTGGATTTGTTATATATCTTACATTTGTGATAACTGACCTTCTAAATGTTTTATGCATTATGATTATTTATATAGATGGACACAAACTTTTACAGCAGAATGTCATTGAGAATTATCCCAACTAAGATTAAAAATCTGTTATCAATAATCTTGAGTTAGTAATCTAAATCAATTAATGCCAAAAATTACTGAATATTACATTGTATATTGTTGTTGTTAAGTGCCGTCGAGTCGGTTCCGACCCATAGCGACCCTGTACAGGGTTTCCGAGGGTGTAAATCCTTACGGGAGTAGAAAGCCTCATCTTTCTCCTGCGGAGCGGCTGGTAGTTTCAAACTGCTGACCTTAAGGTTCGTAGCCCGATTCGTAACCACTACACTACCAGAGCTCCTTACATTGTATATTAGTTGAATAAAATAAAATGACACAAAGAAAATATATGTTTAGGCTCTAATTTTAAATGCTCTCATTCATTTGAAAACTTAAAATTAAATATATTGAAAATCAAATCAAACCAATATAATGGGTGCCTATAAGCTATGTAACACTGGGCAAAGGGCAACGGAGAAACACAAAATAATGTAAAATATCACAGCTATCCTTAGGGAGTTTATTATCTAGTTGGGAAAAGAAGATAAAAGTATGTGGAATGTCAAGTAATAATAAAAGACTTCAATAATAACCAAGAAAATAATAAAATTAATGATACCAGCTAAGATATTTATTGTAATATGAACTACAGAACAAATTACAAATTCTGTTCAGGTACGAGAAAATACTTTACGATGGCGAGAATAAGGGAGAGTTTACCAAATCGATCTAAAGAGATTTTGATGGGATGGATAGTGGATTTCATAAGAATAAAATGGTAGAAGCCAAAAGCAGAGCCAGGAAAGTGAAAATTATAATTAGTGTTCATACACTGTGGGTTAATGCACCAGACTGCAAAGCCATTTGAACTGCAAGGTCAGCGGTTCAAGCTCACCAACTGCTCCTCGGAAACCCTA
>NW_006408689.1:5575192-5576105 GCF_000296735.1 Chrysochloris asiatica
AATACCATATTTACCTAAAATAAGATTATACAGGCTAACAGTTTATCAATTTATTATTATTGATTATCTTATGTGGATGAGAGTCTATATTTAGCATAGTTTTACTACACTTTAAAATAAACAAAGTCAGCTAAGTGGGCAGTGGTAAATAATGATGCATGCACAACCTTGGAACAAGGCTCTGAGATGGATATAGGGATTGAGACATGGTTGGAATGGGGAAAAGGAGGGAAATAATGTTAAGATGCTTGGTTGTCTTTTGAATCTTGGTTTCCCTGGCATACCATTATAAAATAGACACTGGAGGGGGGAGAGAAAAGAATAGCCAGAAATATCACCACAGAAAGCTTGTAAGTATGTCTTCTGCCTATAACTGATTAGAATACCTAAAATGGAGCTACAATGCGCCCAGTGAACAAGGCTTCCTGCGGAGCTTCTGCATTACTAAGGTCATAGGTGGAATCCTAAACCCCATCCACAATCTTCTGAGGTGGGAAATTTCCACTGGAAAGGACAAGCAGACTAGCCTGGAGCATCTAGAAGAACAGAAGATACTTCTTGAAAGGAAAACAGACAGGAAAAATACAAAAGTAATGGCAGTCCTACTGACTACTATAAGAACAAGCAAGTTGCTCACCCAGGAGACATCAAGGCAAGTGGTCAGGTCCCCTCAGGGCAAATTCCCTTCCAGACTAAGACTCAATGTGAATACACATACACGAGCAGACACATGCTCTGACTGGTGACCATGCAGGTCACCCATAAGGGGAAGTGAGGGAAAACAGCAGTGAAGCTGCAAGCTAAGTCAAACCATGTTCAATACACTCCTGTGAACCCGGGTGGAGACCTGGTTGGCCAACAGGTTAGCTAGACCTGGGGACCCCTGGGCCAGAGTCAGTGACATAGCCACAGA
>NW_006408689.1:5576205-5577340 GCF_000296735.1 Chrysochloris asiatica
TCCAGTGAGTAGTATCCAATCTGTTTGGGTGGGACTGAAGAAGGGAGATGGGGATAGCACTCATGTGGTACAACAGTGAATAACTACTATCAGGACTGACTGTGAGGGCTGGAAACGTAAAGGTAAGATGTTTTGTAGCAAAATGAGGGGAGTGGTTGACTGTGCAGGCCAGGAGCAGAGGTCCCTAGGACCATCATGTGAGAAGTGCAGGGTTTGGGACCCTACCCAGAGAAAAAGTGTCTCCAGAGACGGAGGCAGAGAAGATGATGTGGAGAGCTGGAGTGGCTGGAACTCCAGACACAGAGAGGAAGAGGGACTGTGAGCTGATAACCAAGGAGCAGGCTTGCAGGTGTACCATTTGGTTGGTTGATGATGCAGAGAGGGGATTGTAACCATGGCAATTTAATGATACACGATAGGATGAATGTAAAGCTAATGTTCTTCCATGTAAATTAACACATAATTCACAATAAAACAGTTTTAAAAAAATTAAAAAATTAAAATAAACCTAAGTGTAACCCTAAAAAAAACAAAACAAACCAAAGTCTTTTACACTATGTTGTTGTTAAGTGCGGTCAACCCAGTTCTGACTCATAGTGGCCGTGTATAGTATAGGGTTTTCAAGGAGTGACTGGTGAATTTGAACCACCAACTTGTGGTTAGCAGTCCAGTGCCTACCTTATAGCACCACACCAGGATTCTCTTCAAACTACAGATTGTTGTTGCTAAGTGCTATCTAATCAGTTCTGACTCAGAACAACTCTGTATAGGTTTGCCAAGGCACAATTAGTGGGTTTGAACCACTGACCTTGCAGTTACGTCATGTTACAGTGTAGATTATAGATACTGATAATAGACTATAGAAGATCCTGTATAACAAACTAAAAGCTTACCTGCAACTTTAGACTGTTAAAATTGCTGATATTTACTTTTTGAAAGAAACGAAACATGAGAAAACAAAAAGTACCTCAAAACTAGAAAATATGAGATCTTTAGCCTACAAACAATAAATAACTAGTATAAAAACAAGCAGCAAACAAAAACAAAAAACCTCAACTAAAATATAAGAGGCGTTATTATTGGCAACAGACCCACAGACAAAAACTGTGAGACAGTAACTTTACTGAGCTATCAT
>NW_006408689.1:5578280-5579982 GCF_000296735.1 Chrysochloris asiatica
TGATGCTTGGCTGCTAATCAAAAAGTGTTTGCTGTTATGAGATGCTATCAAGTCTGTTCCAACGCATAGCATTCATACCTACAGACCACAGAATGAAACACTGCCTACTCCTGTACCATTCTCATGATTGTTACACTTGAGCCCATTGCTGCTGCCATGTATCAATCCATCCAGTTGGTGTCTACCTCTTCCACTGATCCACCACTTTATACCAAGCATGATGTCCTTCTCTGGGTACATGCCCCTCTTGATAAGTTTTGGGTATGTAGTGTCACCACCCTGGCTTCTAAGGAGCATTCTGGCTGCACTTATTCCAATACAGATCTGTTTGTTCTTCTGGTAGTCCATGGTACTTCTAAACTGCTAGCAGTTCCCTGTTGATGTACTGTTACATCAGTGCAACTTGGACTTCTTCCTTCAGTACCTTCCGTTCTTGATCATATGCTACCACTTGAAATGTCTGAGTATCAACTGTTTCTTTTTGGTACAGTAACTCTGTGTATTCCATCTTCTTTTGATGCTTTCTGTATCATTCAATACTCTGCCCTAAACTTATTCAATATTAAGACGTAGGAGTAGGTCTTATGTCACTTAATAATGTTATTATGAAAAGAAGCTGACTTTAAAGTAAAGTAAAAGATAACGCATAAAAAGTGCTAATGGATTTCTGGCAAGATGGCAGACTAGGCAGATACACTCAGAACCCTCCAGAGTGCTTTGCTCTGAGATATGAGAGACAAAATAAACACACCCAGATGATAATTCTGGCACCCTGAATTTCAGAAGAAAAGTTGCAGAGGTGGATAGAGTGTTTGCTAGGAGTAGAGGCTAAGCAGGAACAGCGAGAGAGGGAGACTGGTGATAGATTAGCCTGATGCGGCTTCACCATCTTGTAAGCAACTCTGGCAATGGAGGGAAGCCTGGCAGAGCAGATTTGCGTTGGCAATGGAAAAGGTGTGATTTCTTCTATTTCCCCATACTCCTGGTTACCAAGAGTATGGCCAGCTGACACCCTCATCCAATCCTAGAACTTTCTCTCCAGGAGTTCGGAGCCTCATGGTTGGGAACCATGCCAGTATAAGGTGGCAGCCGGTGGTGCCGCTCTGGTGTGCCATTTTGGTGCCTGTATTCAGGTGGACTTGTCTACAGACCTATGAAACCTGCAGAGCCATCAGACCAGCATTTAACCAGTCACTCTGCCCCCATAGCTTCCCTGTGGTCCTGAAAGGAAAACCAGCTCTATAAAAGGCCTCCGTGAACTACTTCAGTATTGAGTGTTCTGAACATAGGTAACACCAAGGTCAATAAGAACTCCATCTAGAGTCAGGAACTCTGCTGTCACATACGTTTCACAAACACCTTCTGAGCTCCTTGAATTGCAGGAGCCCCCCTCCCCCCCCCGAGACTTCTCTCTTCTGGGTCCAACAACTGCTCTGTTTATTTATACAAATATGAAAACCCCAAAATGTCCCGTAAACAACAGACACAGGAAGAAATAAGAGAGAATGGCTCACACAAATGATGGAGATGCAGAGCCAGAAGCTATTTCAGAGGAACAAAAGGTAACAGATTGAACTGAAAAAGAATTCAAAAGCATGATAATAAGGTATTTTCAAAGGATCAATAGAAAGATTAAAGGAAGCAAGGCGAACACAATAAAAACTTTAGAAGAATTAGAGAAAACATAAGAACAAACAGACAA
>NW_006408689.1:5580222-5582203 GCF_000296735.1 Chrysochloris asiatica
AGGAAGAGACAAGCACAGAGAACATTGTCAAAGAGTTAGTTACTGAAAGAAAATTTCCCTAATATCATGAAACACACAAAGCTGATCGAACCACAAAAAGAAAAGATACCCAAAGAAAATCACCAAAGCATATAAGCAAACTTTCCAAAATCAAAGACAAGGAAAGAATCCTGAGAAAAGCTTGAGAAAACCAAAAAGTTATCTAAGAACCTGTAAGACTAAGCTTGAATTTCTCAGCAGAATCATGCAGGCAAAAAGACGTTTAATGACATATACAAAACTCTGAAAGAAAAAAAGTGCCAACCAAGAATCATATAATCAGCAAAGTTGTCCCTCAAATACAAAAGCAAAATTAGGACTTTTACTGATAAATACAAATCAAAAGAAATTGTAATGGCCAGATCAACTTTGCAAAAAATGCTAAAGTGTGTTCTGTGGACTGAGAAGCAACAACAGCAAACAACTTGAGATTACTATTCAGGACAGAACTCAATCCAGATATAAGTATTTAAAGGGATAATTATTCATGGAGCAAAGAAAGATGGTGGACCAGGCAGAAATGCCGCGCTGGTTCTCTGCAGCAACGTTACGAGATCTAAACAAGACAGATACAGAGGATTGTCTTGGAACTCTGTCCTCCATTGGAACAGATAAAAAAGTGGATCAAGTGATTATTGGGAGACAGAGTTGAATAGACACAGCAAGAGGCAAGGTGACTGACAAGCAGTGGCAGCTGATGGGACCTGTGGCAGCCATCTTTAAACAACTTTGGAGATGAGAAAAAAAATTCATGTGACCAGACCTACCTGTGTCTTACGGAGACAAAGGCAATTTATTCACTTCTGCATTTTTTTTCTGACAAGCGTACAACCTCAAGGAACCTCCTGCTTACCAGGTGGTTAGAAGCATTTGGAGGTTTTAAGCTGAGGAAGGACCTGTATACAATAAGCCCACTAGGCCAGGCACAGATCCAAATCCACAAAGTCAACCTAAACCAAACGTACAATGGCTTTCATTAGTTGAGGGAATTGAACAGATACATAGGTTAGAAGAAAAAAAGGGAGGGGGCAGAAAAGGAGGCAGGCGATTTGTGTGGGTCCACCTCCAGATGCAATGTAGTCAATTTGAACTTTCTCAGGAGGCTGTAAAGGCAAAAGGCCAGTAGGATGTGGAACACAGTGCCTATTGGAGGAAAGAAAATAATTTGACTTTCAGACCCTGCCCTGCAGGCCCACCTCCGACAATGTGGGGGGCTGTTTTTGTTTTGTTTTGTTATTTGATTTATTTTTGTTTAGTTTTGCTATGTTTCTTTGTTTTCCTTATTCTTGCATCACACAACAGAAGTTAGCAACTGCAGCCATATAGTCAAGCCACAGCTATATACCCCTAGCATCCCACCAACTGAGTGAGGGCCAATTCCAGCTGTTATACACCAGAGCAGCATTTACAATCAACAGCTACTAAAACTGCTTTGAATTGAACTATATAAACAGAAAACAAAAAAGCTCATCTACTGATCACATCCACCATGAGGCAATTGGTGCCTAAAAATACACCAACATTCATCAAATTAATACAAATACACCACCACAAAGCATAAAAAGCAGTAGATAATTTCTGCTTAGATGCAGAAATAAGACAGAGTAGTTCAAACAAACAACCAAGAAGAAGAGCTAGAAAATTCTTTTGAGGAAGAGGAGAAACTGGAGCCACCTGAAAAATTATTCAGGAGAATGATATTGAGGTACATCCAAAGGTTCCAAAGAAAGGTCAAAGAAAACGAGGAAGACTTCAGAAAAGCACTAGAGGAACAACGAAACAAAATAGATAGAGCATAGGAGATAACACAGTATTTGCTATCAAAGGTCCAGGTGATCAATACTAAAATATCAGAAATGGACAATACACTGAAAGGGCAAAGGAGTATGGAAGCCATAATTAGTGGGCTTGAGATAAATCTTTTAAGACTGGTAAAATAGAA
>NW_006408689.1:5588243-5590476 GCF_000296735.1 Chrysochloris asiatica
GATTAAATGTACAAGTCAAGAGACATAAAAAGCAGAACAGATAAGAAAACAGATTTTGACTCAAAGTTGTTAGGTAGTTTAAATAAAATGAAACACAGGAAACATGAAGGTATTTGATATCATCCTTTATTTTCTAATATGATTAAGTATGTAAATTTATTTGTGGTGGCAATTTTTCATAGTACTGATCAAACAGATAAATTACTTTGGAATTTTATGATGGAGAATTGTATCTTGAAGCATATTTGTACGAGAAATGCAGAAATATTTTTCTAAAATCTGAATACTATTTTGAGTAAAACTACTGAAGAAGCCAGTTTAAGGAAGTTAAGCTATTAACCAAATACACAAAGTTTTAAATTTTCTTTTTTGTGTCATTAATTCTAAGTAAGTATTTTCTTACTAGTAAAACACTAAATTGACTTAATTTTAGTCTTAAAGTAAGTAACAATTTTGGAGACTCCCATATATGCCAGTAGTCCCCAAGTTACATCAATCCCATAAAAGCCTATTATATTAAAAAGTTGAGGTACATACAATGGTTTGAGATGTTCATCAAATACTAGTAGTAATGTATTATTATGGTAAAGAAATTTTAGTGTATCTGAAAGCAATTAAAAAAATTTTTAAACAATACAGTCTACACTATATATTAAATATGAAGACAAAAACTTGATTAACTGACAATAAATACACACTGTTTAGACTTACATACAAATCTGACTTAAAGACAGATGTAGGAATAGAACTCATTCGTAATCCTGAGATCAACTACATATATATTTAAGTTGGGACTGATTACATCAATTTTTGCTCCTTTACCAAAAACAAATTTGTCAAGCATCTATTCATTCACCTAAAAGTGAATCAACATAGAACAGGTGGTAAATACTATAGCATTTTATTAAAAACAAGTAGATTTAAAACATATATTCCTATATGAAATATATAGTGACATAATGAAAGTGATTTTTAAATCTACTGTTCAATTTTGCTTTGTTGCTTTATTAATAAAGAATATAACTGTTGCTACTTTTCAAAGAATGAATGTCATGTCCATTGTTTTTGAGTCCAAGTACTAACAAAAAGAATGAAATTACAATATGTAATTTAAAAATTTTAAATTACAATATTTACAAGTGCCTAAAAAACCAGAAGGAATCATGTTTTTCATAAAATGGTCTAGTTGGTAATTTTCTAGTCTAAGTTGTTAATTAAGAAGAGCTACCATTAATAAGTCATACAGTAATATTTTTTATCAAACAAGGTATAATGTATACATTACAATTGACTACTATTAAAAAACAAGATATTCACAATTACCTGCAAAAAGATCTTCTCTGTCATCATCTAACACAACTTCTGTGGATTTTGGACCATTGGAATTTGTACTAATATCTTCTGCAGGAAGACTAGCTGGTTCTGGAGATGACGGACTTGACTGTTAAAAGGAATAATAATGAGTAAAAGATTGAGATTTTTATTGTATTTATGTCCTTATATACTAAAGAAAATGAACATTCTCCTTTCAAAAACAAAGAATAAGAAAGGCCACTTACATTTCCTACTTACTCTAAGGACCCACACGTGTCTGTCAGTTTGTCATACTACGGTGGCTTGCATACTGGAAGTTATGGCACCAGTATTTCGAATACCAGCAGGGTCAACCATGGTAGACAGTTTTTAGCTGATCTTCCAGACTAAGACAGACTAAGAAAAATGGCTTCGCAATCTACTTATGAAAATTAACTGGATCACCTAATGAAAACCTTATGGATCACAACAGAAAACTGTCTAATTTGCTTGTTTTCAACACAAGTTCAGGATGTATCAACTGTTAAAGGAATATGCCATATTTAGTAAAGCAGAGAGCCAATTAAGGAGTGAGAGGCCCTGGGTGAGATGAACTGGCACACAGTCACATAATAGATTCAAACATGCTGGTGACTGAGGATGACACAGAATGGTTAAGGATTTGTTTTGTTGTTCATAAAGTGGTCATGAGTTACAGTCGACCTGATGGCAAATAATAATAATAACAATATCCTCTATGGCATGAGGACGTTTCTTTAGTGTTGCAAAAAACAGTTTCAACTTCTTAAATGAAAATTTAAAGGAAAGTCTAAGTGGCCATTTAATGTGCAACTAATGGTGTTTCTCTTTCCCATTGAAAGAAGAGTGAAGAAAACAAAAGATGCAGGGAAAACCATTAGTCCAAGGGAAGAATGGATAA
>NW_006408689.1:5591363-5595033 GCF_000296735.1 Chrysochloris asiatica
TTACTTGGGAAAAATAATTTAAAAATTAAATAAATTTCAAACTCAAAAAATTATAAATAAATGAATAAGAGAGTATATTTTCTTGCAAGAGCTTATTCTTACAGACCAACACTTTCGCAAAAGAGGGCCTCCAATTAACCTAGCAATTTTAATAAAGGACTTTAAAGAACAAATAAGCTTTTAAATTACTTCCTGTGGAAGATGTTTCTGACAACTTGAAATTCATTGCTGAGTCTGTGTAAGCACTGGACCTATATGGTCACATAAAATAACTACTTCTTTTAACCTATCTCATTACTCTCTATATCATTATTATGTGTGTAGACTATAAGCTCTAGAAGGAAAAGAGAAGTACCTTGTTTACTACTTTTACTCACTGCCTTGCAGCTAACAGATACTCAATGAGTATATCAACTAAATTATAAGAAAATAACTATGGATATGCCAAAGATTTAGCCACAATTTGTCAATCAGATATGAAAAACTGGAAATAGCCAGTAATCAAGATAAAAATTAAGCTGAATGGCATTAAATGTCACAGAAAGATGTTTACAAGCCATTATATGAAAAAAGTAGCTACCTATCATATATTACTCAATTTTTTATAAAAAGTTCATGGAAAAATTCCATTACCTTTTCATTTAAATTTTCCATAAGCTTTCTGAAACTCTCTCATAGTTGTTCGAGTGAGATATAGACACTTATTAAGATGAAACATATAATCTGAACATTCAACTTCATTTTCAACAAAGGTATTCGTATCTCTAAAATTCTAACTGTTTCCTAAGAATCAGAAGATTCTAATCCTGGTCCCACGTTAACTTATCTTTGGTTACAAAATGAATGTCCTTGGGAACTTTTTTTTTTTTTTTGGTCTAAAATATAGAAGGTGCATCAGAAAACACTAATATTTGCATTTCCTATCCAATTTATTATTTTATAATTTCTAAGTCTAGAGAACTAACTTGATTTCCTTTTGAATTTCCAAGTCTTCTTTGACATTAAAAGCTAACTATGAAAGAAACAAGAGAATATGGCAAAAAAAAAAAAAAAAAAGTAAATGCAATTTAAATAATAATAAAGTTCAATTTGTTTGCTGTTCATTTAATACCTACATTAACTGAGTTTTCAGTTTTGGACCATTTTGTTACAGTACCTATGCCAGTGTACAAAAGGGAAATGCATTAAAACAAGTCCAATAGTTGAGGCTCGAGAATAATGGTTTTTTAAGTCATGCTAAGGATTTCAGATTTTATTTTGAAAGCTATGGAAAGTCACAGAAATATTTTAAGAGAGAAAAATATATAAATACCTTTGTTAAAAAATGAACATTCTGATGGGAAAAAGAAAAAAAGAAAGCTCAGGCAGCACTGAGATTTGAATGAAGGAGAGAAATGTATGGAAATGAAGATAGATTAAAAGCTATTATTCCATAAAAACTACAAAACAAAAAAAACAGGTATGGCCATTAAGAACTATGAATTAAAGCAGCTTCATCTATAAGAATAAAATTAAAGCAAATCTCATAATCTGAGTTTTAGTTTTACTAATGAACTACCAGAGGTCCTGGTGTAACTCTGTGGATAAGCACTGGATTGCTAATCACTAAATCAGCAGTTCAAATCTACCAGCCACTCCAAAGTAGAAAGATGATGCTGTAGGCTCCTGTGAAGATTACAAACTTGGAAACCCTACAGTGTTGCTATGAGTCAGAACTGACTCAGTGATAGTGAGCCAATGAGAGACTATGAGGCTGACATACCAGAGAGTTTACTTAGACCTTAAGACAAATCGAATTTAATTTCCTCATTTATAAAATATAGATTACTGTTGTTTGTTGTTAAGTGCTGTCGAGTCAGATCTGACTTACAGTGATCCAACATGTTGTTGTTGTTGTTAAGTGCTGTGGAGTCGGTTCCGATTCATAGCAACCCTGTACAGGGTTTCCAAGGCTGTAAATCTTTACGGGAGCAGAAAGCCTCATCTTTCTCCCGCAGAACAGCTGGTAGTTTCGAACTGCTGACCTTGTGGTCCGCAGACCGATTAATAACCACTATGCTACCAGAGCTGGTTTTTCCAAAGAGCAGCTAGTGGATCTGAACCATCGACCTTGTGGTTAGCAGGTCAATGCTTACCCTACAGTGCTACACCAGGAGTCCAAAACATAGGTTGTTGTTGTTATTGTTAAGTACCATTCAAGTAGGTTCTGACTCATAGAGACCCTGTATAGGGTTTCTGAGGAGCAGCTGGTGAACTTGAACAGCTGACCTTGCAATTCAAACAGACCTTGCAGTCTAGCGCATTAACCCACAGAATCATACCAGGACTCCGGTTATGGTTATATAAAATGATCACTGAAGTACAGGCTCTAACAACCTCTACCATGGTAGTTTTAGTATTCTTCTCCAACACCCTAACTGAGCTGCATCAATTCTTCTACAGTCTTCACAATTCATTATCCAACTTTCACATGCATATAAGGCTACTGAAAATACCATGGCTTCAGTCAGACACACCTAGTCTTCAAACTGACATCTTTGCACTTGAACATCTTTAAGAGGTGTTGTGCAACACATCTGCCGATTGTAATACATTGTTTAATGATTTCTTGACTATAGCTTCCATGATCCACACAGTACAAAGTCTCTGCAGAGTCAATAAAGCACAAGTATTCTCTGCTTTCAGCTAAGATACATCTGATGTCAGTAATAATATCTCTCGTACCATGTTCTCACCTGAATGTGGGGTGAACCTCTGATGGTTCCCTGATATCATATGCTACAGTTGTTTTTAAATGCTCTTTAGCAAAATTTTACTTGCATGTGATTATTAATAATATTGTCTGAGGATTTCTGCATTCCGTTGGGTCACCTCTCTTTGCTATGAACACAAATATGGATCTCTTCCAATCAGTTGACAAGGAGCTGTCTTCCAAATTTCTTAGCATGGTGAGTGCCTCAAATGCTTAATCAGTTTGTTGAAAGATTTCAATTAGTATTACATCAATTCATGGAGCCTTGTTATTTATCAATGCCTACACTGTACCTTGGACATCTTCCTTCAGTACCACTGGTTCTTGACCATATGTGTAACAGTTAAGGTTTTCTGTCAACTTGACTAAGCCAAACACATAAACCTTTTAAAACACTCAATTTCAATCCTTTCTTCTCCCTTGGGTTAATCCCGTTCATATTCATGTAACCTTCTTGGGCATCCGGTAGGGTGAATTCCGGTAGACCCTGGCCCCTTGTCATCCATCCTGTTTAACCAGCCTAACATGGATCCAGACAACTCCAGACGCTGCCACTCTCCCCTTCGCTTAAGCAATTTATCCCATGCTCCTTTGTAATGGCTTGACACATGAAAGCATGAGGTTTTATTAGAGAAAGAACAAAGAAGCCAACTGCTTAAACCAAGGGGGGACTATGTCTTACTTCCTCTGAGTTCACAATGGGAAAACAGGACCAAACTCAGAATCAGTGATGATTTTGAAATCAGCCAATTCCTATAAAGTAGAGGTCAGATATGCCTCCATCCTATATCAGTGCATTTAAAATTAATCAGACTTCAGGACCTATTTAGAAAACTCATCCTTGTGATTTTCTCTAGATGCCCACTCTTGGTACCACATGTCTTAGCCATAAGTTTTCTATAATATATATATATATAT
>NW_006408689.1:5595938-5597554 GCF_000296735.1 Chrysochloris asiatica
GCTTTTGATTGCGTGGATCATGACAAGCTATGAACACTGCAAAGTATGAGCATTCTGGAACACTTAATTTTAAGTGCTCATGAGGAACCTGTACATAGACCAAAAGGCAATAGTTCTAACAGAACAAGGGAGCACCAAATGGTTTAAAATTAGGAAATGTGTGCCCCAGGGTTGTATTCTTTCACCATACTTATTCATCTGTATGTTGAGCATATAATCTGAGAAGCTGTATTATATGAAGAAAAATGTGGCATCGGGATTGGAGGAAGACTCATTAATGATCTACGCTATGCAGATAATACAACCTAGCTTGCTGAAAGTGAAGAAATCAAAGACCCCAAAGAGATGGATTGGCACAGTGGCAGCAGCAATGGGCTTAGGCATAGCAAAGATTGTGAGGTTGGCCTTGGACCAGGCAGTGTTTCGTTCTATTGTGCATAAGGTCGCTAGGAGTCAGTACCTAATAACAACAACATTATTTGAAAACAGATATACATGTGTGACAGAACTGAATATTGGTTGTGATTACAGACAGAGATCTTATAAACCTACCTTCATCTATAAACTTGATTGGATTTGCAAAAAGCCCACTCAGAGCCTTCAGATTTGGGACATTTGCAATTGAAAAGACATGCAGACTACCAACCCAGAACTGCTTGGAGAACAGGAGAGATTCATGACTGAAGGAGAGAAGAGAAAAAAAAAGAGGACAGTTCAAACTACTTTTCAGAGGTATTAAAGCAAGGAAAGTCAGCCTATCAGAGAAAACCCCCTTCCAGGACCGAAAGTTAAAGGAAATTGGCAAGACTTATGCTTGGTGGTGATCACCTGGGTCTATGTATGCATGGAAGTGGCGGAAATGCAGCAATGAAGACAAGGACTTTGTTTGGACACAATTCTACTGGTCCTGTTGACTTTGAGAGTGGGAAGGCTGGCTTGTCTGAAGTTAGGGAATTGTGTAAACTCCTGAATCCATAGTTACTGACCTAGACCCTGGGGGCTAGGGGTGAGAGTGAAGGGGCCAGCTGATTTGAAGTGCAGAGAGGTGAGTATGAACTCTCAAACTAGCAACTGGTACCCATTTGACCTTGCTTGGATGGCTACGGCTGAGCTGTGACCAGAACCTGACCAGATAAAGATGTTTTACACTCTGAACAATTGTCAATTGCTAAAATGTGATGAACTGACTTTTGCTTATATGGCTGCAGTTGCTCAAAATTTTAACCAGAATTGAAGATTCTTCAGTTCAAAGAACTTATTTGTCTCCTCAGTGAACTGGATTGATAAAAATGGGCAATTGATAGGCACTGGCTATCAAAAATGAGGGGCTATTAAAAAAAAGAGAGACTATAAAGATATGAGGTAGCTGGCTTACAAGCTTTCATAAGTGTGTTTAGTTGTAGAATGAGGGGTGTCAAGGAAAATCTCCAGTGACTAAAACAAAAGATTTTCTGAGCAAATAATCCAAGAAGCTGGGTTATATGAAGAAAAATGTGGCATCACGATTGGAGGAAGACTCATCAACAACCTGCGATATGCAGATGATACAACCTTGCTTGCTGAAAGTGAAAAAGACTTAAAATATTTACTGATGAAGATCAAAGAGCACAGCCTTC
>NW_006408689.1:5597949-5598904 GCF_000296735.1 Chrysochloris asiatica
AACAACAAACTAATCTGCGTTTCAAGAAGTACAGCCAGATTGCTCCTAGGAAGCCAGGATGGCCAAACTTCATCTCTGATACTTCAGACATATTATCAGGAAGGTGCAGTCACTGGAGAAAAAGAGGAACACTCCCAAAGAGATGGATTGGCAGCAGTGATGGGCTCAGGCGTAGGCAGATTGTGAGGTTGGCCCAAAACCGGGTAGTGTTTCATTCTGTTGTGCATAGGGTCATTATGAGTTGGTACTGACTCAATGGCATCTAACAACAACAACAATAACAGTTGGGTCACCCAAAGTGGATAGGCTTCAGATAAGCTTCCACACTAAGACAGACTGGAAGGAGAGACAGACTACTTCCAAATTTTTTGTTACTGAAAACCTTATGAATAGCAGTGAAACACTGCCAGCCCCAGAATACTGAATATTGAAACATGAAGAACACCACCAAAATAAAGTTGGATATGGACTGGGAAATGAGCCCCTCAGGTTAGGAGGCATTTAAAATATGACTGGGGAAGAGCTGTTTCCACAAAGTACAGTTGGCCAATATTATGCGAATGGAGTCAGCTTTTAGGAGTTTTGCTGGTAGGGCACAACTCAAAATGAGGAGAAGCAGCTGTGTTGTTGTCGTTGTTAGGTGCCAGTGAGTCATTACTGATTCATAGCGACCCTATGCACAACAGAACAAAACACTGGTCCTGGGCTAACCTCACGATTGTTGCCACACTTGAGTGCATTGATGCTGCCACTTTGCCAATCCATCTCGTTGGGGTCTTCCTCTTTTTCTCTGACCCTCCACCTTACCAAACATGATATCCCTTCTCCAGTAACTGGTCCCTCCTGACAATATGTCCGAGGTATGAGAGACGAAGTCTGGCCATCCTGGCCTCCAAGGAGCACTCTGGCTGTACTTCTTCCAATACCTATCTGTTTGTTCTTTTGGCAGCCCATG
>NW_006408689.1:5600495-5601884 GCF_000296735.1 Chrysochloris asiatica
ATCCCACAACTCTTCTGGTCTTCGGTCTTTAGTGTCTAACATATCAAATCTGTTCTTCAGATGATCTCTAAATTCAATGGGATATATTCAAGGTCATATTTTGGCTCTCATAGACTTGTTTTCATTTTCTTCAGCTTCAGTCTGAATTTGCGTATGAGCAATTGATGGTCTGTTTCACACAGCTGTAAACATCCAATCATAGAATGTTCCATGAAGTATGAATCGATGAAAATTGGAAGTGGCCAAAAATGAAATGGAATGCATAAGCATCAATATCCTAGGCATTAGTAAGCTAAAATGGACTGATACTAGCCATTTTGAATTTGACAATCATAAGGTTTACTGTGCCAGGAATAACAAATTGAAAGGGAACGGCATCACATTCATCATCAAAAAGAGCATTTCAAGATCTATCTTGAAGTACAATGCTATCTATGATAGATAGGATAATATGTATACTCCTACAAGGAAGACCAGTTAATACTATTACTTAAATTTATGCACAAACCACGAAAGCCAGTGATGATGAAATTAAAGAACTCTATCAACTTCTTCAGTCAAAACTGATCAAACACGCAATCAAAAGTATTGATAATTACAGGGTTATATGGTATCTCTATTTCCAATATTTTGAGAAAACACCTTTCTGTTTTCTATAGTGGTTTTACCATTTTAATTCCATTAACAACGCAGGAGGATCCCAGTCTCTCCACAACCTCACCAAGTTTGTTGTTTTCTATGTTGTTAAACATTAATACATGCTGGGGTAAGATGACAAATCACTGTTGTTTTGACTTGCATCTCTCTAATGGCTAATGATCATGAACATTTATTCATATGTCTGTTGCTTGCCCAAAAGTCTTCTTTAGTGAAGTGAACCTCTGCCCCCTTGATAATTGGATCATGTCTTTTTATTGTCTACAAAAAACTCACTTGAAATAGAAAGACAAGGATAAAAGTTAAAGTATAGAAAAATGGCATATAATCAACAGAAAGATGTCATGCTATATTAATGTTAGATAAGTGAACTTCAAAATAAGAAATAGTATTCACAATAAAGAGGGGAGTTATATGAAGAAAATACAACAATCTTTATGTGTGGTATTATGAATTTACTTGATATGGCTTTTCTATCCAAAGTCTTTTTAACACACTTTAAACTTTTTAACACACCAAGTGGAACCATGCAAACAGGGTATACAGGAAACTAATGCTGGGATTTGTTGGTTTTACCACCCTGCAAGGCTTAAAAAGAGTCATCTCAAAAGTAGGAACAGAGGGAGAACAAAGATGGCGGATCGGGTGGATGTATAGCAGAGAGCTCCGCCAACAACAACACAGAATACCCAAACAAGCAGGCTCAGGGGATGGTCCCAGAACTCTGAACCA
>NW_006408689.1:5603930-5621147 GCF_000296735.1 Chrysochloris asiatica
GGCTCTGGGATACAGGGATCTAGGTATAGCTTGAAGAGGGTAAATAATACTAAAATCTTTGACTGCCTTATGAAAAAAAAAAAAAAAAAAGTAGGAACAGATGACCTCAGGACCATCAAGAAAGAAGAGCATGAGATGAGGCAGTAGCATGGAGAGAGAGAGAGCAGCTGCGGGCTTTCTAGCCCATGGACTAGCAAAGCTGAGCGCCTATGGGTAAGAGGCTGGCTTGCTGAATACGCCCATTGGCATTTACAGACTGGCAAAAGGAATTCTGTCCAGTCCTGGCATGTCACTGTAGGATAATCACTGGGTTACTAACCAAAAGGTCAATGGTTCAAGCCCACACTCTTCTTGGAAACCCTATAAAGGGTCAGTATGAGTGAGAATTGACTGAACAGTACTTAACAACAGCAAAGGAGATTTTTTTAACACTTGCCTGAACAGGGCATATGCTGAAGACAAGAGTGAGGTGTGCCTACAGTAAATCAGAGAAGAGGCATTGCTCACTGGAGAAGAGATGCATCTTGAGTTGTTGCTGATCCTAAATTGTACCCTATTCACTTCCCTAGTATAGCCCATAATCATGAATATCACCTCTGAGTACTGTGTGACCATTGCAATGGATTACTAACTCCAACAAAGAAATAACAGGATGCTGTGGGAGGGACGGTTAGTGTCAGAATTGGGTTAAAAAAGTTGAAGAGTGGAAGCACATCTGACTTTTCATAGGAATTGGCCTTGGGCTGATTTAGAGATTCATTCTCTTTCTCCATTGTTTGGAATCCTGGTGTAGCGCTATAGGATAAGCCCTGGACCACAAGGTCGATGTGAGCTGCAAAGCTTGCAGTTTAAACTCACGAACCACTCCTGGGAAACCCTATACAGGATTGCTAAGAGTCTGAACCAACTCGACAGCACTTAACAACATCCCCCAGTGAAGCTAGAGGAAGTCAGACAGTCTCACATGCTTTTTTTGCACTATATTATTCACAACAAAGCTTCAGAATATATGAAGGGATAACTGACTGAGCTAAAAAGAAATAAAAAATCCACAATCACACTTGGAAATTTCAACACTCTTCTTTTAATCAATAGAACAAGTATACAAATATTAAGTAAACATAGATAGGACCTAAAAAATAGCATTAACCAACTGGACCTACCATTTATAGAACACTCCAAACAGCAACAGATAATATATTCTTTTTAATTGTATAAGGACTTTCAATCACAATAAATTACATCCTAGGCCATAAATCAGGAGTCCTGACATGGCGCTATAGGATAAACACTGGACTGCTAACTACAAAATTGGCAGTTCAAATCCACCAGCTGCTCCTTGGAAACCCTATACAGGGTCACTATGAGTCGGAACTAACTTGGCAGCACTTAACAAGTGCCATAAATCAAGACTTAACAAATCTAAAAGGATTAAAATAGAAAATATTCTCTGACCATAACCAAATTAAACTAAAAATCAATATCACAAAGCTATTTATCTCCAAATTTCTAAATTATAAATCACACTTTTAAATAAGGTATGAGGGAATCCCTGAGTGGGAAAAATGGCTTTAAGAGTATTTGACTACTGGCAGAAAGATTGCTGTTGTTGTTGTTGTTAGGGGCCATCGAGTCGGTACCAACCCATAGCAACCCTATGCACAGCAAAACGAAACGCTGCCCAATCCTGGGCCAACCTCACTACTGTTGCCACGCTTGAGTCCATCGATGCTGCCACTTGTCCAATCCACCTCGTTGGGGTGGGGTCTTCCTCTTTTTCTCTGACCCTCCACCTTACCAAACATGATAGGCTTCTCTAGAGACTGGTCCCTCCTGACAACATGCCCAAAGTATGAGAGACGAAGTTTGGCCATCCTGGCCTCCAAGGAGGACTCTGGCTGCACTTCTTCCAAAACAGATCTATTGGTTCTTCTGGGAAGCCCATGGTACTTTCAATATTCTCCTCCAACACCATTAGTGGTTCTAATTTACTCCAGTGACTCAACTTTAAGCCAAAGAGCAGGTCAATATGGTGATCAAAACAACACCAGGAAAGTATGCATTTCCTTGACCAACCAACATATCTCCAAATGAAATAAAATATCCATTCCTTCCCTTGTGAAATGCCTAACTTTTAATGTTATCATGTCAGTTTTCTTTTCCTGTTTGCATTGCCCTTCTTGAGGACTTCAATATCAGACTATTAAAAGGTAGTCTCCATCATACCAACTTGCCCAACTCACTCAAATTCACCCCTCTGACTGCTACCACATTATTTTTCTTAAGTGACTATGTTACTGTTGTACAAATCTTCCTGACTGAATAATGAATTTCATGGTCCTTCACAATCTCACTATGGTGGTAGTGTGTCCGTAGAGTCAGTTCCAACTCATAGCGACTCTGAACATGGTTTCCGAGGCTGTAAATCTTTACAGGAGCAGAAAGCTTCATCTTTCTCCTGTGGAATGGCTGGTAGTTTCGAATGGCTGATCTTGAGGTTAGCAGCCCTACTCATAACCACTACGCTAACAGAGCTCCTTAAATGGAGGAGACATTTCAGCCATGGAAAACAATTTATCATTCCCTAGAATATGGACCAAACCTTATCTGCTTCCTTCCTTTGAAATGTCATCTTACCCTCCATTTCTTTCTCTGGTACTTTATATGTTTTCAGATCATACAGTCATAGTTTGTATTAGTAATGCTCTTCTCCACTAAAGAGTTCCTGAAAAACTGCTGTATTTTGCTGATCATTGTACTCTCATTATCATTTAAGCAGTATTGCAGACAGTAAATATTCAAGCATCTGTTAAAGTCAACCAAGCATGTATTACTGTATCTGCTGATGACTTATAGCAAGGGGTTACATACATGCTAGGAGAGGTATTCAAAGACCTGTGGACCTTCCGTCTGAAAATTCTATCTGAAATGCTCTATAAACACAAACGTGTGACAGTGTTGGAGAAACTATGGTCTTCATTTTAATTTCAACTAGTCCTTACATAGGTTAATAGTAAAAGAACCATTTAATGCCATAATCCAGAGTTAATGGATTTTTGACAAAGGTTCCCAAACCATTCCATATGAAAACTATTGTCTCTAGAATAAATGGAGTTGGAAAGCCTGGATATACACAAACAAAAAATTAAGGTTGGCCTTTACCTCACACCATATAAAAAATGAATGGAAAGTGGACTAAAGAGAACAAAAGGAAAAATAGAAAAATTGGACTTTAGACTGAAATTTTGTACTTCAAAGAAAACCAGCAGGAAAGTAAAAAGACAACTCACAAAATGGGAGAAAACCTTTACAAATTACATATCTGATAAAGTACTTGCAGCTAAAATACATAAAGAATTCTTACAACTCAGTTAATACCCCCTTCTAAAACTGAAACTCAAAGGGAACCTAATGAGCAGTCTACTATACTAACTGGTAAACATCGGGCCGACTTGTGAGTAGAAGTGGGGGAAAGGCAGCAGTGAAGACATGGGCTGAGTCTGGCCTTGTTCCACTGATACCCGTTGACCTCAAGACGAGAGAGAGAAGAGGAAGGGTTGGCTGGTCTGAAGTTTAGGGAGCTGTGTGAATTCCTGAGCCCATGGGCACTGACCTAGAGCTCAGAGTGAAGCGGCCAGCTGGTCTGAAATATGGGAAAGTATGTATAAACTCCCAAACTTGTGGCTAGTGCCGATTTGACCTAGCTTAGATGGCTAGCTGACCAGAACTAGACCAGATAAAGACAAAGATACTTGATACTGTGAGCAAGTGTAAATTGCTACAATTTGATGAACGAGACCTTTGCTTATGGCTGCCATTGCTCAAAATTCCAAACAGAAGGGAAGGATTCTTCATATCAAGTAAGAAGCTTGTTTCCTCAGTGCACTGGGTTGGTAGGGAAGGACACTCTAGACACTATCAAAAATTGGGGTGGGCAATTCAAAAATGGGCACATGACATGAACAGACACTTCACTGAGGAGGAGATCCAGGCAGCCAACAAACATATGAAGAAATGTTCACGATCACTAGCCACTGTTGTTAAGCACCGTCAAGTCAATTCTGACCCATAGTGACCCTATATAGGGTTTCCAAGGAACAGCCGGTAAGCTTGAACTACTGACCTTTGCAGTTCAAATGGCTTTGCAATCTGGCACATTAACCCACAGTGCCACACCAAGACTCCATTGCTGTTGTGTTGTGATGTGCCCTCGAGTCAATTCCAACCCACAGTGACTCTGTACAGGGTTTCCAAGGAGCAGCTGGTGAGCTTAAACCACCGACCTTGCAATTCAAACAACTTTACAGTCTGATGCATTAGCCCACAGCGCCACACCAGGACGCCATTAAAGAGATGTAAATCAAAACAGCAATGAAATATCATCTCACACCAGCAATAACAGCAAAGATAAAAAAAGTAGAAGACAGTAAATGCTGTTGAGGATGCAGAGAGACTGGGACCCTCCTACATTGCTGGTAGAATTGCAAAATGGTCCAACCACTCTGGAAAGAAATATGGTGCTTCCTCAGAAGTTGGAAACAGAAACATCTTATGATCCAGCAATTCCTCTACTTGGTATTTACCCACAAGAAATACGAGCCATAACATGAGTTATGAGATATATGCACACCAATGTTCATAGCAGCACTATTTGCAATA
This sequence comes from Chrysochloris asiatica, assembly GCF_000296735.1. Classification (NCBI taxonomy): domain Eukaryota; kingdom Metazoa; phylum Chordata; class Mammalia; order Afrosoricida; family Chrysochloridae; genus Chrysochloris; species Chrysochloris asiatica. The sequence continues at coordinate 5,608,590 of NW_006408689.1, forward strand.
GCAAAAAGGATGAGATAGCCTAAGTGCCCATCAATTGAAGAATAGATAAACAAACTGTGGTACATACACACAATGGATACTATGCTACCTTGAAGAACAACAAAGAAGCTGCAAGCCACCACATAACATGGATGAACCTTGAGGACAATTATGCTGAGTGAAATTAGTCACAAAAGGAGAAATACTGCATAGGACCATTATAGTAAAGACTAAGAAAAAGAACCCACCCAAAAGGGGGTTGAAATCTATATATATAATTGCTGATCACTGGGATATATGGGATGAGATGAGGGGAGGGAGGGAGCAGAGGTTAGAGCACAGGGTTGGGAATAGACACAGGAGAGCCTGGGTGCTGGGGGGGAGGGGGACTGGCAATACACAAGAAGGGGGAGGGGAAAAGAAGAACAAGGCTGATGGGAGAACAGTTAGGCCAGAAATATCACAATAAAAAGCTTGTAAGTCCATCCTCAGCCTATAACTGATTGGAATACGTTAAAGGGGGCTAGAAGTTGCCTGGTGAAAGAGGCTTCCTGTGGAGCCTCTGCACTGCATAAGACCATAGGTGGAATCCTGAACCACATCCAGAATCATCTGAGGTGGGAAATTTCCACTTGAAAGGACAAGCAAACCAGCCTGGTGTGGCTAGAAGAACAGAAGATACTTCGTGAAAGAAAGATCGGCAGGAAAAATCAAAAACAGTAATGGCAGTCTGATTTACTACTACAAGAACAAGCAAGCTGTTTGCCAGGAAGCCATCAAGGCAAGTGGTCGGGTTCCCTCAGAGCAAATCCCTTTCAAGACTAAGACTCAAGGGGAATACATGAGCAGGCATATAGTCTGGCTGGTGACCACGGTGGTCACTGATAAGGGGAAGAGGGGAAAAAACAGCAATGAAGTTAGGAGCTAAATACAACCACATTCAATAGACTCCTGTGAACCCAGGTGGAGACCAGGTTGGCCAGCAGTATAGCAACACCTGGGGACTACTGGGCCCAGAGGCAGTGGCATGGCCATGGAGGACTAGAGCAGAGAGTGAAGCATCCAGCTTATATGAAGTGAGGGGATATGCACAAGAACACCCATACTTGCAGATAGTACCCACTTGACCTGGCTTCAATGGCTGGATATCAGAACTTGACTAGAAGAAAGATGAGGGGGAAAAAAGAGTAACCTGTTATAATTTGATGAACTTTACCTATACTTATGGATGTAGTAGCTCAAAAAAGGGAACAAATCTTTACAGCATGGATCACTCCCACCCCTCATACACAGGGCTGACAGGGATAGGCAACTTACAAAATGACTACCCAAAATGGGGGGTGGGAGGGAGGCAAGAAGTGACTGGCTCACAAGCTTTTAAGAGGAAGCCCAGTTCCAGACAGGGCGGGGGAAGATGGAATCTCCACTGAATGATTTCCAATCTGTTGGGATGGGGCTAATAAAAGGAGATGGGGTTCAATAGTGAACAACTGCTATCAGGACTGACTGTGAGGGTCGGAAATGTAAAAGTAGATGTTTTGTAATAAAAGGAGGGAGTAATTGATTTTACAGTCCAGGAGCGGAGGTTCCTGGGACCATCAAGGGAGAAGAGTGGAGTGCAGGACCCTACCCAGAGAAGCAGTGACACCAGAAATGGAGGCAGAGATGATGACGTAGACAGATGGAATGGCTGGGGACACTGGACTCAGGGAGGGAGAGAGGCTGTGTGCTGACAGCCAGGGAGCAGGCCTGTGGGGTGTACCCTTTGGTTGTTTGATGATGCATGGAGAGGGCTGAAATCATGGCAATGAACAAAATACAATAGGATGAATGTAAAACTGATATTCTCCCATGTAAACCCACATAATTCACAATAAAAACTTAAAAAAAAACACTGGGGTGGGGGTGTTATAAAGGCACAAAGTGGCTGGCTTACATGCTTTTTCGCAAGTGTGTTTAATTTCAGAATGAGGGAGCTAAGGTAGAATCCTCACTGAATAGTTTTCCTCTTATCCAGATGGATCTGGTGAAAGAGGATGAGGGATGGTGGTGACAGGATTTCATGATTCAATTGTGAGTAACAGCAGTGTTCATTGTGATTGTCACAACTATGATTATAGGAGATGTATAACTAAAAGGGGGTAGGTAATTAACCTTTTATTTCCGGTACAGAGAATCTCAGGACCATCAAGAAGGAAGAGCGTGAGTAAAGCATGAGATCCTACCTAGAAAAGTGGCGACAGCAGAGACAGTGGCAGAGGTAATGGCTTGGAGAGACAGAGCAACTGAGGGCTCTAGGTCCATAGGAGGCTAGCTTGCAGAACATGCCCTTTGGACATTTAAATGAATATATATTTTTTGTTTTGTATGTGTACATCAAATACTTTTGCTTTCTTCATTTGTGAAATATACACTATAAAGGGGAAGTCACAGGGAGGAAGTAGGATAGCTGTTGTTACAGAAAGGAGATTGTAATCATTGAAATGAAACGAAGTGTAGACTTTGTTGAATGTAAAGACGATGATCTTGTCTGTTAACCTTCACTCAATTCACAATAAAAACTTAAAAAACACAACTCAATTAATAAAAAAATAAATCCAATTAAAAAATGGGTATACAATTCTCCAACAAAGATATCTTAATGCCCAATACAGCATAAGTCATCAAGGAAATGCAACTCATAATCAAAATCAGATACCACTTCACACCCACCATGATAACTGCAATCAAAATGTTAGATACTCAGTGTCAAGGGTGTGGAGAAATCAGAACCTTATATACTGCTGGCAGTAATGGAAAATGGTGTAGCCACCTTAGAAAAGTTTGTCTGTTTCTCAAAAAACTGCACAGAGTTACGATGTTGTTATTAAGTGCTACCAAGTCAGTTCCAGGCTAGCAGTTCAAACTGTCCTTGAGGTGGAGTGCTTATCCTAGGGCACCACATCAGGACTCCAAAATTGGAATATGACCCAGCAATTCCAAGCCTATAGATAAATATAGATAGCTAGATAGATCCCCCAAGAGAAATAAAAACATATGTCCAAAAAAAACTTGTATACAAATGTTTACAGAAGCATTATTCATAACAGTCAAAAGACAGAAACAACCTAAATGTTCATCAAGGGACAAACAAAATGTGATAATATACCCATACCATGGAATATTACTTGCCCATAAAAAGGAATGAAATACTAATACATACTACATAAATGAACATGAACCCTAACAACATGCCAAGTTAAAGAAGCCAGTCACAAGAGACTCCATATTAAATGATTTCATTTACATATAAATCAGGAATAGAATAATCTACAGAGACAGAGAAATTTGTGATTGCTCGGGACTGGGACAGCATGGGAAATATGGGATGGCAGCTAAAGTGTAAATGGTTCCTTTTTGAGGTGATGAAAATGAACAAAAAATGACTATGGTGATGATTGCACATAACTAAAAAATCACAGAATTGTACTTTAAGTAGACATGGTATGTGAATTATATCTCAATAAAGCATTCAAAACAAAAGGTGAACAATATGAATTTCCTGGGGATCCCCCCAATTCTATCTACTACTCCATGATATTTTAGGGCAAACACCTTTATGCTAGGGATTGTTTCATTTAAAGAAAAAGCAGTATTCATAAACAATGTAAAGCCATGCCTCTGAAGATACCAAAAAGAACAAGTTTTTGCTAGACTCCTACCCTTCTCATTCCTTTCCCTGTCCCAACCATTTTCTTGTTTTATAATCACAACAAAAACCTACATTAGGGTTGTGAAATATATTTTTATTTGCTGATATATCTTGATGTGGCTGTTTTCAGTTTTTAAAGGAAAGGAGTCCAATACTGGGTTTAAAAATATACACATTAAACACAAATGCAAACTAAGTTATAAAGGCATGTAATTTTTTTTACTTAATGTACATATTTTTTGGTTTAACAGTTATGCCACTCAACTGTCTAAAATGTGAGTTTCACTTATGAGGACTTCAAATTACCCTTCCTTCCTCTCCCCAATTAAAATACTGTCAAACAAAGTATCTACATACTAAAGACTATTTGAAAGTTCTGCTTGTCTTTACTTTCAAGACATTCATTTGTGAGGGTAAGTCAAAAAGCAATGCTAGTAGGGTTCCAGTTCATCTATGTATTTATTTATTTATTATTTCAAACAAAATGTGTTTAAACATGTCTGTGTTCACTGGATGGCAGCAGACAAGTTCTCTCAGTCATACACTTGTCTTACACATACCAAGGGTCCTTAAAAACAAAAAAGGTCCAGCCAAAACTGGTTTCTGAAGGGGTCTGCGAGGCCAGATGAATTCAATGCACAGAGGTCAATTTAGCAGGTTATGGCAACAGATTCTGAGATTCCCAAGTGGTTCTCCTGATAGTATTTTCTTGAAGGACACAAGACAATAAGGGGGGTTTATTATACAAAAGTTTTAACTGAAAATTGCATTGGAAAGCAAAAGACCAAGAAACATGCAAAGAAGAATTGTTTTCTAACACATAAATGCACCTTATCATTCTGCAACGGTAGTAAAGGATGTCCTATGAGAATTTTGCTAGTAAACTTTACCTTATCTAATCTACAGCCCTTATTTTGCCCCTTAATAATGCTTTTTGTACCCCAAACTCAAAGAACATCGAAAAGGAACATAATTTGATTATCTCAAGGATGCCAAATACTTTGACATGGTGTAAATCAGAGTGTAGAATTCTTCAGGGAAGGGTTGTTGTGTGCTATCGTGCCAGTTCTGACGCAAAGAAACCCTATATAGGATTTTGGAGGCTGTAAATGTTTATGAGAACAGAAAGCCTCATTGTTTTCCTACTGGTGGATTTCAACTGCTGACCTTTCAGTTAGCAGCTTGATGCATTACTTGCTATGCCACTCAGGTTCCTCAGGGAAGGGTTGTTGTGCTGTTTCCAGAGCTATAGATCTTTACGGGAGCAGAAAGTCTCATCTTTCTCCCACGGAGTGCCTGGTAGTTTGCACTGCTAACCACAACCCAGCTCAAAATCCACTACACTACCAGGGAAGAGTTAGAGAGATGGAAATGTACAGACTAGATGGAGAATATGTCGAGAAACAATCATTTCATATTTTGATATTTTTGTTTAATAAAGCTTTCTATGATTTTGTAGCAATACTTTCTGACCTATCCTCCAACAAGGCTTAATTATAACTGGTTAACAATTACTCAGAATAACACCTGCATTTGAATTCTCTAGGGTCCTGAAAATCCGAATGTAGTCTTAAGAAGTAGAAGTGAAGGCATCAAGGAGTTTGTTGTTAGTTGCCCTGGAGTCATTCCTACTCAGGGGAACCATTGTGTGCAAAGTAGAACTGTAACCTTTCCGAATCAGAAGGCAGGCCAGTTTTGTAAGGCACTGTGGATGAGTTTGAACTACCAACCTGGCTTGCTACTGACGATACTTAACCATGTGCTCCACCCTGATCTCCCTTAGTACCAGAAGAGTTTGTTAAAAATGCACCACAGCCCTACAGAATCAGAATTTGCACTTCAACAAGATTTCTAGGTGATTTGTGTGCACATCAGAATTTGAAAAGCACTGATCTAGACATGAGAAACACTAATATTGAGGGTTATTAGAAGTGCAGGTTATTGTGAGGCACAAGCATCTGCATTTTAACAAGAATTCTATGGATTTTGTAGCACCCCCAAGATTGTGCTGCACTGTTTAAAAATAAGTGAAGAACTGAAAATGCATTTGGAGCAATTTTGGTGTGCTGAGAGTTACTGCTATATATCCTGTGTCAAACAGAAAAATAAATTCTGAATTTACAAATCTGTTACACTTGTTTCTTAGAATAACCTGAATGAGACCATGAAAATAAAGAGGTCTAAACAAACAATCAAAAACATTATTTACAACTTTCACAGTGCACAAACCAAGATAAATTTAAAGTATTCATAATCAAACTTCCATAGACTTTTATTGACAAAAACACAAGTACCGTACTCTTTCTTAAGAGCCCCATCCACAGAGAAAATACAGTCTACAGTTAAGCAGATTAATACTTGTGTTCCTTTTAGTCAACTCTAAAAGACCTAAGTTAAATAGAATGCTTATAGTGTTTCTAGGACACTCCTCCTTCAATTAAATTTGTTCCAAACCTTGCTGATGAAAATCTTTGTATCTCCCAAAGGCAAAGGTCTTTAGAATGCTACAGAAACACTAACTTTTGACATAGGTACAGTATGTATAAAGAAGTGGTTGTTGTTCGACTCATAGACACTCTGTATAGGATTTCTGAGGGTGTAAATCCTTACAGGAGCAGAAAGCTCATCTTTCTTCCGTGGAACAGGTGGTAGTTTTGAACTGCTGACCTTGAGGTTAGCAGCCCGATGCGAATCACTACGCTACCAGAGATCCTTGTACAAAGAACTAAAAGAATATTAACCCCAAGATGTATATCCTGCATGATAATTTTGACTAATGTTTACATGTTGTTTTGACAATCCAGTAGCATTAACTAACTGAATGCAAATGTTGAAGGTTCTGCAAGAGACACAAAGATGATCAAGACATTATCCCTGGCCCCAGCAAGTATACAGTAGTCTGACGGGAGGTGGGATTTGGCGAGAAACTGGCACAAACAACTAGCAAAATACGGTCAGTGCTGAAACCGGTTTCTGGAAGTTGCAGGTTAATTGAATTTTAGCTAATCGGTATTTTATAGTCAATTCCAATTGATCTGGAGCAGAGCTGACCAGCAGAAGAAAGCTTACCTCCTTGCAATGAAGTACAACCCAGGTAAACAACATTCTGGGAAATTTGCCTACATTTTAATACACATACAAACAATTACAATCAGGCTATGAAGTGGGTGTGCACTCAGCAAACGCAATCCAATTTAAACGGGAAATGAACATAGGAGATATAATACAGTGAGGTTCACAGAGGGTGCTTCCTTTGACAAAAACAGGAACACTCAGCTTGAAAGATCGCTGACCATGCGAGGAAAGAGGAAAAGGTGGTGGAGATCTGTTTTTATTTCTCCCCTGGTAGGTTACCCCAAAGCAAAACCCCAACCAAGTTTCCTGTACTGCTCTCTCCCTTCAACTTTATATTTCATAAACAACAATGACCTCTCAAAAGTTTAAGATTTAAAGACAACAAAACATGGGCAAATGCATTTATCTCCTTAATAGTCCAAAACAAAAGCACTTCCCTTAAGGAGTACTTGCAGTCCACTAAGTGCCAAGACAGGGAAAAGCGCATCCACCCGGTCCACACTGATCCTCGGCCACTGAGCGCTCACTTCAGTCCTCTCGCCTTTCGGGGGCACCCCCTCCCATAGGAAAAAAAAAGCAAGCACGTCTCCAAAGGGCTGCTGAGGCCCCCGGGGTGCACGGTGAGGTTTGCTGGAACCCACACCACCACCTTCTCCGGCTTGGAAAAAGGTGCTGTGCAAGTGACACCAACGAAGGCCAGCTGAGCGGAGAAAGGGTGCTGCGATGATCTGTCTGGCCCCGGCCCCCTCGGAGGATCAGGTTGGCGCCCGGGGCGGCTGGCTGGCTGATCTCCTAAGAAGGGGGCCAGGCCACGCCATCCCAGTCCAACTCCTGCCCACTGACAGGTACCCAAGGTGGGGCCGGCGTCACAGGTGTCGACCGACCAGGTCCTTGCAAACCCGGGGGGTGGGGAGAGACAAGTCGGGGTAGAGGAAAGGCACTAAAGGGCGATACGCGCGGCAGCGGCGGCACTCAGCACTCTCGGATACGTGCGGTCTCACCTCCAGAGTGGAGACAGTGCTAGTGAATAGATCCTCGCCGTCTTCCAGCTCTTCAAAGTCAGTGGTCTTCCCATCTACCAGTGGAGGAGGCTCCCTTTCGGCCGCCATCTTCGCTCGTCCAGACGATTGCGCTAGCGGGGCCTCGCAGACCTGTCACGTGAGCACGCAAGGCTGGCTCGCGCGGGGCCGGCCTGCTCCCCTACCTCCCCAGCCCGCCTCTCGCGGCCACGCCCAGCAACGCTAAGCCCCGCCTCCGACCTCGTGACAGCAACTGCCTGACCAGCTTGCTCAGCCCCGCCCCTTTGCCTTTCCCCTGTATGCTGAGCAAATATTTCTGAGAAACTGGATTATATGAAGAAAAATGTAGCATCAGAATTGGAGGAAGAGTCATTAATAACCTGCCATATGCAGATGATACAACCTTGCTTGCTGAAAGCAATGAGGACTTACAATAGTTGCTGATGAAAATTGAAGACCACAGCCTTCAGTATGGGTTGAGCCCCGATGTAAAGAAAATAAAATTCCTCACCACTGGTCCATTAAACAACATCCATATAAAAGAAGGAAAAAATTGAAGTGGTCAAATACTTCATTTTGATTCAAGAAATCAAACATTAGGCAAATCTGCTGCACAAGACCTCTTTAAAGTGTTGAAGAGCAAAGATGTCAGTTGGAGAACCAAGATGTGCCTGACCCAAGCCATGGTCGATAACCTCATGGTGGTGGTGTGGAGTTGGTTCTTAACTCATAGCTACTCTGTGTAGGGTTTTTGAGGCTGTACATCTTTACAGGAGCAGAAAGCCTCATCTTTCTCATGCAGAATCACTGGTAGTTTTGAACTGCTAACTGTGAGGTTAGCAGCCCGACTGGTAACCACCATGCTACCAGAGTTCCTGAGTAACCTCATATGCGTGTGAAACTTGGACAGTGAATAAGGAAGACTGTAGAAGAATTGATGCATTTGAGTTATGTTGTTGGAGGAGAGTATTAAAAGTACCATGGACTGCCAAAAGAACAAACAAATCTGTGTTGGAAGAAATGCAGCTAGAGTGCTCCTTGGAAGCCAGGATGGCTAACTTTGTCTCTCATACATATTATCAGGAGGGACCGGTCGATAGAGAAGAATATCATGTTTGGTAAAGTGGAGGGTCAGAGAAAAAGATGAAGCCCCCATGAGATGAATTGGCACAATGACAGCAGCAATGGGCTCAAGTGTAACAACAATTGTGAGGTTGGTGCAGGACCAGGCAGTGTTTCATTCTGTTGAGTATAGTGTCACTATGAGTCAGTACCAACTCATTGGCACCTAACCACAACAACCTCCAAGACTGGCTCAAGGTCTTTTCATGAAGGCTTCTCAAGTTGAGTTTCCTACCTATACCAAGTTGCCATAATGACATCTGTGGGAAACTCTTGCACTTTTGTTACCGCATCACCTTAGCAGGAGTAGGCCAAGCGATTCTCTTGATACTAACAGATTTCAAGTGTCTTTTAGGAAGTGAAGGAGTTTGAGGATCACAAGTTTTCAGGCTCATTGGATTACATGCAGCTGGAGAAGAATATTATTGGTGGAAGAGAGGTGCCTACTTAAGTCTCTGTAGCTCTTCCCATATAACTTTCTGTCCTATAGAAATGTTCTATATGTGCTCTGTGCAATTCAGTAGCCATTGGCCAAGTTGGTCACTGAACAGTTGAAATGTGGCTGGTGTGACTCGGGAACTAAGTTTCAACTTTTATGTAATTCTAATTAAAGTCTAAAAAGCCTTTTCTGGTGAGTAGTAACCTATTGGACAGTGCAACTCTGAATAATGTGTTACTTAAGGTTCATTCTGATTTAATGAAACACGGTTTTCCTCAATAAACTGAAAGAAAGCAAGAAAGTCTAGGGAAGTAACCATTAGGAAAACTGTTGGATGGTTGGTAATAGCATCAGGACAAGGTCTTTTGAAGACCTTAGGCTTCAGTGACCACTGCACATCATCATCAACATTGAAAAAAAAAAAAAAAATGGGTGGAAGTATTATGAAAGCTAAAAATTGCTATACCAATGCAAGTTATATCCTTGATAAAATGAAAGCTCACGTGTATATAACAACCTGGAATTATAATAGCACTGAAGGAAGAAAAAAAGAAAAAGCTTCACAGGAATTTCTTAGAAATTGAGTACAAACCTTCAACCCTCTAGGTCCAGAGAGTTGTACTGTCTATGTACAGAAATTCAGCCTCTCTGGACTTAAAAATAAATAAATAAATAAGGATTAAAGCAAAAGTTTTCTCTTTTTGCTAGGATTTCTCCAATTCCAGTTTCTAAAGTAAAACACCAAACCCATTGCTGCTGAATTGTTTGCAACTCAGAGAATCCTATAGGATAGACTAGAGTGGTCCCACAGAGTCTCCAAGGCTGTACTCTTTAAGGGGCCCTAATGGTTAAGGGGTCTTGGTGTGGCGCTATTAGCTAATGTGCTAGACTGCAAAGCCATTTGAATTGCAAAGTCGACAGTTCAAGCTCACCAGCTGCTCCTCGGAAACCCTATACAGGGTTGCTATGGGTTGAAACTGACTCAACAGCACTTAACAACAACAATAGTTAAGTGGAGTCCTGGTGTGGTGCTGTAGGTTAATGCACCAGACGGCAAAGCTGTTTGAACTGCAAGGTTGGCAGTTCAAGCTCACCAGCTGCTCCTCAGAAACCCTATTCAGGGTCGCTATGGGTTAGAGCCCAACTCGATGACACTTCACAACAACAACAATGGTTAAGTGGTCAATCTGCTTCCATAAAGATTCAGAGTTTTGGAAACTCTGTGAGGGCAGTTGTACTTTGTTTTTACAGAGTCCCTTGAGTTAGGCTTGATGACGATGTTTTTTGTTTTGGTTTTTTGATTCTTTACAAAAGCAGACTGCCATAGGTTTCTCTAGCAGAGCAGCTGGTAGGTAGGTTCAAGCTGCTGACCTTCTGAGTGTTTAAACACTAGACTACCATGGCTGCTTTCCAGAGCCACTGCTGTCTCTGCCTGCCTGTAAGAACTGACTTGCAGAGACACATTCCCTGGCCTACACTCCATCAGCTATCGATACTCTGGAATCTGTCAGCAATCTTCAAAACTTACAACCTGGCTTGAGATGGTATCGATTTTTTTTCTGTACCTCTGCTTATTGCTTCATAGCAACCCTGCACAGGGTTTCTGAGGCTGTAAATCTTTACGGCAGCAGAAAGCCTCATCTTTCTCCTGCGGAACAGCTGGTAGTTTTGAACTGCTGACCTTACGTTTCACAGCCCGATTCGTAACCACTACGCTTACTACTTTATGCCTTATGCCATGGATGTTTAATATTCCCAACTTACCTTTTTTAGTGAACAACTGAATTAGTTGGAATGTAGGTTTTCTTGCTATTAGTGCAGACCCATATTAACAATGGCTTGAAAAACATAGAAATTTAATAATCTATCATGTAGGATCTGAACTAAGGAGCCGTAGAAGTACAGTGGATTATGAGATAGGTTGCTAACCACAAGGTCAGCAGTTAGAATCTACCAGCTGCTCTGAGGGAGAAAGATGAGGCTTTCTGATTCTGGAGAGATTTACAGCCTCAAAAACCCTATACAGGATCGTTGTAAATCAGAACCGACTTGGTGACACAAACACCAGGATCAGAACTGGTTTGAAGTTTTCATGAAATTATCCAGGGATGCTAGATAATTACCCACCATAGGGTATAATCTCTCCCTCATGGTCAAAGTTAGCTTAAAGAAAGGAAGAAAAGGGAAACAGAATGATATGTCCTTCCCTTTAAAGGCACAGTTCCAGAAACTACACACACCCTTTTGTCCAGTTCATTAGTCATAAGGCCATCCCTTGCTACAAGACAGACTAGGAAACACAGTGACCATCCTCCCACCCACACATACCACGCTCCCCCAAAGAAGAAGAGACTGGTGGGGATAAAGGGAAACCAGTGGTCTCTGCTATAAACATCTACACACTTTTCTTCATAGGAGAACATCTGCATTTGTTTCTGGGTAAACAGAGCTCTCCCACCCACAACTGTAACTCTACTTCAACTCAGTAATGGAGTGCCTGAGCAAAGTCAAATCAAACAGCGTGCATGCCTTAGTTATAGTGACTGATAGGTCAGGAATGCTGGTGTTTTCCCCAAACTTTCAGACACTTCTGTTGGTTCTTCTTTTCCTACTCAACCTAAAGTTTGTGAGCTAGCATTGAAAAAATTATCTTGCTATTTTTCGCAGCTTTTCTTTTTCTTTCATCCATTGCTTTTTAGTTCCATTTTCTCTGAAGTCCCAAATTTAATAATCACCTTCTCTAATCTTTACCCAGATTGATAAGAATATTTAAAAAATAAATTCCAACTTCTGACTGAAGAAACTCTAAATTCATTATTTCTACTCCCAACTAGATTCTCCACGTTGCCAAGAAACCATAATGTGTTTCTTTCCCAACTTTTCAACTATTCTTCTCAGAAAGGGTTCTAAAAATTCATTTTCTGCCCAAGTCTTTATCCTACCACTTTTTGTTCCTTATTTTCATCAGCTGACTCAGTCTCCTCATTCAATGACAAAATTAAATCTACTGAATTAATTCTTCCACTTTCAAGCATGATTGAAGTTCTCTTCTCTCTGTGCTGTGTATATTTCTAATGTTGTTAAGTGTCATCAAGCTGGTTATGACTTACAGCAAACTGTATAGCATTTCCAAGGAATAGTTGGTGGGTTTGAACTACTGACCTTGCAGTTAGCAGTCCAATGCTTATACTAAAGTGCCACACTAAGACTCTGCCTACTTCTATAACACATGT
>NW_006408689.1:5621393-5629841 GCF_000296735.1 Chrysochloris asiatica
CACTTCTGATTTGGATCCTGGGTAACCCTGTTATTAGTTGTTTATTGCTGTGAAACAAATTACTCCTAAGCTTAGTGACTTAAAATAACAAATATATTATCTAACAATACCTATGGGTCAGGAATCAAGGCACAACTGATCTGGGTGCCTGTGACTCAGTCTCTAACAATGTGCCTTCCAGTTAGAGATCAAGACTGCAGTCATCTCAAGACTCAACTGTAGGAAGATCCCCTGCCGTTCTCACTGGCAGTTTTCAAGTCCTTACCGGTTCTTGCTTGAAGACTTCAGTTCTCTACCACATGGTCTCTTTGACAAGTTGCTTTTTCCAGAGTGAAGGCTCTGGGAAAGAGAACGAGAGAGAACTAAGAGAGGATGTTAGTGAGTGAGTGAGACACAAGTCAGAGTCTTTTTGTAACCCAATCTCAGAAGTGACATCTCATTGCTTTTGCTGTATTCTATGCATTAGAAGCCTTCAATCAAGGATAGGAATTAGACAACGGTGTGAATAACATGACACAGGAGCCATTGGGGGCCATTGCAGAGGCTGCCTACCAAAATTCCCCCATAGTGGTTAGCACTCAATAAAGCAGATGCCCTATTGATACTCTTAATGAATAAATGAAAAAATGAAGCTCAGGAAAGAAGGATAAGTAGAAAATATAAATTTCCTATTGGAAGTCATTGGTACATAAGTGCACTCAGGTAAATTCTAGAAAGCATAATCCTAAAGAACATTTAATAAATAGGCAATGGAATAGGTACCATAAGAGATGCTGGAAAATAACAGTCAGAGTAATTTAGAAGAGCTACAAAGAAAGTAAACGGACAAAGAAGCGAGTTTGGACATTAACAAAGCCTTTGGTAGATTAATAAAATAACCAAAAAGGGTGAATAGTTAATGGATACAGCAAGCATAGATTATTCTTTCAAGGAATATAAATAGGATGATAGAATAAATTAGTAACTTGTTAGAGATACAGGATTCTTTTGTTTTGTTTTAAGATAGTAGTGTTTGTTGGTGTTATTAGTTGCCAAATAGTTGATTCTGACTCAGTGAATTATTTAATATGACTCTTCCAATCACAGTTTTTGTAGCTCTCACAGAACTAGGTGAAACCATGCAGACTGAGTGTATTTCCTCTTTTCCAGATGGGTCTGTATCACAGAGTTTGGAAAAGATGCTGAAAGGATTATATGAATCCGTTGTGAATGATTGTTAACAGGACTAATTGTGATTTTAAAATATTTGGAATTCTAAGATGGGGACTGGTCAGTTTTGCTATCCTGCTGGGTATACAATGAGCTGTCTCAGCAGCAGAAGAGGGGAATCTCACTAGCATCAAGAAGAACCCCAAGACCCCTGTACACAGAACCTCCTGGATCCAGCAGACAGAGAGAAGTGACGCTACAGGAGCAGCAGAGAAATGGCAGCAACAGAACCAGAACACAGGGCAGAGCGGTGGACTTTCTGGTCCATGGAGGGAGGAAGCTCTGTGCCTTCGGACAGGAGGCTCACTTGCAGAGTAGGATGCTCCCAGGCACTTAATCATGGAGCTAGAGCCAAGTGCCTTTGGGCTAAGGCTTATGGAGGCATGAAGTGCCTTTTATGTATTTATCTGCAGTCCTTAAAGAGCTTTGTAGCATTGCCTGAACAAGACAGAGGTCAAGGTGTCACATGGCTAACTGGCCAAGGACCAGAGAGATACCTGCCTAAGGGTATGGCTGGGAAAGACGTTGTCCTGACCAAAGAACTGTGTCTTGGGCACTCCGATCCTGAAATGTTACATGTTAACTAATTAGTTAACATATGAATTGTGAATTAACATTAGTTATAGTTAATTCATAAATTAGCTCATAATCATGAGTATGCTCTGTGAGTTTTGTGTAGTCATTGCAATGAACCCAGTTGAGAAGTAAATGCTGTGGCAAGAATGGTTGGTAAAGAAGATTGGAGGGTAGAGGCATGTCTATCTCTGCCTTACAGGAGTCGGCTTTGGGCCAGTGGGTTTGATTCTCCTCCCTTGTGAAGTTAGAAGAGCTCAGCTGTGGCCCCCACACTCTTTTTACATGATCTCATATATGCAAAGTAGAACTATTTCATAGGGTTTTCAAAGTTATGAACTTTTGGAAGGAGATTGCCTGGTTGTTTCTCCAGGCTACTTTGAATGTATCTGGACCACAAACCTTTAAGCTAGTTGAGCACTTAACCATTTGTGCCACCCAGGGATTCATATTTATGGCTAGAAATTTAAATTTTATGTTTTTAATATATTCCTTCACTACCTCATATGTTGAGCTTTTAAAGAGATCTCCATCTATTGTTGCATGCCAGTTTGCATAAGAATTTTTTTTATTATGATAAGCATGTTGTTGTTGTTGTTATGTGCCATGGAGTCGGTTCCGACCCACAGCAACCCTGTACAGGGTTTCCAAGGCTGTAAATCTTAACGGGAGCAGAAAGCCTCATCTTTCTCCCGCGGAGCAGCTGGTAGTTTCGAACTGCTGACCTTGCGGTTCGCAGCCCGATTCGTAACCACTACGCTACCAGAGCAAAATAGTTTCCATTTCAATTATCTTTACATATTTCAGTGACATTAAATATGTTCAATATGTTATTCAACCATCACCATTCCTGAATTTTTCCATAACCCTAATGAAATTCAGTGTCCCCATAGTATTTATTCTAATGGGAAGGATTTGAACATATTTATATATTAAGGAGCACTGGTAGCGTAGTGGTTACAAATCGGGCTGCTAACCTCAAGGTCAGCAGTTCGAAACTACCAGCTGTTCCATGGAGAAAGATGAGGCTTTCTGTTCCTATAAAGATTTGCAGCCTTGGAAACTCTGTACAGGGTCACTATGAGTCAGAACTGACTCCATGGTACTTACCAACAACATATATTAAGGAAGAATTCCTGGTGTGGTGCTATCGTATAAGCACTGGACTGCTAACTGCAAGGTCAGCAGTTAAAACTCACCAGACTTTCTGCTCCCCAAAGATTTAGAAACCCTACACAGCAGAGTCACTATGCATCAGAATTGAGTCAGTGGTGATAGGTTTGCTTTTTTGCTTTGCTACATGTTAGGATAGGATCCATGGCACAATGTTTAAAGCGCTCACTGCGAATCAAAAGGTTGGCAGTTTGAACTCACCAGTGACTCTGTGGTAGAACAGACCTGGCGATCTGCTCCTATAAAGATTACAGCCTAGGAATCCTTATTGCTGTTGTTGTTGAGGGTCATCGAGTCAGTTCCAACTCATAGTGACCCTGTATAGAGTTTCAGAGAAGTAGCTGGTGAGTTTGAACTGCCAACCTTGTGGTTCAAACAAACCTTGCCATCCAGTGCTTATCCTACATCATCGCCACACCAGGACTCCCTAGGAAGCCCTATGGGACAATTCTATTCTGTCACATGGTGTCCCTATGAATTGGAATAAACTTGACAGCACACACATACAAATATATTAAGGATAGAGGTCAAAAGACAGCAAGAAACTGAAAGTACAATAGAAAAGCAAATAAATAAATAAACCAAACCTGTTGCTGTCAAGTTGATTCTGACTTACTGTGACTGTACAGAACAGGGCAGAACTGCCCCATAGGGTTTCTAAGACTGTAATCTTTATGGAAGCAGACTGCCAAGGAGTGGCAGCTGAGTTAATCTGCCAGTCTTCAGTTAGTATCCAAGTGCTTAACCACTGCACCACCATAGTTCTTTAAAAACAGTATACCAAACCCAAACCCATTGCCATAAGGTCAATTATGACTTGTAGCCATCATACATAGGGTTTCCAAGACTATACATCTTTATGGGAGCAGCATCTTCAATGTTCTCTCTTTAAGCAACTAGTGGATTTGAATCATCGACTAATACCAAGCCCACAGCATCATCAGGGCTCCTTTAAACACAGTATACCAAAACCAACCCACTGCCTTCAAGTTGATTCCAACGTACAGAGTAGAACTTCTCCTCTGAGTTTCAGAGACTATAAATCTTCATTGGAAGCCAATGACTTCATCTTTATACCGAAGTGTAGCTGGTGGGTTTGAACTGTCAATTTTGTGGTTAGCAGCCCAATGCTTATCTCACAGCACCACCAGGGCTCTTTAAATACAGTATGTTGTTATTGTTAAGTGCCATCGAGTCAGTTCCGACTCACAATGACCCTGTATAGGGTTTTTAGGAGTAACTGGTGAGTTTGAACTGCTGATTTTGTGGCTAGCAGCCCAGTGCTTATCCTACAGTGCCACACCAGAACTCCTAAACACAGTATGTTGTTGTTGTTAAGTGCTGTTGAGTTGGTTCAGACTCATAGCCACCCTGTATAGGGTTTCCAAGGAGCGGCTGGTAAGTTTGAACAGCCAACTTTGTGGTTCAAACTGACTTTGCAGTTCAGTGCTTTACTCCACAGCACCACACCAGGACTCCAAACGTGGTACGCTGTTGTTGTTAAATACCATAGAGTCAGTTCTGACTCATAATAACCCTGTATAGGACTTCAGAGGAGAGACTGGTGAGCTTGAACCACTGAGTTTGCAGTTCAAACAGACTTTTCAGTCCAGCACATTAACCCTCAGTGCCACACCAGGACTCCAAACACTTTATGATGGTGGTGGTCGGCTGTGGAGTGGTTTCAGATTCATAGTGACCTTGTATAAGGTTTCCAAAGCTCTAAATCTTTATGGGAGCAGAAAGCCTCATCTTTCTCCCATGGAACAACTAGTAGTTTCAAACTGCTGATTCTGAGACTGGGAGCCTGACTCGTAACCGCTACGCTACCAGAGCTCCTTCAAGCACTTTGTTGTTGTTGTTAAGTATCGTGGAGTAGGTTCTGACTCATAGTGACCCTTCACATGGTTTCTGAGGCTATAAATCTTTACAGGAGCAGAACTCCTCATCTTTCTCCCACTGGTAGTTTCAAACTACTGACCGACTTGTAACCACTACGCTACCAGAGCCCCTTCAAGCACTTTATAGAGAGATAATAAAACATCTTAAAATCTGTGGGCAGCAATGGGGTTTTAAAACAAAACAGAACAAGTGGAAATGTGTAACCTAAAAAAAGTAGTGATACTTTGTTCTCTGAGAGTGGAAAGAGAGGAATAGGAATTTGTATTAGTTAGCTACCTCTGCATAACAAACCATTCCAAATCTTTGTGATTAAAAACAGCAGCCCTTTATTTTTTCTCATGATTCTACAGCTAAGCGAGGCAGTTCTACTGATCTGGACCAAATTTAACTAGTCTTGGTTTAGGGCTTTCTCATGCTTCTGTGGTCAGCTGACAAATCGACTGCAGGCTGGCTGGGCTAAGATGGTCTTGGCTAATTGGCTAGAACAGCTCAGTTCTGCTCCATGTTCTCCTATTCCTTCTGGAGGCTAGCCTGAATTTCTTTTCAAATCCATAGCAGGATTCCAAAAAAAGAAGGTGGAAATAGACAAGGACTTCTTCAAACTTTAGAAGAAGGAATCATATGGTAAAGCCTACACTCAGAATGGGAAGGGACTACAAAATTGCACAGTACAAGGTATGGAAAAAGGGAAGCTATTAATTGAGGCTATTAATGCAATCAGTTTATCACAGGATGGGTGCAGCTATAGTCTTGTTTGTAAATACAGAGACAGGAAATGGAAAATGTCCACACCCAAGAGCAGTGCTTTTTTGTTTTGTTTTGTTTTTCTCCTGTTAAGAGAAAAGAGGTATCAGGGTAGGTGACATGAACCCATTAAAGAGTGTTTTCAGTAGATCTTGTGGTGAATTGGAGACAGCATTCCCTGGAGGCTTAAATAAA
Source organism: Chrysochloris asiatica (assembly GCF_000296735.1). Taxonomy (NCBI): domain Eukaryota; kingdom Metazoa; phylum Chordata; class Mammalia; order Afrosoricida; family Chrysochloridae; genus Chrysochloris; species Chrysochloris asiatica. Next base: position 5,627,190 of record NW_006408689.1, read on the forward strand.
GTTACAGACTATGCACACATTTTTGGTTACAACAATCCTTACAATTGTGTGATTTTTCTCCAGTAGTTCAACAGATGAAATGTAGGAATGGAAGTAGATGGTTGGATTGTTGTTTTGGTGACTCTTCAAGGGTGTAAAGATGCTGAGTTTCCTCGGTGGGAAGATTACTAGAAATCTATGACATCCTAATCACAAAGAGAGATAGCATTTGGCATGGATCTCAAAAAGTGGGGATTTTTGTTTCAAGTCTATTAAAACTGATGGTATGAAAGTGGCATTTGGAACCTAACATGAATTGTACTTTGTTGAAGAGCAAAGTATTAGTCAAGCAAAGATGCCAAGGGAACTTTCTGGGAAGAGCTTGATTGTCTTAGTTAGCTAATGCTGCTGTAACAAAAATACCACTAGTGAGTGACTTTAATAAACAGAGATTTATTTTCTCAAAATTTTAGGTGACTAGAAGTTCAAATTCAGGGTGATGGCACTAGGGGAAGGCTTCCTCTCAGTGTTGGGTCTGGAGGAAGGTCCTTGTCACTTATGACCTTCTGCCACTGGGCAATCTTCAGATGATTTGGCATCTCTCTTCCTCTATGTCTTCTTGCCTTACCTGCTCTTTCTATCTCTTAAGGGAATTATCTCAAGATACATTGATCTTGGCTCATTAACATAACAGTGACAGCTTCTTTCTGAATAAGACTATAACCAGGGGCATTGTTGTTGTTAAGTGCCATCCAGTTGATCCAACCCATAGTGACTTGAATAGGGTTTCTGCAGAGCAACTGGTGAGCTTGAACCACTGACCTTGCAGTTCAAATGACTTTGCCTGACTCAAAGTCCACAGCTCCACACAGTACTCCGAAACCACAGGGATAGAGGTTAGAATAAAGGTTAGGATTTAAAACACATTTTAGGGAGATGTGGTTCAATCCATAACAGTTATAATGTGGGGACATTTGTTTGCTTGGCAATTAGGGGTCTGGGAGACATAGTGAAAAGGGTAAAGATGGATGGAAACGTGTGGGAAAGAAGAAAGGGAACCTCTCAGGGGGATCTCTGGAAGACCTTATCCTTGAACACAGCTGCTGTGTGAAATAGCATAGTATGATCTTCTTGACAATTATATTTAGAAAAATAATTAGTTGTCTGATGAAATAAGTATAATCTGCTACCATGAAGTGAAAATACTTCAGCATTTTACTGAAAGATGAGGAAGGACTTTATATTTTTTTAAGAAAAAAGAGAGAGAGGAAAACAAGAATCAAGCATAATGTTGTCTTCATCACATGCAATAAATACAAACAAATGATTTCAATGACTAAGTGTTAACAATTCCCTAAGCATTACTAATAGCTATGACTAACAGCTATGGAAGGAACTCTGGTAGCATAGTATTTACGAATCAGGCTATGAAACTTAAGGTCAGCACTTTGAAACTACCAGATGTTCTGCTGGAGAAAGATGAGGCTTTCTGCTCCTGTAAATATTTGTTGATGTTGTTGTTAGGTGCCATCGAGTCAGTACTGACTCATAGCAACCTTATGCACAGCAGAACGAAACACTGTCCGATTCTGGGCCAACCTCAGTACTGTTGCAACACTTGAGCCCATTGATGCTGCCACTTGGCCAATACATCTCCCTGGGGGTCTTCCTCTTTTTCTCTGACCCTCCACCTTACCAAACATAATATCCTTCTCCATCAACCGGTCCCTCCTGACAATATGTCTGGAGTATGATAGATGAAGTTTGGCCATCCTGGACTCCAGGGAGCACTCTGGCTGCTCTTCTTCCAACACAAATCTGTTGGTTCTTTTGGCAGCCCATGGCACTTTCAATATTCTCCTCCAACACCATAACTCAAAACCATCAATTCTTCTATGATGTTTCTTATTCACCATCCGGCTTTTGCATGCATTTGTTATTGAAAATACCATGGCTTGGGTCAGGTGCACCTTAGTCTTCAAGCTGACATCTTTGCTCTTCGACACATTAAAAACGTCTTGTGCAGCAGATTTGCTCAATGCAATACTTCATTTGATTTCTTGACTGCTGCTTCCATGAGTGTTGATGATTGATCCAAGAAGAATTAAGTCCTTGACAATTTCAATCTTTTCTCTGTTGATAAGAATGTTGTTTATTGGTCCAGTGGTGAGGATTTTTGTTTTCTTGACATTGAGATGCAATCCATAATGAAGGTTGTGCTCTTTAATCTTCATCAGTAAATATTTTAAGTCTTCTTCACTTTCAGCAAGCAAGGTTGTATCATCTACATATTGCAGGTTGTTAATGAGTCTTCCTCCAGTCCTAATGCCACGTTTTTTGTCATAAAACCCAACTTCTCAGATTATTTGCTCAGCATACAGGTTGAATAACGATGATGAAACAATACAACCCTGCCCCACACCTTTCTTAATTTTAAACCATTCAGTATTCCCATGTTCTGTTCCAACCACTGCCTCTTGGTCCGTTTACAGATTCCTCATGAGCACAATTAACTTTTCCGGAATAGTCATACTTTGCAATGTTGTCCATAGCTTGTCATGATTCACACAACCAAAAACATTTGCATAATCAATAAAGCACAGGTAAACATCTTTCTGGTATTCTTTGCTTTCAGCCAAGATCCATCGGACATCAGCAATGTTATCCCTCATT
>NW_006408689.1:5631296-5633475 GCF_000296735.1 Chrysochloris asiatica
CAGATTGAAGAAGTTGGTAGAATTCATCTATTTCATCCTCACTGGCTTTAGTAGTTGGTGCATAAATTTGAATAATAGTGGTATTAACGGGTCTTCCCTGTAGGCATATGGATATTATCCTATCACAGACGTCGTTGTACCTTGTGAGTGATCTGAATATGTTCTTTTTGACGATCAATGCAGCACTAATTGATAACTAATAATTTGTTATTCCTGACATAGTAAAAACCATGTGGTTTTCAGATTCAAAACGGCCAATGCCAGTCCATTTAAACTCACTAATGCCTAAAATATCATTGTTCATGCATTTCATTTCATTTTTGATAATTTCTAGTTTTCCTGGATTCATACTTCATCCATTCCATGTTCCGATTTTCAATAGATATTTAGAGCCGTTTCTCTTCCTTTTTAGTTGTATCCCATATGCAAATGAAGGCCCCTTGGGCTTTTCTCCCACAGGCTTTACTCCATTCGCATCATTATGGTCAACTCTGCTTTGAGGAGGCAGCTCTTCCCCAGTCACATTTTGAATGCCACAGACTTGGAAACCCTGTACAGGGTCTCTATGAGTTGGAACCGACCCCACGGCACATAACAACAAAAACAACAGCTATGGAGTCCTAGTGTGGGTCTGCAGATTAATGCTCAGGACTGCAAGGTTGGTTTGAACCTCAAGATCGGTAGGTCAAGCTCACCAGCCACTCTTTGAAGAACATATAGAGGGTCACTATGAGTCAGGACCAACTCAATGCACTTAATGACAATAACAACATGAAATGATTATATAGTTGTGACCCCTAATGCTTGAGTGGAAGTAATATCCTACAGACAACAAAGTCCTTTCAAAATTACTCGTTGAACACCATAAACGTGAACATGCAGAGCACAGTAACTTAAACAAAAACACTTATTTTCCCCTCTTTCTTTTTCTCATACTAAAAACTGCTCCCATGTCTCTGTTACCCCTAAAATCTCCTTGGGGAAAACCAAAACAAAGCTATAAAACAAATGAAACACAGGTCCCATTTCCACTGATGTTTTCAGCTATGATACACTGAGCCATATTTTTCTACTGCCCAGTTGTTCCTTACCTCGCCTGCCTGAAGTGTCCCTAAGTCTGCTACTAAAGCGATGGCTAGATTCATGGGCTTGTGGCCTCTGAAGACACACACTTAGTCCTGTACTTAGAAAAAAATCCATGCTTCATTTAATGGTCTGCTGCTGTTATCTTGACATTCATAATTTTGAACCAAGGGCCTCAGTTTTCATTTTGCTCTGGGTCCTGCAAATTATGCTGCTGGTTCTGACTCCAGTCTGGCAGTTATGGCAGCAGATACTCAGGTGACTCATGTCCCTAGGGCAGGGAAAGAGTAGTTTTTGTTTTATTCTGTCTGCTTTTCCCAAGAGCTTTCCCTATAGCTCTCACTTCTCTGGGGGAAACAGTGTGAATATTGTAGAAATGTATTCATACATTTCATCCCATCACACATTTTTTTTTTAAGTTTTTATTGTGAATCGAATGACAGTTTACAGAGAAGATCATCAGCTTTACATTCAACAAATCATACACTTTGTTTTTTTCTCAATGATTTCAGTCCCCTCCATGCAATTACAATGATCCCATCACCCATACTTTTTAGGATATTAACATGTCCTGACATACTTTATGAAGTGTATTCATATAGTTAACAAGGTTAGACTCAAGAAAGGCTAACAGCAATTTTCAGTTGTATAGAACATTAGCAAAGAAATAAGAAACAGAATAGTTGCTATTTTAAAGAGGTGCAGTTCAGAATTCGGATAGTTATTTACTTGAAAAATGGGAATGGAAACTATAAAATTATTACGTATTGAAGAAAGAGTTAAGGAAATAAAATATAGCATTGGGTGTCAGCTGAAGTAAAAGGACCAGAAAAACAAAACAAAATACAGGTAGCCCCAACTTGCAACCTATTCCAGTTACAGAGGACTACACTTCCTAATGTCCTTTTTTTTTCTTTCTTGTACATCTTACAATTAGTAATATGCATGACATACAATGTTGCAGCATATAATTTGCTACTATCATTCTCATGCCAACCCCTAAAAACTAACAAAGAACAGATTGATAAAGTTACAAATAGAAAAAGACAACAATAATGAAAAAAAAGGTAAGAGGTATTCAATTTAGCCAGAACCA
>NW_006408689.1:5636610-5637227 GCF_000296735.1 Chrysochloris asiatica
GTAGTTTCTGGCTTCTCTATAATTATGAAAAGATCTGGCAATTTATAGGCCAGGAATTTATGTGGTAAGTAATAGCAATCTGCCTCTCTGAATCTCTGCCCTCCAGTTCTTTCTGGTCCCCAAATCACCCTCTTATTTCCCACATCATGAACGCATTTCCCCCTCCTCTGGTGGATACTGCCAGTTAATCCCCTAATTCCATCTTTACTCTCATTCTTCCTTAATAATAACCATGGAAATGTAAGCAAAATCATGGTTACCCAAAATACACAAAACTCATAGTCAGGGTAATCAATCATGCCATTAACTTCTCACCATTCATTTAATGTGTAAACAAAAGATATATATATACCAATTCTGGGAAATATTCTTAAAGGGAGGAAGTTTGCCTGTTCTCCACTTTCTCCCTCCAGCAGGCTGGCAATCACATGTAATTGCTGATGTTCCAGCAACCATTTAGGACCACAAGGTGATCTTGGGACTGGTGTAGTAATGAAGTAGAGGGAGTCTGAGTCCTAATCTTTGAGAACCTGCCATATCAACTGAGGAATACCTTGTTGTTGTTGTTAAGTGCTGTCAAGTCGGTTCCGACCCATAGCGACCCTGTATAGGGTTTC
>NW_006408689.1:5637937-5642870 GCF_000296735.1 Chrysochloris asiatica
AGGTAAATACTGTGAATAGTCATAGATTTTATCCTTTGGAAAGAAGGATGTATGTAGTAGATTCCATAGTTTGGAGGTGGTAGATGCACAATCCACCAATGCAAATTGATTGAGTCTTCACTTTTGGCTAATATTATGTGGTGATGATGGGTACAGACTTTGTGGCTTCTCAATATCTCAATTTCCTTATCCATAAAATGAAGATAATAATAATTTCTTCACTGGCTTCTTTGGAAGATTAAATGAGAGAATGTGCATGGCTAAATAAAATACCCCAAGTCCTTAAATTCTGACCAGATGACACAGAATGGTGACCCTGAGGTAGTAAGATATTGGCTAAAGAGGCACATTTCATTTCCTGCTTAATCCATTCTTCCTATTTCACAAAGTATTAACAAGAGTGAAAATGATAGTAAAAGAGTATTCAGCTGACCGTGAAAGAGCTCAGTATTTCAAGCCAACCTAATGATTTATTTAAAGTTAAGACTAATGAGGGAATCTCAAATCTTACTGTTTGTACGTCACACTTAAATCATCTCTAAAAGCTGTGAATCTGATGACATCTGAATGGGAATTATATTTTCTTTCAAAGCACTATTATTAGATAAATTCACTCTCAAAAAAGCTCTGAGATTACCAAGAATTTATTTCCTAATGTTGGTGTTATCACATCAGAACACAGACATTTCACTTTCTATTAATAGAATAACTGCCATACATTTGCATAATTCAAAATTTTTTGAAGCCAATGTACCAGCAAATGAGATTCAAAGGGAAATTCCAACCATTTAGTAGAATTTATATAAAATTCAAACTTTTATTTTATCTTTTCCATTAAATCAATACCTATCCCTTTTCGAAATTAATCTCTGGAAAAGCCTAAAACTTCTAAAGTATGTCTAGTTGAAAGTAAATATGTTGTTGTTAGGTGCCATTGAGTCAGTTCCAACTGATAGCAGCAATAGAATGAAACACTGCCCTGTCCTGCACCATCCTGACAATTGTTACGTTTGAGCTCATTGTTGCTACCACTGTGTCAAGCCATCTTGTTGGGTCTTCAGCTATTTCTCTTCATTTTGAGTTGTGCCCCATCAGCAAATGAAGGTCCTGAAAGTATTGCTCTATTCAAGTCATTAATGGTGAACCCTGCTTTGAGGAGGCAGCACAACCTCAAGTTGCATCTTGCATATCTTCCTACCTGAGGACCTAATCTCCCAACACTATACTTGACAATGTTTCACCACCATTCCTAAGCTTTTCATTGGCTAAACATTCAGAAGTACTCTACCTTTTCTTCCTAGTCTGTCTTAGTCGGGAAGCCACCTGAAATCTGTCCACCATGGGTGAGTTTGAGCTGCTGACCTTGCAATCCTACAGCGTCACACCAGGACTCCAAACTTAAACGTGTTTTTACATGGAGTGTGACATATTTGCTCATTATTATTATTTTTTTTGCTCATTATTTTTTGTGTTCATACTGAAGACATCTTATTCTTAAGTACATTTTTATAAAAAAGTCATTTTACCAATGAAAAATAAATCTATCATTTTATTGTTGCCTTCTACATTTAAAGAAATACTCTAATGATATAAATATTGCATTTTCCTTCATATAATGCACACACACATAAAATGCACATGGGAAACTAATGTATGAGAAGGTTGCTTGGTTTGCAAAAACAGTGCAACACACATTATTGTTTTTAATTAATTAATTAATTTTTTAACTTTTATTGTGAATTGAGTGACGTTTTATAGAGCAGATGATCAGTTTTACATTCGATAAAGCATACACTTTGTTTCACTACATGATTGCAATCTCCTCCATGTACTAACAGTTAACAATATTTACCTCTACTCACTTTCCTCTGTATCTCCTACTACCTTCATCTTTCCTCTGTTAACCTTCCTCTTGGTATATATTATCTGCTCTGTCACCCATGTTAACATGTGTCTATCCTTTAGCACATGACTTATCTCCCACATAGATTTTTTTCCTTTCTAAAGAAAACCACTCCCCTGTTTTTGTTACAAAACTTCTACCTTTATAATTGTGACAGTTGCAATCAGCCATGATAACAATTACTCACTACTGAATCATAAGAATCATATCCCCATCTCTTTTCACCAGACCCATCTAGACAAGGTGAAAACTATTCAGTGGGGACTCTTTCTTTCCCCACACACTATTAAACTAAGCTTCCCCTTGAAACCTTGTAATCCAGTCACTTTGTGCCTTTATCGCCCCCTCATTTTAGGTAACCAATGTCTAAGTTGCTTATCAACTTTTTTCAAAGATAATTGGTTTTCTTGAATAATACCTGTGTGTGGAATCAGGATTCTCCAGGTAAATAGCAATTATGATGAGGCTAGCTTTGAGTCTTTTTCTCTTTTAAAGTGTTTGATGCTATATCATTGGAGTCATAGATGCCATTGAGTTGGCTCTAAATCATAAATAATTCCAAATACAATATAACGAAACACTACCTGGTCCTGTGCCATCCTCACAATCATTGTTGTTTGTGTAACCACTTTGTCAATCTGTCTCATTGAGAATCTTTCTATTTTTCCTTGATCATCTACTTCTTTACCAATCATGATGTCCTTCCCCAAAGACTGATCACTCCTGATAACATGCCCAAAATATGTGAGATGAAGTCTAACAAGCATTCTACCTATTATCTCTTACAAGACAGATTTGTTCTTTCTTCTAGTTGTTGTTGTTAAGTACATGGTATATTCAATATTCATCACCCAAACCACAATTCAAATGCATCACTTCTTCAGACTTCCTTATTCATTGTCTAGTTTTGCATATGGAATGATTAAAAGTACTATGTCTTGAGTCAGGTACACCTTAGTCTTAAAAATGAAATCTTTGTTTTTTAACACTTTGAAGAGGTATTTTGCAGCAGATGTGCCCAATGCACTACATTCCTTGATTTCTTACCTGCTTCTTTCATGAGTTTTGATTGTGGATACAAATAAAATAATATTCTTGACAACTTCAATCTTTTCTCTGTTTATCATGATGGTTTTTGGTCCAGCTTTGAGGATTTTTGTTTTCTTTACATGGTGCCATAGTCCATACTGAAGCTCTGTGATTTTCATCAACTAACTGCTTCAAGTTTTCTTAGCTTTCAGCAAGCAAGGTTGTTTCATAGACACAATGCAGGTTGTTACTCTTCCAATCCTGATGCCACATTCCTCTCCATATAATTCAGTTCTTGGATCAACATGCAGATTGAATAAGGATAGTGAAAGAATAGAACCATGGGACACAGTTTTCCAGATTTAAAAGTTTTCAGTATATCCTCGTTCTGTCTGGAATTCCCTTTCCTCTCAATGTTGTCCATAATTTGTTGAGATACACACATTTGAATGTCTTTGTGTTGTCAGTAAAGCACAAGTAAACATCTTTTTGGTATTTGCTGCTTTTAGCCAAGATGCATCTGACACTAGTGATGGTATCTCTTGTTCCACATCTTCTTCTGAATCTTGACTTGACTTTCTGGCAGCTCTCTGTCACTGTACTGCTGCAACTGTTTTTGAATTATCTTCAGCAAAATTTTTCTTGCATGTGATATTAATACTATTGTTCAGTGCTTTCCACATTCTGTTGGGTCACCTTTCTTTGCAATCTGTTGGGTCATCTTTCTCTGAAATGGTCACAAATATAGATCTCTTTCAGTTGGTTGGTAAGGTAGTAGTGGTGGTGTGCCGTGGAGTCCATTCCAACTCATAGTGACCCTGCATAGTGCTTCCGAGGCTGTAAATCTTTACAGGAGCAGAAAGCCTCATCTTTCTCCTGCAGAACCGCTGGTAGTTTCGAAATGCTGACCATGAGGTTAGCAGCCCGACTCATAAGCACTACACTACCAGAGCTCCTTGGTTGGTCAGGCAGCTCTCTTCTAAATTTTCAGGCATAAAATATTCAGTGCTTCCAACATTGCATTCAGCTGTTGAAGTATCAATTCCTAGAGCATTGGTGTTTTGCCAGTGCTTCACTGCAGCTTGAACTTCTTCTTTCAACAGAATCATTTCTAGATCATCTGATACCTCTTGAAATGGGTGAACATCAATCAATTATTTTTGGTAGAGTGACTTTGTGTATACTTTCCATCTTCTTTTGATGCTTCCTGCATCATTCAATATTTTGTCCATGGAGTCCTTCAGTATTACTACAGAGGGTTGAATTTTTTCTTCAGTTCTTTCAGCTTGAGAAATGCCGAGCATGTTCATCCCCTTTGGTTTTCTGACTCAAGGTCTTTATATATTTCATTATAATACTTGACTTTGTCTGCGTGAGCTGCCCTTTGCAATTTTTTCTCAGCTCTTTTACTTAATTTCTTTCACTCATGTTCCCTTCTTTACATTCAAAAGCAAGTTTCAGAGTTCCTTCTGACATCCATTTTGGTCTTTTCTTTCTTTTCTGACTTTTTAATAACTTTTTTGCTTTCTTTATGATGTATGATATCCTTGATGTCATTTCACAATTCATCTAGTCTTTGGTCATTAGTGTTTAATGTGTCAAATCAGTTCTTGATTTGGTCTCTAAATTCAGGTGGAATATGATCAAGGTTGTACTTTGTCTCTTGTGGACATGTTTTAATTCTCTTCACCTTCAACCTGAACTTGCAGATGGGCCATCAATGGTCTATTCCACAGTGGGTTCCTAACCTTGTTCCTTACATCTGCAGATGCGGTCAATTTGATTCCTGTGTATTCAATCTTGTGATGTGAACATGTATGTTGTTGTTAAATGCCATTGAGTCGGTTCCGACTCATAGCAACCATGTAAAGCATTACTGAGGAGCAACTAGTGAGTTTGAACTGCTAACCTTTCCATTCAAACCGACTTCGTGGTCCTGTGCATTATCCTGCAGCACCACAGCAGTATGTTGTTGTTGTTAAGCGCCATCGAGTCGATTCC
>NW_006408689.1:5644430-5646223 GCF_000296735.1 Chrysochloris asiatica
GAGCTTGAACTGCTGACCTTGAGGTTCAAGCCGACTTTGCAGTCCAGTGCATTAACCCACAGCACTATACCAGGACTCTGTCTTGCTTGTAGGGTTATGGTTATTATACCCTCATTGACAGCATTGTATTTCAGAAAGATCTTGAAATGTTCTTTTTGATGATGAATGTGATGAATGCAACACCATTCCTCATCAGTTTGCCATTTCCAGAAAAGTAGATCATATGATTGATTCAAAATGGCCAATTCCAGTCCATTCCAGCCATTTGAAGTCATAGATTTTAAATGTAGAAAGGCTGATGGGACTTGATTAAAAGTCACAGTTTAAGTTTAAAATGCTAGTGTGGGATTGACTTTTGAGTACATGTTTTAAAAGATTTGATAAGTTGTAAATGCTTTTAACTAACAACCCTTCCCCGAATGCTTGACTTTTCTTCCTGTGACTGGCCAGTCCTACTTTTATTTCCTGTCCTGTCAATAAAAAATACAAGAGAAAAAAAAAAAAAAAAAAAGACCCCCAAAGCCACCACTATCAAGTCAGGTCTGACTTATAACAACCCTGTATATGGATTCTGAGACAGCAAATCTTTACAGGAGTGGGCAGTCTCATCTTCTCCTACAGAGCAACTGGTGGGCTTGAACTACTGACCTTGTGGTTAGCAGCTTGATGTCTAACCCACAGCATCACCCATCAATAAAGGACTTTATTTGACTGACCTAGTGGAAGGGAGGACACCATGGCCATCTTTCTGAAACAATATAATGTTGTAGAGCACTACCCAATGCATGCCACCAATGTCACAGCCACCTGCTGTTATCTGTTGATTGGGATGTTGGAACAAAGGCAAATGTCATTTCTCTAGAGACTTGTTTCTGTGGAAACACCTCCATTCTCCTGTCTCCTCCACTGGCCTCAAATGGTGAAGAAAAGTAACTCTTAACCTTTTTCTTGGCTAATGATTCTCTTTTTTCTTCATAAGAGTATGGAAGATGACAATCAGATCTATTGATATTTTTCCATACTTTGTGGTATTCAGATAAAAGTCAAGGATATTCAGATAAAAGTCAACTTTTCTAAACCAAGGATTCTCAACTTTTAATATGCATCAAATCCCATGGAGGACTTGCTAAAATGCAGATTTCCTACCTCCAAAAGAGTTGGAGTGGAGCTAAGAGAGTTTGCTTTTGTGGATATCAGAGTAGGTAGATGTGCTGGGTGGACCCTCTGCACCAAGGATGGTGGTAGTGGTGGTGATGTTCCGTGGAGTTGGTTCCAACTCATAACGACCCTGTATGGGGTTTCTGAAGCTGTAAATCTTCATGGGAGCAGAAAGCCTCATCTTTCTCCCGTGAAACAGCTGGTAATTTCGAACTGCTGATCCTGAGGTTAGCAGCCCGATTCATAACCTCTATGCTACTAAGGGTACAGGAGAGCAAATGAAACAGATACAGATGGTGATCCTGAGCTTCAGTGCTGGCTGGGATAGGAACCTGAGCAGGAGGGGTTAGACAGGAGACATACAGGTGGGTTGTCATTTGGCCTGGCATGGTGTGGCCATCTTGAGCTCTTTCAGGTGACTACCAATCCACAGGAGTCCTGGTGTTGTGCTATAGGATAAGCACTGGACTGATAACTGCAAGGTCAGCAGTTCCAGCTGCTCCTTGGAAACCCTATACAGGGTCACTATGAGTTGGACCCAACTGGATGGCACTCAGCAAAGCAACAATTGATCAACACAGTGGCCTGAAGGTGTAGGACATACACTGGAGGTTGGTATTGTTGTTGTTGTTGTT
>NW_006408689.1:5646833-5649071 GCF_000296735.1 Chrysochloris asiatica
TATAACAATACCACAAAATCACAGAGACAATAGACAATTTCAGTTTACATAAATAATAAGGCAGAGTGGCTCAAACAAGTGACAAAAATGCAGAGTCAGAAAATGTAATACCAGAAGTGGTATTATGTGTGACTGGAATTCCAAAACAGGAAGTGACAAAACTAAAACAACAACACAGAGAAAGTCAGAAGGAAACTTCCCCAACATCATAAAAGATGTGAAGATATGCATTCAAGATGTAGAACACACCCCAAACAAGATAGGTCTCAAATGAAAATCATCAAGGTATATTGAAATAAAGCTTTCCTAAGTCAAAGACAAGAAAAGAATCCTGAGGGAAGCTTGGGAAAATAATAAAACATTGTTTACATATCTACAAAGAAGAATCGGTAAGATTCAACTCCAATATCTTAGCAGAAACCAGCAGCCAAGAACACAATGTTGTTGTTGTTAAGTGCCATTGAGTCGGTTCCAACCCATAGCGACCCAGAACAGGGTTTCTGAGGCTGTAAATCTTTATGGGAGCAGAAAGCCTCATCTTTCTCCCGTGGAACAGTGGTAGTTTCGAACTGCTGACCTTGCGGTTCGCAGCCCAATTCATAACCACTACGCTACCAGAGCTCCTTAAGAACACAATAGGATAACATATATCAAACTCTGAAAGAAAAAAAATTCTATACTTGCCAAAAGTGTGTCTCAAATAAGGTGACAGAATTAGGACCTTTCCAGATAAACAGAAATTAAAAGAATTTGTAAAACTGAATACAGAATACAAAAACACTAAAGGGGATTCTTTGGACAGAGAAACAACCTGCAATGAACATATATGACAATATCATCAGAACTCAAACCAGATATAGTAGTATCCAAAGTAAAATAAACCTATAAGACTGAAAATACGGAACTAGAAATATAAGTTAACAACAACAACAACAACAAAAATTCCACAAAGTAAAAAGAGGGAATATTATGGTTACAGAATTAATAAATGAAGAGGAAGTCAATTCGGTTTCAAAAATAAATAATTAAAAATAAACCTAACTATAATCTTAAAATTAGACCAAGTCCTAATCCTAGCACTAACCCAACACCTACCCCTGCCCCTAAGACTAACACTAGTCTTAACCATAACTCTAACACCACACGAAGCCCTAGGCCTAGGCTATAGTATAGATGAATGAGTACCTCAAGTGCTGCATCAGTTTGTTGAAAAATTTCAATTTGTATTACATCAATGCCTGGAACCTTGTTTTTGCCAATGCCTTCAATGCAGCTTGGACATCTTCACTCAGTATCATTGCTTCTTTATCATATGCTACCTCTTGAAATAGTTGAACATCAACCACTTCTTTTTAAGACAGTGAATTTGTGTTCCTTCCATTTTCTTTTGGTGCTTTCTATATCATTGAATATTTTACTTATGTTTTGTTGTTGTTATGTGCCATTGAGTGGATTCTAACATATAGAAACCTTGTAAAGGGTCCAAGGAGTGGTTTATGAATTTGAACCACTGACCTTCCAGTTCAAACTAATATTGTGGTCCAGTGCTTATCCTATAGCACCACACCCATAAAATCCTTCAATATTGTAAGTGGAGACTTGTCCTTCAATATTATAAGTGGAGACTTGAATTTTTCTTCAGATCTTTCTGCATGAGAAATGTTGAATGTGTCCTTTCCTTTTTGTTTTTTAACTTCAGGTCTTTGTACATTTCATTATAATGTTTTTTTTTGTTGTTGAGTTGCACTTCAGAATTCTCTGTTCAGCTCTTTTACTTCCTCATTACTTCCATTCTCTATAGCTTCTCTAAGCTCAAGTGAAAGTTTCAGAGTCCCTTTTGACTTTCATTTTGCTCTTTTCTTTCTCTCCTTTTTAAAGAAACTTTTGTTTTTTTCCTGTATGACATATTTTTTATATCATCACATAGCTTTTTAGTCATTAGACACTAATGAGTAAAGTGTCTAATGCATCAAATCTGTTCTTGAGATGGTCTCTAAATTCAAATGGGATAATATATTCAATACCATACTTTGACTCTCTGGAACTTGTTTTAATTTTCTTCAACTTCAGCCTGATTGCATGTAAGTAATTGATTGTCTGTTCCACAGTCTGCCCCTGGTCTTGTTTTGGCTGGTGATATTGAGCTTTTCCATAGTCTCTTTCCACAGATATAGTTAGTTTGATTCTCATGTATTCCATGTGGTTAAGTTCATGTTTATGTTTTTGTTAAGTGCCATC
>NW_006408689.1:5650246-5663203 GCF_000296735.1 Chrysochloris asiatica
CCTCTCTTTTTCCTTAGTCTGTCTTAGTCTGGAAGCTCTAGCTGAAACCCAACACGGGTGCCCCTGATGGTGTATAAAACACTGGTGGCATAGCTTTCAGCATCACAGCAGCAAGCAAGCCACTACAATACAATCAGCTGACAGAGGAGTGGTGGAATCAAGAGCCTGGAATTCAGGAATTAAAAAAGAAAGAAAGAAAAAAGCTTGTCCTGCTTAAACCTGGAGATTAAACTGGATTTTAAAGTAGGTATTTATTTAGAAATTTAGGGTGAATGAAGCATCTCATGATATCTAGGAGTTTGCATATCTTTATACTTTGTTGTATTTATGTATAATTTAAAGAATTCTATTTTAAAATTCATCATTTTAAAGGAGTTGTGTTAAAATCCTAATTGACTGGAAAAGTATTGTTATTCTTACTTATTCTTACTATGTTTCAGTTAAACACTAGTGAAAAAGAACCCTGGGGAACAGAGATTAAATGCTCAGCTGCTATCCTAAAGGTCAGTGGTTCAAATCTAGCAGCTGTTCCATGAGATAAAGGAAAAAGCTTTTTTAAGCTTTTTTAAAAGCTTAAAAAAGATTTAAGGCCTTGGAAACCCTATGGGGCCTTTCTACTCTGTCCATTAGGGCTGCTGTCAGTTGGAATGGACTGGGAGGCCACGGTTTGGCAGTGGACTTAAGCTAAGCACTAGTGTGATAAATAGCATTTCCCTGTTCTAGTTCTAATTCCATCCTGTTTGTTCTAAGTATCTGCCATTTGCAGAGTGATTTGCCTGTCCTCAGTAGACAAGGGTGATCAGGCATTAGGGTTCTCCTTGATAATAAGAAATTTGGAAAATTTCTCCAGTCCTTTCTCAGTGGGAAGTGGAAGTCCACAACATTTTGGTTGTGTTGTTGGCTGTCAGCCATAGTATCAGGCCCCATAATTACTTCCAGAGAGAAGAGAGCAGGAGGATTGCTTAGCCCATATTTGCCCAGGATTGTAGAGCGCCTGTGTTTGCCCTTCACTTTTCCCTAAAGAGGAAGCTCACCTTGAATCTCCACTAGCCAGCATTTTGTGTCATTCCTACCAACTATTTCTTAGACGTTGAGCCCTGGTTTACCAATTTATTGCATTGTCTTGTTTTTCTATTGACTTTACTCTGTGACCTTCCACCATTCCAATGCAAACCCCTGAGCTGCAGCACCTCTTATCTGATACCTGAATTTATCTGATCAGACCCTCCCTTTCCTGCCCTTCTATTAGCTTTCCCTTTATCTTTATGCCTTATGATCTCTCTAACCACTCCCAAACACTCAGGTACATTCTTCTAAATACATCATAAGGTTGTGTCTAAATTGCAGGCTAATTAGGAAACCATCCTTGGGGCATAAACTTGGAAAGTCAAACCTACAAAGGAGAACAAACTAAGGTCCATATCAGAGTAATGAAGTTATCATATCAGAAATAGAAGCCACAACTGATCAGTGTCGACCAGGGAATCAAATAAAAAGTATTGAGAATGGATTAGTGACATGAAATACAACCCTATTGACTTGTATCAGAAATGAATATTAAAATGTTTACAAACTTATTCTATTGAGCTAATGTTTAAGTGACGAAAGGAACATTTCCAGCTGAATGAGGAATGTCTGTAACCAAACAAGGTACTAACCTTCTACTTCTATAACATCCTGTATGTTATGTGAATTTTTCCTGTAGATAACATCTACATTACTTTGACTTCTTAATGACTATATGTCAAGTAGAAAGTGAGATAAGTCCTCACAAGGCTAAAAGGTGTGAACAATATAATTATTTAAGGTTATTAGATATATCAAATTAAAAAATAAAATCTCAAAATCAACCAACAGGTATTTATACAAAAGGTAGAACCAGTTTTTGTTTATATATACACCAGTCCTTACTAAACAAACTTGTTTATTCCCTGACCAAAAGTTTATTTTTGACATGTAAAAAGTGGAAACTATCATGACCAATCATTAAAATATTTGTTAAGTACTGTTGAGTTGGCTCCAACTTATAGCTGCTCTGTACAGGGTTTCTGAGAAGTGGCTGGTGGGTTTGAATCGTTGACCTTGCAGTTAGCAGTCAAGTGCTTATTCCACAGTGCCACACCAGGAACTCTTGTAATATTGACATATAATTCATTATAAAATATACAGATGTAATCAAATAGAAATGGCTACTATGGATTGACATGGTAGCTACAGCAGTGGGCTGAAATAAATCAAAGATTTTGAAGATGGCTCAGGATTGGACAATGTTTCTTTCTGTTATACATAAGGTTGCTATAAGTGGGAGCTTAATAGACATATCAACTGCCAATATGTAGTAGGTACTTGGCGTTGTTGCTGTTGGTGGTGTTAGGTGCCATGGAGTTGGTACCAATTCATAGAGACCTTCTGCACAAGAGAACGAAACACTTCTGGGTCCTGTGCCAACCTGACAATCATTGCTACAGTTGAGCCCATTGCTGCTGCCACTGTGCCAGTCCATCTCATTGGGGAGTCTTCCTCTTTTTCATTGACTTTCCACTTTGCTAAGCATAATGTCCTTCTCCAGGGACAGGTCCCTCTTGATAATATGTCCGAAGTATGAGAGATGAAGTCTGGCCATCCTGGCTTCCAGGGAACCTTCTCGCTGTACTTCTTCGAATACAGATTTGTTTGTTCTTTAGGCAGTCCACGGTAGTTTTAATATTCTCCTCCAACATCATGACTCAAAGACGGTCTTCTTTATTCATTGTTCAACTTTCACATGCATTTGTTGTTGTTGTCACATGCATATGAGGTTATTATTAGTCCTCAAACTGACATCTTTAAAGAGGTCTCGTGCAGCAGTTTTGCCTAATGCAATACATTGTTTGATTTCTTGACTGCTGCTTCCATGAGTGTTACTGGTTGATCAGAGCTAAATGAAATTTTTGATAACTTCAATCTTTTCTCCATATGTACAGATGCTATTTATTGGTCCAGTGGTGAGGATTTTTGTTTTCTTTACATTGAGGTGCAACCCATACTGAAGGCTGTGGTCTTTGATCTTCACCAGTAAATATTTCAAGTCCTAAACACTTTCAGAAAGCAAGGTTGTATCATCTGCATAGCGTAGGTTGTTAATGAATCTTCCTTCAACCCCGATGCCATGGGTTTTCTTCATATAATCCAGCTTCTCAAATTATTTGCTCAGCATACAGATTGAGTAAGTGGTACTTGAGGTAAGCTAATTAATATGATATGTTGTATTTAAATACAAGAAATTTACAATATGTGAAGATTTACACAGAAGAAGGAAAATGTTGGACATTCTGAGAAATAAACTTTATGAGATAAGGAGTTCTCTGTTGTTGTTAGGTGCCATAGAGTTGGTTCTGACACATAGTGACCTTATGCACAACAGAATGAAATATTATCTACACCAATCTCACAATCATTGTTATGTTTGAGCCCATTGCTGCTGCCGTTGTGCCAATCCATCTCTTTGGGGGGTCTTCCACTAGAAAGGTCGTAGGTGGAAGAAATGGTGGTGGTGAAGCTGTGGGCACAGGGATAGTGCCTTTGAGAGTGACAAAGGGGAAAATGATGAACAAACATTTGTAAAAGCAGTAAGAAGTACTAGATAAGCACACAAAATCACGTTAATATGTATTAATTCATCTAAGAGTCAAAAGGCCTAGAGGTTCCTATTTATGAAGAATAGAAATTTTGCCACAAGGTCAAGTTATAAAGGCAAAAGAAAGGGAAGAGTATTTCTGTTCCATTCTCCAGTATTTAGAGAATATATTACATTTTGAAGAATGTTGCTACGTCATTAAGTTAGATAATCAATTACATAGTTGTTGCTGTTGTTGTTAAGTGCCGTCGAGTCGGTTCCGACCCACAGCGACCCTCAATAGGGTTTCCGAGGCCGTAAATCTTTACGGGAGCAGAAAGCCTCATCTTTCTCCTGTGGAGCAGCTGGTAGTTTCTAATTAATGACCTTGCAGTTTGCAGCCCAATTTGTAAGCCCTACGCTACCCGTAGAGTACAATTATTACTGATAAAGTTATTTAGTCAGAATTACATAATGATTCAATTGATGATATTATTTTGAAGTAAAAAAGGAATTGAAAATTTTATTTAATTGCCATTTTATTACAACTTCTCTGTAGCACTGTAGGATCAGTACCAGACTTCGAACCACAATCTCAGTAGTTTAAACCCACTAGCTGCTCCCTATACAGTTATGACTTGATGGCAATTAACAACAACAAAGGTAAGAAAGAAAGAATGGGAACGGAAACCTGAGTCATCTATATATGTGCTTCTAAGTGACCTGAAAGCGAAGAGGACTTGAAACATTTACTGATGAAGATCAAAGAGTACAGCCTTCAGTATGGATTGCATCTCAATGTCAAGAAAACAAAAATCCTCACCACTGGACCAATAAACAACATTCTTATCAATGGAGAAAAGATTGAAGTTGTCAAGGACTTCATTCTTCTTGGATCAACTATCAACACTTGCGGAAGCAGCAGTCAAGAGATCAGACGATGTATTGCATTGGGCAAATCTGCTGCACAGGAACTTTTTAAAGTATTGAAGAGCAGAGATGTCAGCTTGAGGACTAAGGTGCGTCTGACCCAAGCCATGGTATTTTCAATAGCCTCATATGGATACGAAAGCTGGACAGTGAATAAGGAAGATCGTAGAATAGATGCCTTTGAGTTGTGGTGTTGGAGGAGAATACTGAAAGTGCCATGGACTGCCAAAAGAACCAATAGATCTGTTTTGGAAGAAGTGTAGCCAGAGTGCTCCTTGGAGGTCAAGATGGCTAAGCTTCGTCTCTCATACTTTGGACATATTGTCAGGAGGGAATAGTCGCTGGAGAAGGATGTCATACTGGGTAAGGTGGAGGGTCAGAGAAAAAGGGGAAGACCTCTAATGAGATGGATTGGCCAGGTGGCATCATTGATGGCGTCAAGTGTGGCAGCGGTAGTGAGGTTGGCCCAGGATCGGACATTGTTTTGTTCTGTTGTGCATGGGGTCACTATGAGTCGGTTCCAACTCGATGGCACCTGACAACAACAGCAACAAGTGACCTGTAAGGTCAGTGGTTGGAGCTCACCAGACACTCCGCAGGAGAAAGATGAGGCTTTCTGCTTCTACAAAGATTTATAGCCTTAGAAACTTTGTGAAAAGTTGCTATGGGTCAGAATCAACTCAACAGCACTTAACAACAACAAGTGACCTCTTGTAGAAAATGAAAAAAGAGTATCAACATCTTTCTATATGTTCTCAGGTAAGGGGTAACATTGTGTACTCTGTGTTTCTTCATAGATGGATTGTAATTCATACATATTTTTCTGTTCCTCATACTCTCTTATAGATTGAGAAGAGGAGATTGGAGTTATGTACCCTAATATTGTATACTTAATCAAGGCAATTTTTCTTTTAAGGTCTCTTATCTGATCCCTGGAGTCCTGACATGGTACCAGCAGCTCCTGAGAAACCCTATGAAGTTTGGCTATGAGTCAGAACAACAATTTGATCATCAATTATAAGCCATTCATATATGGCTCAGGTCAAAGTGCCCCATATACGAATATCTTCATATTCCAAGGTATTGTCCTTGCCAAATGTAATATGATTTATTAAATTGGCAAAGCCAGTGTGTGCCTCTAAGATTGTTTTGGAAGGGGATGACAGCATGGTTGGCCCAGATATTTGCCAATCTCTGTCAGCAGTGACATACTTTATTTCCACGGGTTATATTCCATTAACCAGAGCTAGTCCCATGGCCCCACCTAGAAGCAAGGATGTTGGGAAATACAGTGTCTGCCTGTGCAGTTCCTTCTCAATTGAAAGGATCATAGAACTCTTCGTGGGCGGAAACTCACAATCTCTGTCACATGCCTCATTTTTTCCTTCCTCTCAAACTCTCCTGGAAATGTCATGTTGTGGGCTTCACTGGGCCTCAGTCAGGACAATATTAAAAATCATTTTCAATTAATAGTCAATATTTAGCAATTGGGAGATTTTATATTTAAAAAAATTCTTCATCTTGAGTTTTTCTTTCAAAACATGAGAGTTGAGATGCAATATCAAAATGAATCTATTGTCTGTGTAAGGAATGTCATGTTTTTGGTGTTCATTGTGTAGCAGAAATATTCTATACTGATGCCTGGAAGAATCTCTCTAGTCCATGGGAAAATTCTTTTTCATATAAGGGGGAAAATGCAGAAGATGCAGGAAGAAGCTATCAAATTTCTTCTCAATCTTGCATAAACTTTTCTTGTCTCTCAAACAGAAAAAATTTCCTGTGTTCCTTTTCATGTAATTGTCTATCCACATCTTATCCCCAAAGCAGTGCCATGTCTGACAGTAATAAGAATCCCTCACCTAGCAAGTGACAAAATGCCACCAAAGTTTAAACTCAAGTTAAGAGGAAGAGTTCCTAACTGCCTCCACAATTTTTGCCTCCTCTCAGCAAGCCTTCACTGACTTGTCTTAGGGAAGTGGAATCCTTCTGGGTGGAGACACTTGCCAAGGACACTCAGGGCAGGCCCTGATGGTTTGAGTGAACCCACTTCCAGCAGCCAGAGCACAATGGCATGAAGCGCAGCACATCCTTCCTCTTTCGCATCCTTTTGTTAATAAAACACTTGGACAAGGGGAAAATAAAAATAAATATAGTATCTCCATTTCTTAATAACCTGTTTATATCCATGCAAAGTGCCAAACCAAAGTGTTCTGATTTAGAGACACAAGGCTAATGTAAAGGGCCGTAATTAAAAACGGGTAAACAAGGCCCAATTTTTGAATCTTCATAATGTCAAGTAGCCAGTTTAAACTGTTTCTTTTTTTTCTATCAGCTTGAGTAACTTCATCAAACTGATCAGTTGTTTGGGGCCATATGAGCTTCTTGTCTTGTCATTGAGTCATTTTAATTTGTGGAAGCACCCTGTATGTCAGATCTCTTCTGTGCTCTAAAGGGTTTTTCAGTAGCTGATTTTTCAGAAGTAGAATGCCAGGCCATTCTTCCAAGGTATGTCTGAGTGAACTTGAACCTCCAACCCTTCAGTTAGCAGTGGAGAGTGTGTTAGCCCAGAGACTCTATAACCTTGCATAAAAGACAATTCTAAATCTTTAAATAAAGTTAAATGAGAGGGTCATGATAACAAATATCCTTAAAAAGATGAAAACTAAAAATGTTCAGAGCTACTGAGATAATTCAAGAGAACTTTGTGCTAGCATCGTAAAAGGATTCATTTCCCCTTTTAGTCCTAGATATAGTATGAGAGGCTGAAAACTTTCTTGTTTCATCAGCATTGGTTGTAAAAGAGGATCTAAAAATTCTTTTCTAGCTGCTGAGATGCTGAGTAGCTGAATGTAACTGGATGAAATTCTGTAACTCAGCACAAGTTGCATTCTATGTAACTTGGTCTTCCTAGGAACAATGTTAGGAAATGACCTGCCATCTCTTTTCCCAAGTGGAATTTCTCTTAAAAAATACGTAGCTGCAGTTTCCTTTAACTCTGCCTCTGCTGCCTGGGGGCTCCCAAGTCCTCCACCCTTCTGGAGTCTCCCTTTCCTTGATCTGAATAACAAGGAACAAGCCCCATCCCACCACTGCATTCCATATCCCTCTCAATTATTAAGTCCGAAGTATCTGGGGAGAGAAGTGCCTAGGCTGCTTCTGTGTCAATTCATACTGAGGTCTGCTTCTACAGTCCTCTGGCTCCTTACCCCTTTCTTGATTATTCCAGCTGTCTTACCTCAACTTGCTTGACACTTAGAAGCATCAGACTTCTGTTGAATGCTGGGAGACAACATGGTGGAATTATGGCGCAGAATATTAGATATCCCTGTCCTAAAGTTCCTTAGCTACTTTCACTATGTAAAATTTCTTCTTGTACAACTTTCTCCTTGTACAACTGTCTGCTAGCATTTTGTTTGGGTTCCTTTCTCTTTTGTTGTTAAGTGCCATCAAGTCAGTTCCGACCCAAAGAAACCCTGAACAGGGTTTCCGAGGCTGTAAATCTTTATGGGAGCAGAAAGCCTCATCTTTCTTTCACAGAGCAGCTGGTAGTTTCGAACGGCTGACCTTGTGGTTCACAGCCTGATTCGTAACCACTATGCTACCAGAGCTCCTTTCTCTTTCAGGCTACCCTTATCTTCCTCCTCTAGCTACCAGTAAGACACAGACAACTATTTCTCTTGGTATGCTGTTAGTTGCTATTAGGTTGACTCTGATTCATGGTGACATCATGCAGTACAATAGAATGAAATATTGTCTATTCTTGACCATCTTCATGGTTGTTGGTATTCTCAAGTTCATTGCTGTGGTCTTGGTGTATTTTGAGCACCTTCCAACCTAGGAGGCTCATCTTCTGGCCCTATAACAGATACTGTTGCTATGATCCATAAAGCTACTTGTTTTTAGAGCTAGATCACTAGGCCTTTCTTCTTGGTCTGTTTTAGTCTGGATGCTTTGTTAAAACCTGTCTACCATAGGTGACCCTGCTGGTAATTGAAATACTCATGCCATAGCTTCC
Organism: Chrysochloris asiatica; assembly: GCF_000296735.1. Lineage (NCBI taxonomy): Eukaryota > Metazoa > Chordata > Mammalia > Afrosoricida > Chrysochloridae > Chrysochloris > Chrysochloris asiatica. The sequence goes on from NW_006408689.1 coordinate 5,658,787, forward strand.
AGCATTGCAGAAACACACAAACCACCACAGTATGACAAACTGACAGATGGGGGTTTGTCTCTTGATACGTTGTTGTTATTGTTAGGTGCCCTTGAGTTGGTTCCAACTCATAGAACCCTACGTGCAACAAAACGAAGCACTACTCAATCCTGCCTACTAAATGCCTGCAACCAAAAAATGAAACCAAACACACTACCAGGAGCTACCATTTAATGATTATGTCTATCTGACAATCTTCTGGAGAGCAGAGTTTGCTGCGCTCTCTAACTTCCAAATCTCAAGAAAGTTGTTCTTTTTTCCCCCAACTCTTAACTTGGAATAATACAGGGAAGAGGATTCTGAAAAGGGGAGTTCTCAAATGAATCAAGTTGACAACATAGTCTTTATGAAAGTAAATGGAAATTATGTACGTGAGCATACCAGTACAAGGCCTGCTTGGACTATGCTGTTTGCTAAGAGTCCTTGTATTTATCATGTTATTTAAAAGTCAAAGGGAACTGTGCTAATAGTATTAAGACTTGAAGTTATTTATAATAATTTTATGTGTGTGAATTGCTGACAGATTTTGTTGTGAGTAGTATTGCTGGCCCACTGCTTCTCTTTCTCTGAATGTATTTGGAAATTGTTCATATGGCTTATAATAAAAACACCGTTAATTTGGTTAAATAGATTTAAAAAAATACAAATAAGTTATACATTTCTTATAAAAATAAGAAGAATGATTACCTTTTTTACTCATTTTTCTATCAAACTTCTGATATATACTCAGTAGTGCAAGACCTTTTTCCCATGCAATTCTTTCTTAGATTTAATTTCTTTTATTTACCTTTCTAAAAGAGACCTTATTATTTACTGTTCTTCCTAAGTGATGTCCAGTTGGGTCTGACTGATAGTGACCCTGTATAGAGTTTCCCAGGAGTGGCTGGTGGGTTTGAGCTGCCTACCTTGAGGCTCAAACTGACCTTGTGGTTCAGTGCATTATCCTGTAGTGCCACACCAGGACTCCTATTTATTAAATACTGCCAATTTATTACCAGTGTTTTTCTTGCTTGTATTTTTCTTACAAAAAGACAGATTAGCTCTTGCATAAGAATCTTAGTAAGTACAATCATATCAGGTAGGTCCTGGTGGTGGTGGCATGCCGTGGAGTCAGTTCTGGCTCATAGCAACCCTGTATAGGGTTTCCAAGTCTGTAAGTCTTGATGGGAGCAGAAAACCTCATCTTTCTCCTGAAGAACGGTTGGTAATTTCGAACTGCTGACTTTGAGGTTAGCAGATTGACTCATAACCACTAGCTACCAGAGCTTTAGGTAGGTCCTAGAAGGAAACAAAGGAACTATTCTGAGTTACTGAAGACAATGTAACGAAGAGCTTATTTACAGGGATTTAGGCAGGGTAAAGGGAACCAACAAGGAAAGTCAATGCACCCAAGGAGTACCAACAATTGAAGTCTAGACCTGAAGGGACAGGGAAGGAAATGGTATTACCAGAAATTGTGGGTGCTGAGCCAAGCAAGAGGGATTGGCTAATAGTAGCTATAGTGATTAAAGGAAACAATCACTGCATGTTTAAGCAGTGCAGAAGTGAGAGAAAAATACTCTTCCTCCACCTTAGCCCTCATGACTTTCAGTCAGTGCCTCTCCTTGGAACCCAATTTTCACCTATAGGGGCAGTTCCCTTGGGGAGGAGAGGACTTACATGTGTAATCTGTCAGTTGATGTTAAAGTGGCATTGAGTCGGTTCCAACTCAGTTATGGAGTTAAAACCAAGGTGTTTATGTGTGGATATGCTCTGGGGCAGTGTGAGAGAAGCCCCAGTAGAGGAAGCAAGAAGAATTTGAAGGATCCTGAGACAAGTGATGGGGACCCTGGTAGCATAGTGGGTTATTGTGGGGCTGCTAACTGAAAGATCAGCAGGTTGAAATCACCAGCAGCTCCTCGGGAGAAAGATAAGACTGTCTGCTCTGGTAAAGATTTATATTACCTAGTGGTGATAGTTGAGCAACACGAGCCATGTGATTGATGTGGCTGGGCTGTACATGTAAAAACGGTTGAAATGGAAAATGTTTTGTTAATACATATTTAGTGCTACAATAATAATAATAAAGAGGGCAATGGATAACCCTAAGGAGCAGTTCTACTCTGTTTTATAAGGCTATAAGGGGACAATATTTTAAAGCCAGTAGATGTGCTTGCAAACCATTTACTCTGATGGTTCCTCTAGAGACGAATGCCTCCTCTTCAGTTTTGTATTCTTTGCCTATGGGGATAGAGTTGATTGGAAACTACCACTGCCTTTCTGAGCAGAGGCAGACCTCATTTCAATGAGCTTTGCAGATACTTATTTTTTACAGGTTGAAGGTGTGTGGTAACCCTACGGTGAGCAAGTATGTCGGTGCCGCCATTTTTCCAACAGTATGTGTCTTGTTGTATAATCTTTTGGTAATTCTTAGGATATTTCAAACTCTTACATAATGCTACTGCACATCTAATAGACTACAGTATAGTGTAAATGTAATTTTGGGTGCTGTAGGATAATGCACTTGACTATAAGGTCGATGGTTCAAACCAACCAGCCGCTCCTTGGAAACCCTCCACAAGGTTGCTGTGAGTCGGAACCAACTCGGTGGCACTTAACAGCAACAAAAACAGCTATCTAGTTATAGCAGAAACACCAAAAGTGGATGACTTTAACAAACAGAAATTTATTCTCTCAGTGTTTAGGATGCTAGAAGTCTGAGCTCAGGGTACCTGCTCCAGGGGAAGCTTACTCTCTCTGTTGGCTCACAGTTTAGAAGGAATGTCCTTGTCTCCTTTCAGCATCTGCAGGTCTGACCTTCCTTGGAGATTTCCGTGTGTCTTAGCATAAATCTTCCCCTGGACCTCTGAAGTTTTCAGCATAGGGACATGGGTCTTAAGGGCATGCCCCTTACCTGGTTCTTTTTTCTTGGCAGTAGTAGGACCCTCCTTCTCTGCTCACCTGTGTCTCCTTTTATCTTGTGTAAGGTAAAAAGTGTTCCACACCCCTTGGAGACTCCCCTTAGTTCTGATCAGGGCTGTATGAAATTAAGGGTGTTGAATGCCACCCTGAATCCTTTAATAATGGCTTATCACATCAGATCACATCATGGGGGATCATTGCACAGCTGCCAAATGACATCATTACAAACTAAACCACTGAGCATCATCCAAGTTTTCATATTTGGGGTAGGGGGTACAAAATTCAATCCATGATGATTAGGAAACCCAAAAATTCATGTGACTCACTTTATTGTGATGCTTGTTTTATTAGGGTGGTTTGGAACCAAACTCACAGTATCTCTGAGGTATGCCTGTAGTCCTCTTGCACATGTTTCAGGATTTTGTTGTTGTTAAGTGCTGTTGAGTCGATTTCGACCCAGAGCGACCCTGTATAGAGTTTCCAAGGAGCAGCTGGTGAACTTGAACCACTGACCTTGCAGTTCAAACGACTTTGCAGTTTGGTGCATTAACCCACAACGCCACACCAGGACTTTAAAAATGTTTGTACAGCCTGCTCTTTGGAAATGATGGTGGGGCTGTGGCTGTTAAGCATATGCCTGTAAACCAGAATGTTGGCAGTTCAAACCCTCTGTTGCGGTAATCTGCTTCCGTAAAGATTTACAGCTTTACAGATTCAATGCGGCAATTCTACTCTGCCCATTTGGACTCACTGTGGTGAGTCAGAATTAACTTCATGGCTGTGGGTTTAGTTTTGGTTTGGCTTCCTTTCTTATGTTGTTGTTAAGTGGAGTGGAGTCAGTTCCAACTCATAGTGACCCTGTATAGAGTTTCTCAGGAGCAGCTAGTGGGTTTGAATGGTTAGTTTTGTGGTTAGCAGTCTAATGCTTATCCTATAGCACAACACCAGGATCTGTTTCTTATAGGGCATTGTAAATATTTGATTTCACTGATATCAATTAATCTTGTTTTCCACTGATCTTATATATTCATTATTTTCTGTATATATAATTTCACTCTTTTCTAAAATAGTAAACTTAGTCTACCTTCTTGATGCAGTTCTATGTAACCATTTAGATTTTCCCTTGATCTTTGTGATCTAATTCATTGATTTTTCTTCTATATTTTATCAGCTGCTAACTGCTTACATCTGTAGGCAAAATATCATCAGTGGTTAAAAGACCAGAACCTATAGTCAGACTATTTTGAGATGAATGTGGGGCAGAGTACTTAAACGGAATGCATCGTGGCAAGATATTTCAAATTTGCTCAAGCCCACTTTATGGAGTCCTGGTGTGGCACTGTGGGTTAATGCGCTGAACTGTGAAGTCCATTTGAACCGCAAGGTCAGCGGTTGGAGCTTACTAGTTGCTCCTTGGAAACCCTACACAGGGTAGTTATGTGTTGGGACTGACTTGATGGCACTTAACAACAACAAA
>NW_006408689.1:5669543-5671238 GCF_000296735.1 Chrysochloris asiatica
CAGTGAAGAACACCAGAATATTGAATTTTGAAACATGATGAAGAGCACCACAATATTGTCAGATATACTGCTGAAACATGAACCCCTCAGGTTGGAAGGCACTCAAAATATGACTGATGATGAGTTAGTTGTCTCTTCAAAGTAGAGTTGACCGTGATGACATGAATGGAGTAAAGCTTTTGGGATTTTCATTTGCTTATTGGGCAAAACTCAAGATGCAGAGAAACAACTGTAAACATAAAGAGTATTTGATGCACACATATAAAACGAAACAAAAAATATATATTTGTTTAAATGTTTAAAGGGCATATTCTGCAAGCCAGTCTTCTGCCTGTAGGCACAGAGCCTTACTCAGTCCATGGACCTACCGTCCATGGCTGGTCTGTCTCTCCACACCAGTGTCTCTACTGCCATCTCTGTTGTCACCAGTTGTTTAAGCAGGGATCCCATATTACATTCTTACTCTTCCTTAATGATAGTCCAAGGATCACCTGTTCCGGAAATGAAAAATAACTACTCTTTTCTTCTAGTTACACATCTTCTGCAATTACAGCTTTGAAATTACAATTAATCCTGCTGATAATTATTCACAATTGAAATAATAAAATCCTATCAGCACCATCCCTCATCCTCCCTTCGTCAGACCCATCTGTGGAGATTTTCCTTTGTCCCCTCATTCTAAAACTAAGCACACCCAGGAAAACTTGTAAGCCAGCCACTTCATGCCTTTGTAGCCCTTCCATTTTTGATAGCCAATGTCTAAATTGCCTATCCCTATTAATTTAGGACACTGAGGAAACAAGGATGTTTCTTGATATGAAGAATTTTCCATTCCAGTTAGAATTTTGAACAACTGGAGCCATAAGCAAAAGTCCAGTTCATCAAATTATAGCAATAAATTGTAGCAATAACACTTGCTCATAGTATCAAACATCTTTATCTTCATCTGGTCAGGTTCTGGTAACAACTCAGCTCTAGCCATCCATGCTAGGTCAAATGGGTACCAGTTGCATGCTTGGGAGTTTACACACACCTCTCTACACTCAAAACCAGCTGGCCCCTTCCTTCTCATACCTACTCCCCAGGGGTGAGGTCAGTGTCCATGGACTCAGGAGTTTACACAACTCCTTAAACTTCTGACCAGCCAGCTTTCCCTCTCCTTTTTTGGGGGGATGGGGGTGGGGTGGGGCAGAGACACATCCATCTTTTTTTTTTTGTTTAAGTTTTTTTCTGTGAATTGAGTGAAACTTTACAGGGCAGATCATCAGTTTTATATTCAACAAATTGTACATCTTGTTTCATTACAATGATTATAATCCCTTCCATGTACCATCACTTAACAGTATTTCTCTCTATTCACTTTAGCTATTTAAAAAAAAAAAACACTCAGGCATATATAATAATCTATACCACCAAAGGGCACATTCTGCAAGTCTGCCTCCTGCCCAGCAGTTCTTAGTCCCTCTCTTCTCATGAATCTAGAGTCCTCAGCTGCTCCCCCTCTCCATGATTGCATGCATCTCTGCCTCCGTCTCTGGTATAGCTGCTTTTCTGTATAAGGTCCCACATTCTGCTTGTGCTCTTCTCCCTTGGTGGTCCAAGGGTCCTCTGTGTCTGGACTGTAAGATTAACCACTCCCCTGTTTTACAAAACTTCTACCTTTACAATTGTGACAGTCACAATTAGTCATGATAA
>NW_006408689.1:5672844-5674915 GCF_000296735.1 Chrysochloris asiatica
CCACATGAGGAGAAAATAAAAAAATGACTATATGGCTGTTGAAAGAGCTCTGGTAGCGTAATGGTTACGAACCGGGCTGCTAATCTCACAGTCAGCAGTTCGAAACTTCCAGCTGTTCCGTGGGAGAAAGATGAAGCTTTCTGCTCCCATAAAGATTTACAGCTTCAGAAATCCTGTATAGGGTCACTATGAGTCGGAACCAACTCCACGGCACATAACCACCACCACCATACAGTTGTTGAAAGGGTTAAGTTTAGGATAGTAACCTGGCATATGGGACCCACTTAATAAATGGTTGATGATAGTGTAGTAAGACTTTAACTTCAGCAATGGTGAGTTCAATTTACCTTTTATTTCCTTATTTATCTTGTGAATACATGGTTAGCTATAAAAACCCGAAAAACAAAGCAAAGTGTGGGTGGGAGGTCTTATTCCAAATCATACCAAGCATAGGAAATTACTGTTAACGTTTCAAAGTTATTCATATTTATACTTGACAAATGATTTTTATAGTTTTGACATTGCTTTGTAGCTTGCTTTTTCATTTGATGTTATAACATGTATATTTTTACAGATCAGTAAATATTATTCCACACAGTTATGCTTAGTGGTGATACAATATTCTAAATAGTAATGAAGCCTCATGATTGCTTTAAATTTTTACCTATACAGATGCATAATAATCTTCTTATAGGCATACTCCTGTGTTTGAACCTTTAGACTGTATCAGTCTTCCCTTCTTATACACTATTAACAACAATAACCTACTTAATGGACACGTTTACACATACATTTAGCTACTTTTTCAGGTTACATTCCTAGAAACTAGGTTGTTTTGTCAAAACTGTTGCTGCATATTTTCACGCTATTACCTATTTTTAATATGCTTCGGCTATGAAGTAAGGAGTCCTGATATGATGCTGTGGGATAATGCACAGGGCTGCAAGGGCGGTTTGAACTACAAGGTCTGTGGTTCAAGTTCACCAGCTGCTCCTCAGAAACCCTATACAAGGTCGCTATGAGTTGAAACCAACTCTACGGCACTTAACACCAACAATAATAAGATGTAAGGGACCTTGGCAGCACAGTGGTTAGGAGTTAGTTTGCTAATGATAGCATAGAACCCCCATGAAGGTAGGGGTTTTGTTCATAATTGTGTCCCAAGTGCCTAGAAGAGTGTCTGGCACATAGTAAGAACTTGCTACATTTTTATTTTGTGAATAAAAAAAAAATGCTTTCAATGAAGAAAATGTATATATTGTGAGGACATACTACTATTAACTAAGACCAGTGAAACGATTTTGCAGACCTCTGCTAACATACAGAATTTTTGTCAAAGGAAGAGGAGAAACAATAGTTTTGTTTTAATTTTTTAAAGTAACATTTGATTATGTTTTAAGCATAAGTTTATACAGCAAATTAGCTTCCCCTTTAACAATTTTAAACAAATTAGTCTGTGCCATTGGCTATAAATTTTACAAGGTATAAGCATTGTCATTATTTCCATTCTGTTTGCTCTGTATCCATTGATTTAGCATCCCTTTCCCTATTTGCATTCTCACCTTTGTTTCTGGATCAATGTTGACTGTTTGGTCTCATGTAGTTCATTGTTTGAGGAGGTACATTGTTCACGGATGATACTGTTTATTTTGTAGCACTAGCTATCATTTGGATGAAGAGTAACCCACAGAGATAGCTTCAATTCCATGTTCAAAAGTTATTTTATGGTGATAGTGTAGGGAGTTCTTCTCGTCTCTATCAGTCCAGTTGTTGTTAAGTACCTTGGAGTTAGTTCTAACTCATAGCCACTATGTATAGGGTTTCTGAACCTTTAAAATCTTTTCAGGAACCGAAAGTGTCATCTTTCTCCCTCAGAGTAGCTGGCTAGCGCACAGTCCAGTGCTTATCACGTGGAGCCACTGTGCTCCCATCAATCCTGTTATTGTTGTTAAGTCGATTGCCATCTATAACAAAGCTGTGTAGGGTTTCCTGGGAGTGGCTGGTGAGCTTGAACAGCTGACCTTGAGGTTCAAAGGGACTTTGCAGTCTAGTACATTAACCTACAATGCTA
>NW_006408689.1:5681355-5683887 GCF_000296735.1 Chrysochloris asiatica
TTGTGTGATTGTTCCTGTTCTGGAATGCCAATAATTCTTAAGTTATTTCTATTCATGTTGTCCAACATGAATCTTAGCCTTCTTCAGATTTTTTTAATCCTTTCTTATGCTTGCTCTTCTATCTTAGTAGTGTTGAGAGATTTATCTTCTAGCTCACTTATTCTGGCTTCTATCTCTTCATTTCTACTCCTTTGCCCTTTCAGTGTATTGTCCATTTTTGATATTCTATTATTAATCATTTGGACCTCTTTCTGTAGGTTTTTAATTGTGTCCAATACTGTATCTATCTTATTTGATTGTTCTTGTAGCGCTTTCCTGACTTCTTCCTTATTTTTCTCAACTCCATTGTATAGTGTTTTGTTACATTTTATAATTATTTTTCTGAATTCCTTCTCAGGCATTTCCAAAACCTGCCCATCTTCCAGTATGGAGTGTAGGTCTACTTCCAACTCATTTGCCTCTGTCACTTTATCTTGTTTCTGGACATGTGCTGATATGATCATCTGTTTCTGTTTTTTTGGGCATTTTCAGGAGTTATCTGTGGCCTTTATTCTTAGATGGATGTGTATTTTGGTATTTTTTATGCTTCTGATTGCCTCCAGGTAGATGTGATCAGGAGATAGGCTTCCCTTTTCACTCTTCTTCCTGAGAAATTTCATGATGCCACTGTTGTTTGTTGTGATGTAACTCAGGATTTAATTTTCAGCCTATTTCCTTTTTAGTCTGTCTGTCCTGCTCCACAATCCCTGTTCAGGCCTCTTTTCTAGTGATGAACAGTTCAGGGCTGGCTGTGGCCATTTTGTACTGCCATTTTGTTTTAAGTGGAAACTGTCACTTTAAATTTCAAGGACATCTGTGTGCGTGGGTAGTAGAATCCTCCAGGGGTGGAGGTGGGGTATCCACTCACTCAGGCACCCCCTCTCATCACCAGAATGGAGGTGTGCAGACAGCGAGAGACCAATGAACAGATACAAAAAAAGGAATGTGCACACCTTTACCTCTGTGGTTCTGTCAGGCATCCATGGCTGCTTTGATCCTTCCCCTGGTTGGTCTCGCCCAAGCTGGCAGCTCCAGGAGCAGTTGAGCATCTTGAATTAGAAAGCAATGGATTTCTTGCTTCTGCTACAAATTCCCCTAGCTGTAAGCCTTCCAATCTTCAGAATATTTCTTTATATGTGGTTCAGAGTTCTGGCACCATCCCCTGAGCCTTCTTGATCTGGTATTCTGTGTTGTTGCTGATGGAGCTCCTCAATGCCCTTCTACCAGATCTGCCATCTTGTTTGTTCTCCTTTTATCTCAAAGTCAACAGGTGCCAATAGAACACGCCCCAATTCAACCCGTGTCTTCATTGCTGCATTTCCCCTAAATCTACTCCCATGTAGACCCAGGTGTAGAACCAGTTTTTTACCAATAAGCATAAGGTTCACCAGTCCCCTTTAACTTTCAGTCCTGGTGATGGTGGTGATATGATTTAGAGTTGGTTGCGACTCATAGTGAACCTGTATAGGGTTTCCAAGACTGTAAATCTTTATGGGAGCAGAAAGTTTCATGTTTCTTCTGCAGAACAGCTGATAGTTTCGAATTGCTGACCTTGAGGTTAGCAGCCTGACTTGTAACCACTATGCTATCAGAGCTCCTTAAGTTTCAGTCCTAAAAGGGGGTTTTCTATAGTGGGCCAACTTTCTTTGCCTCAATGCCTCTGAAACTCAAAATGACCTGCTTATTTTCTCTGCTTTTTGTTCAATCCTGAATCTCCTGTCTTCCCAGCAGTTCTGGGTTGGCCTACACATCTTTTCAAGTGTAAATGTACCAACTTAGAAGGTTTTGGGTGGGGCTCAGAATTCCACCTAAAGTCCCATACTTTATAAAAGCTTATAACAAAAACCCTATTTTTTTTTTCTGGGCAAATTCTAACTCCTCTTTTAGCAAAAGCAAGCTCTCTGTAATCATTACACCCAATATTCAGTTATAGCAGACATGTATTTCCATTTTACAGTAATAGGTAGGAGAAACCCATAAAGCTTTTGAGAAACTTAAGTTCAATTTTTCTTCTACCTTGGACTAAACCCATTCACATGCAGATGACCTTGAGCCTCAGGCAGGGTGGATTTCAGTAGGCCCTGGCCCTTTATCAGCCCTGTTTAACCCGCATGACAAAGACCCCCAGCAACTCCAGAAGCTGCATCTTGCCCTTCCTTTGAAGTATTTTATCTCATGCCCCTTCCGTTTTTTTTCTCTTATAAAAGAGCATTCTTAAAAAAAAAAAAAAGAGTGAGCTGATACAATCTGATGAACTTGACCTATACCTACAGATGCAGTGACTCAAAAGAAGTAACAAATCCTTACAGCAAGAAACATTCCCATCCCCTCCACACACAGAGTGGGCAGAGATGAGCAACTTGGACATTGGATACCCAAATGGGGTGGGGGGGGAACTACAAAGGCAAGAAGTGACTGGCTTACAAGCTTTCAAGAGGGAACCTAGAGCTAGGGGGCATGGAGGAAGGCAGAATCTCCAGTGAGTACTATCCA
>NW_006408689.1:5684353-5684952 GCF_000296735.1 Chrysochloris asiatica
GGATTGGAACCATGGCAATGAAATGATATATGATGGAATGAATGTAAAACTAAAGTTCTCACATGTAAACATGTAAACTATCATACAATTCACAATAAAACATTAAAAAAAAAAAAAAAAGAGCTTTCTTGCATGAGTCTGGAGCCATTGCAATGAATCCTGCTCACAGTGCCAGCTGCTTAAACCAATAGGGACCATGTTTGACTTCCCCTTTCTTCACAAAGGGGAAAGAGGAACAAATTCAAAATCAGCCCAAGGCTTAATCCTAGGAGTAGAGGTCAAACATACCTGGACCCTCTATCAGTTCCTTTAAATTTAGTCAGACTTGATTATCTATTTAGAAAACTCATCCTTGTGATTTTATTTCTCTAGGTACTGTTTTGATACCACGTGTCTTGTGCCAGGTTTTCTAGAGAAGTAAAACTATTGAAATATATATATAAAACTCTGGTAACATAATGGTTACAAGTCAGGCTGCTAACTTCAAGGTCAACAGTTCGAAACTCTCAGTTGTTCCATGGGAGAAAAATGAGGTTTTCTGCTCCTGTAAAGATTTACTTCGGAAACCCTATGCAGACTAGCTTTGAGTCGGAACCGAC
>NW_006408689.1:5685357-5692164 GCF_000296735.1 Chrysochloris asiatica
GCTGACCTTAAGGTTCGCAGCCCAATTCATAACCACTACACTACCAGAGCTCCTTATATATATGGACTCCTGGTGTGGCACTGTAAGAACAACACTGGACTGTGAAACACAAGGTCTGCAGTTCAAACCCACCAGCAGCTCCTTGGAAACTCTATACAGGATTGCTATGGGTTGGAACTGACTAGAAGGCACTAAACATGTCTCTCAGTCTCTCTCTCTCTCCCTCTCTCTAGAGTCCTCCTGTTGTGGTGCTGTGGGTTAATGCACTGGACTGAAAAGTCAGTCTGAAGCACAAGGTCAGTGGTTCAAGCTCACTAGCTGCTCTTCAGAAACCCTATACAGGGTTGCTATGGGTCACTTAAGAACAACAAGAAGGAAGAGAAGTTTAGTATTAAGGAAATGGCTTACAATTGTAGAGTCCCAGGTTCCCAGTGGAAGAGAGTGAGAAACAATTTTTATTTTTATCATATGTTTTTAGGGAAAAAATTGAGCTTCCTTTCAGATTTGTATGTGGTTTGTATTTTTTCTATTTTGAACAAAATAGTATAAGAAAATTATGCAATTTAAAAGAAAACCTTAAAAAGAGAATGAAAATCAATATGAAAAGGCTCAGGGACAAATCCTTATTTGTGAAAACTGCTGTGCATATATATGTATTTTATGTAGTTCTTTATTTGAAAAGACCAAAGGAAACATATAATTCTGGATTCATAGCTTATCCCACTAGAGAAGTAAACTTGTAAATTAATGTTGTAATAAATTTTTAGCACATATTTTATTAGAAAGGTGAAATATTTATGAAATTTGACAACTAATCAATAAGATAGGCATTTAGTTTTACTACTTTCTGGGTTATTAGGCTGTTGAGTGAAAGCAATATAGCTAGTTAAAGGAGGTATCTATTTAATAAAAGGCATGAAGAATGCTAATTGGTCTTTAAGATATATGACATGTTCCTAGTTGCCCTGTCTGATTTCCTTAGCTTGACATTTAAAAAATTAAGTTCCAAAGTTCTCAGACACATTTCTCCTCCTGTATTGATCTTCCTTTATATCTGTCACTGACCAACATTGAAATACAGCACATAAATCATGCATATCAAGTTATAAGGCTAAAAAGAGTAACGTAACAAGTAATAAGATAAACTAGTGAAAGCCTGGTTAAACAACCCCCTCCCCCCACCTTTTTTTTTTTTAAATGAGGGAGTTGTTTTCCAGTGGATGTTGCTATAACATGAAGTCCAGTCCACTGAATTTGTGCCACATAACACTTTGTACCATGAGACCTTCTGCCTATAGGGCTTGCGTGTTTTACTTGCTTTGAGAATTCAATGCACCAATTCTGTGACTCCTGTCTAGGGGACTGTGTTGGTAGCTTCAGGTCAGCATACAAACTGACTATAAAGATTTCAGAGGTCTTTCTGGGGTTTACTCCTTGATCTTGCTTCTGATAGGTCATATATGAATCTTAAAGAAGATTCTTGCCTTTCAGGTTGGTTTCTTGCCCTTCAGAAATAATCTCTTCATGATTTATTGCAACAGATTTGGGCAGGGTGTAGGTGAAATGAAAACTATAATGTCTTCCACAAATGTGACCTCACATTCTGCTCAACAATTTTGAGAAGTTTGTAGATCTTAGAAGTATATATTATGTACATGCAACATACATTGAAGTAATTGGTGAAAGGTGATCTGGGAGATAAAAGAATTGAGAGGCCCAGTTTTTGTCTCTAGTGGGTGTACTGGACAACTTCATATGCCATTCCAGGGTTACTCCACACTCTTCTGCAGCCTGCTGTCTGCTTCAGGAAGCTGAATGGTAGGGTTTCCACCAAGGAATTCCAGTGGTCTGGCATCTGTTTGGGGACAGACAATGGGAAGCCCTGGCAGGGATTAGAGGAGTGAGATAAAGGTTGTTGTTGTTGTTAAGTGCTATCGAGTCGGGTCCGACCCATAGCGACCCTGTACAGGGTTTCCGAGGGTGTAAATCTTTACGGGAGTAGAAAGCCTCATCTTTCTCCCGCGGAGCGGCTGGTAGTTTCGAACCCCTGACCTTAAGGTTCGCAGCCCGATTCGTAACCACTACGCTACCAGAGCTCCTGAGATAAAGGTAGTATGACTTTAATGACTTTCCTAGAATGTCACCTTGTACTGGCTGTTACAGGAGGCCCACTCTCTACAATCTTTTTTCATTCTGGGTTTGATAGCCTCTTCTCTTTTCACCTATGGTCATGACAGAAACATTTTGTTAGGTTTAGATTCCTGGACTATCTTTTGTGCTTCATCTACATCCTGCCCAAACCTGTTGTCATGGATTAAGTTCTATCCTCCCAAAATATATGCTTGTTACCTGTTGCTGTTGTTAGGTGCTGTTGAGTCAGTTCCAACTCACAGAGATACTATACACAACAGAATGAAAGAATACCCTGTCCTGTGCCATCCTCGCAAATGTTGTTACAATTGAGGTCATTGCTGCTGCTGCTGTGCCAATCCTACTCATTGGGGAGCTTCCTCTTTTTTGCTTACCCTCTACTTTACCAAGCATGATGTCCTTCACCAGGGACTGGTCCCTCCTTACAATATGTCCAAAGAACCAGAGCAAAGTCCCACTATTCTGGCTTCTAAGGAGCCTTCTGATTGTACTTTTTCCAATACAGATTAGTTTGTTCTTATGGCAATCTATTGTTGTTGTTAGACAGCATTGAATGAATTCCAATTCATAGTGACCCTATCCACAACAGAACAAAACACTGCCTATTCCTGTGCCATCTTCACAATCACTATGCATGAGCCTGTTGGAGGTCTTTCTGTTTCACTGATCCTCCACTATACCAAGCACGATGTCCTTCTTTGGGACTGGTCCCTTCAAGATGTCCAAAGTATGAGAAACGAAATCTCGCCATCCAAGCTTCTACAGAGCATTCTGGCTGTACTTCTTGCAACACAGATTTGTTTGTTCTTCTGGCAGTCCATAGTACTTTAATTTTTTTTCTCTAACACTATAACTCAAATGAATCAATTCTTGTCACAATCTTCCTTTTAGTCATTGTCCAACTTTCACAAGCATATAAGGCTATTAAACATGTGTTGGTTTGGGTCAGGCACATTTTAGTTCTCAAACTGATATCTTTGCTCTTGAACACTTTAAGGAAGTCTTTGTGTAGCAAATTTGCCTAATTCAATGTTGCTGTTGTTGTTAGGCGCTATCAGTTCCAACTCATAGCGATCTTATCTACAACAGAACAAAACACTACCCTCACAATCATTGTTAAACTTGAGCCCATTGCTACTACCCCTGTGTCAATACATCTCATTGAAGGTCTTCCTCTTTTTCACTGACCCTCTACTTTACCAAGCATGATGTCCTTCTTGAGGGACTGGTCTCTCCTGATAATGTGTCTGAAGTATGAGTGATGAAGTATTGCCATCCTGGTTCTAAGGAGTATTCTGGATGTACTTCTTCCAACACAGATGTGTTTGTTCTTCTAGCAGTCTATGGTACATTTAATCTTCTTCTCCAACATCACAATTCAATTGCATCAAGCTATAAATCTTTGACACGTCAATGTTTTCTCCATATATCATGATGTTATTTATTGACCCAGTGGTGAGGATTTTTGTTTTCTTTACATTGAAGTGCAACCTATACTGAAGGCTGAGGTTTTATATCGTCATCAGTATTTCAGGTACTCTTCCTTTGGAGCAAACAAGGTTGTACTATATATATACCGCATGTTGTTAATAAGCATTCCTCTAATTCTGATGCAATGTTCTTCTTCATATAATCCGGTTCCTCAGATTATTTGCTCAGCATACCAATTGAATAAATAAATATGGTGAAATAATACAACCCTGGTGCACACATTTCCAGATTTTAAACCAATCAGTGTTCCCTTATCCTGCTTGAGCTGCTGCCTCTTGGTCTATGTACAGATTGCTTATGAACACAATTAAATGTTTTGGAATACCCATTCTTCGCAATGTTGTCCACAGCTTGTCATGATCCACACTGTCAAAAGTCTTTGCATAGTCAATAAAACACAGGAAAACATCTTTCTGGCAGTCTCTACTTTCAGCCTAGATCCATCTGACATCACCAATGATATCCCTAATTCCACATCTTCTTCTGAATTAGGCTTGACTTTCTGGCAGTTCCTTGTCGATGTACTGTTGTAGTCATTTTTAAATTATCTTCAACATAATGTTACTTGCATGTGACATAAAATATATTATTCAATGATTTCCACATTCTGTTGGGTCACCTATCTTTGGGCAGAATGAGCAGAAATATGGATCTCTACAAACTGGTTTGTCAGCTAGCTGTCTTCCAAATATCTTGGCAAAGTTGAGTGAGCTCCTCCAGTGCTTCGTCAATTTGTTGAATTATTTCAATTTGTATTCCATCAGTTCCTGGATCATTGGTTTTCACCCATGCCTTCAGTGCATCTTGGATTTCTTCCTTCAGTATTATTGGTTCTTGATCATATGGTATCTCTTCAAACAATAACTCTGTGTATTCCTTCCATCTTCTTTTGATGCTTTCTGCATCATTAAATATTTTGCCCATGTTGTTGCTGTTACTAAGTGTTGTTTAGTAGTTATAACTCATAGATACCCTATGCAGGGTTTCTGAGGTATGACTGGTGGGTTTGAACTGCTTACCTGTGTTTATTCTAAAGTCCAGTGCTTATCCTAAAGTGCCACACCATTATTGTTATTAAGTGTTGTAAAGTTCATAGTGATCCTAAATTGGGTGGCTGAGGAAGAACTGGCAGGTTTGAAGCATTAACCTTGCAGTTCTAACCGACCTTGTGGTTCAGTGCTTTATTCTATAGCACCACGCCAGGACTCCACAGTGCCACACCATAAAATTCTTCAATATTGTGAGGAGAAAGTTGATTTTTTTTTCTTCTGTTCTCTCAGCTTGCGAAATGCTGAGCATGTTTTCTCCTCTTGATTTTCTAATTCCAGGTCTTTGCAAATTTTATTATAATACTCGATTTTGTTTTCTTGAGCTACCCTTTGAAATGTTCTGTTCTGCTCTTTTACTTCTTCATTTCTTCCAGCTGTTTTAGCTTCTCTACACTCAAGAACAAGTTTCAGTCTCTTCTGATATCCATTTTGGTCTTTTCTTTCATTCCAGTCTTTTCAATAACCTTTTGCTTTCTTCCTGTATGATGTTCTTGAGATGTCATCCCACAATTCTTTTGGTCTTTAGTCAATAGTGTCTAATTCATCAAATTTGTTCTTGATATGATCTCTAAATTCAAGTGGTACATATTCAAGGTCATATTTTGGCTCTTGTGGACTTGCTTTAATTTTCTTCAGCTTCAGCCTGAACTTGCATATAAGCAATTGATGGTCTGTTCGACAGTCTGCCTCTGGCCTTACTTTGGCTGATGATATGGAGCTTTTCCACCATTCTTTCCACAGATGAAGTCAGTTTGATTTCTGTGTATTCCATCTGATGAGGTTCATGTATATAGTTCTCTTTTATGTTGTTTGAAGAGGTATTTGCAATTAAGTCATTGATCTTGCAAAATTCTATCATGCCATCTCCAGCACTGTTTCTATCACCATGGACACATTTTCCAACTACTTAGTCTTCTATCTAATCATCAGTAATTATTAATATATCTTGATTGCATGTTTGATCAATTTCAGACTGAAGAAGTTGTTAGAATTCTTCAATTTCATCACCACTGGTTTTGGTGGTTGGTTTGTAAATCTGAATAGTAGTTGTATTAACTGGTCTTCCTTGTAAGTGTATAGATATTATCCTATTACAAACAGTATTTCAATTTGAGATAGATCTTGAAATATTCTTTCTGATGATGAATGTGATGCCATTCCTTTTTAATTTGTTGTTCCCACTATAATTAACCATATGATGGTTGTGTTTAAAAAGGCCAATACCAGTTCTTTTCAGCTGACTAATGGTTTAGATATTGAAGACTAAGGTGTGTCTGACCCAAGTCTTGTAGCCTTTCAATAGCCTTATATGCATGTAGGAGTTAGACAATGAATAAAGAAGACTGTAGAAGAATTGATGCATTTGAATTATAGTGTTAGATAAGAATATTGAAAGTACCATGGAAGAAGTACTGCCAGAAGTACATGCTCCTTATAAGTGACAATGCAAGACTTCATCTCTCATACTTTGGATATATTGTCAAGAGGGACTAGTCCTTGGAAAAGGACATCATGCTTGGTAAAGTGGAGGAACAATGAAAAAGAAGAAAACCTCCTAAGAGGTGGGTTGACACAGTGGCAGCAACAATGGGCTTAATTGATTGTAAGGATGGCACAGGACTGGGCAATATTTTATTCTTTTGTGTATAGGGTTGCTATGAGTATAAACAGAGTCATTGGCACCTAACAATAACAACAACACTCTTAATCCCTCTTTCAATGTCCTTTCTGAATCATTTCACCATCATTAACACAGAAATGCCTACATTTCTCATGTAACATCTGTTGCTATTGTCAACTTGACTGTCATATATATAATCCTGTAAAAAAGCACAATGCTCACGGTAGGTATTCTTTTTCTAATTAAACTATTTTTTTGGATAAAAGGTGACTTCAGGGGGCTATTTTTGGTTTAAGATTTAAATATTTCCTTGAAGCAATAGTTTTAATGTTGTTGTTGTTGTTAGGTGCCATTGAGTCAGTACTGTTAGATGCCATTGAGTCAGTACCCATAGCAACCTTATGTACAGCAGAACAAAACACCACCCGATCCTGGGCCAACCTCACTACTGTTGCCATGCTTGAGTCCATTGATACTGCCACTTGGCCAATCCAT
>NW_006408689.1:5692894-5693539 GCF_000296735.1 Chrysochloris asiatica
AGAATACAACCTTGTTACACACTGTTTTTAATTTTAAACCATTCAGTTTTCCCATGTTCTGTTTGAACAACTGCCTCTTGGTCCAGGTACAGATTCCTCATGAGCACAATTAAGTGTTCCGTAATACTCATACTTTGTAATGTTGTCCATAGCTTGTTATGATCCGCACAATTGAAAGCCTTTTCATAGTCAATAAAGCACAGGTAAACATCTTGCTGATATTCTCTGCTTTCAGCCAAGATCCATTGGACATCAGTAATGATATCCCTTGTTCTACAGTCCCTTCTGAATCCGGCTTGAACCTCTGGAAGTTCCCTGTCAATGTACGCTTGTAGCCGTTTCTGTAATACCTTTAGTAAACCTTTACTTGTATTGGGTATCAAAGAGATTGTCCAATGATTTCCGCATTCCATTGGGTCACCTCTCTTTGCAATGGGTACATATATGGATCTCTTCCAATCAGTCAGCCAGATAGTTGTCTTCCAAATTTCTTGGCAGAGATGAGTGAGTGCTTCCTATGCTGCCTTACTTTCTTGAAAGATTTCAGTTTTTATTTTATCAATTCCTAGTGCCTTGTTCTTTGCCAATTCCTTCAATGCACCTTGGACTTCTTCCCTCAGTATCATGCGCTCTTGATCATATCCT
>NW_006408689.1:5694159-5704277 GCF_000296735.1 Chrysochloris asiatica
TTCACTGATGATATGGAGCTTTTCCATCATCTCTTTCCTCAGATGTAGTCAATTTGATTTCTATGTATTCCCTCTGGTGATGTCCATGTGTATAGTCGTCTGTTATGCTGTCTATAGAAGATATTTGAAATAAACAAATCATTGGTTTTGCAGAATTCTTTCATGCGATCTCCAGCATCATTTCTATCACCAAGGCCATATTTTCCATCTACTGATCCTTCCTCTTTGCTCCCAACCATTGCATTCCAATCACCAGTAATGATCAATACATCTTGATTGCATGTTTGATCGATTTCAGATGGAAGAAGTTGGTATAATTCTTCTATTTCATCCTCATTGGCTTTAGTGGTTTGTGCGTAAATTTGAATAATAGTGGTATTCACTGGGCTTCCCTGTAGGCACATGGATATTATCCTATGACAGACAACATTATACCTCATGACTGATCTGGATATGTTCTTTTTGACAATGAATGCAACACCATTCCTCTTCAATTTGTCATTTCCAGTATCGTAAACCAGGTGGTTGTCAGACTCAAAATGGCCAATACCAGTCCATTTCAACTCACTAATGCCTAAGATATCAATGCTTTTGTGTTCCATTTCATTTTTGACAACTTCCAATTTTCCCAGATTCATACTTCGTACCTTCCATGTTCCGATTTTCAATGAATGTTTATAGCTATTTCTCTTCATTTTGAGTTGTGCCCCATTAGCAAATGAAGTTCCTGCAGGCTTTATTCTCACAGGCTTCACTCCATTCGTGTCATAACAGTCAACTGTACTTTGAGGAGGCAGCTCTTTCCCAGTCCCATTTGGAGTGCCTTCCAACCTGAGGGGCTCATTTTTCTGGCACTGTATCTGACAGTGTTTCTCTGCTACTCATAAGGTTTTCAGTGGCTAAATATTTGGAAGTAGTTCATCACTCCTTCTTCCTTCTGTCTTCATCTGGGAGCTCATCTGAAACCTGTCCACCATAGGTGACCCTGCTGGTATTTAAAATACCGGTGGTGGCATAGCTTTCAGAATCACAGCAATTCACAAGCAACCACAGTACAACAAACTCACAGATGAGTGGTGGATAGTTTTAATAATCAGCCTTAATGTCTCCAGAATGTTTAGATTTTATGAGAATTTGAAAATCTATTCTGCATTTCCCTTTCCTTTGATTCTTCTATAGAATCTCTGATTAAAATATTCAATCATGGTAGTCAAGCACCACCCAGTTCTTCTGCTTTCATGGCCCAATACTAATGATTAAGGTGTCTCTGGCTGGTTACATAGCTATAGTGCTCAGCTGCAACTCTGAATGGGCTCAGAAGAAAGGCCTGTTGACCTAGTTCTGAAAATCAGTCATTGAAAATTCTATGGAGTACAGTTTTACATTGATACACATGGGTCTTCATGAGTTGGAATCACTGAACAGTAAATACTGGTAAGTGGTAGTTTGTTAAAACAAAAGACAAATTAATAAGCAAAGTCCCACAAAACATAAAAATGAGGCCTTCAAATGGAATGCACACATTTTGTCAGGTACATTAAGCATCATTTAATTCTTACAAGAATTCTTTGAGAAAGATATTATGATTCACATTTTAGTTAGGTTCAGATAAATCAAGCAGTTTATTTAAGGTCACACAGGAAGTGGAAGAGTCAGGCTTTATTATCTCCTCTGTACACAGGTTGATAGAGATGGGCAACTTAATCATTGGCTACCTAAAATGGGGAGGCTATAAAGGCATGGAATGGCCAGCTTACAAGTTTTCAAGAGGGAGTTTAGTTTCAAATTGTGGGAGGGAAGGTAAAATCCCCACCAAATAGTTCTCATCTTGTCTAGATCAGTATGGTGAAAAGAGATGGGGATAAGATTCTTATAATTCAATAATGAGTAATTGCTATCATGACTAATTGTGATTGTCACAACTCTAAAGGTAGAAGTTTTGTAACATAAAGTGGGGAGTAGTTAGTCTTACATTCCAGAATCAGAGGACTGTAGGACCATCAAGGAAGAAGAGTCTGAGTGGAATGTGGGACTCTATCCAGAGAAGCAGCAACACCAGACATGGAGGCAGAGATGAGGACATGGAGAGATAGAGTAGCTGAGGACTCTGGACTCATGGAAAGAGAAAGGCTCTGTGCTGGTGGCCAGGAGGCAGGCTTGCAGAATGTGCCCTTAGGTTGTTTAAATGATTATGTATTTCTGAGTGTTTTTGTGCACATAAAAACAGCAACAACAAAGATAAACAAAGGGAATAGAAGTAAACAGTGTTGAATGATGATGTATGGAGGGGATTATAATCATTGCAATGAAATGAAATACAATAGGATGAGTGTAAACCGATGTTCTCCCATGTAAACTATCACTCAAGTCACAATAAAAGCTTTAAAAAAAAATCAGGCTTTATATCTCAGCTTATTTAAAAAAAAAAATAGCAAACATCATGTTCTTAGGCATCCACTTATTAATTCTTCAAACAGTTTTTGGGTTTCTGATATGTGGCAGGTACTGAAATGTATTTATGATTTAGGTACAGGTACCTGCCACATGTATTTGTATATGATTCAGACCTGTTTCCTGCCCTCCAGGGGTTCATAATCTGAGATACTGAGGTCTAAGCTGGGATATGATATCCTGAAAGCCTGGGCTAGGTATAGGAGCACATGTCTTGGCTTCAGAACAAGGAGTCATGGGGGAAAAATCTCAAAGACAGAGACAGAAACATCAAATAGGTAAGATATTAAGTAAAAAGTGAAAATGCAATCTGTAGCAAATCTTATATATTCTAGAGTAGTGTTCCTAAAATTTAGTATGATTACAAATCACCTGGAGTTTCTCTTAAAATACAGTTTCTGATTTAGTAGGTCTGATGTGGGACCTGAAATTTGCATTTCTAATGAACTCCTGGTGTGGCACTGTGGGATAAATGTTGGACCATAAGGTTGGTTTGAACCACAAGGTTGGCAGTTCAAAACTCACCAGTCTCTCCTTGGAAACCCTACACAAGGTTGCTATGAGTCAGAACTTATTTGACACCATCTAACAACAACAGCTGAGGTCCTGGTATGGTGTAGGATAAACACTGGACTGCTGATTGTAAGGTCAGTGGTTCAAATCTACCAGTTATTCCTCAGAAACTTTTTATAGGGTCACTATGAGTTGGAACCAACTTGATAGCACTTAACAACAACACTATTCCTTATTGAGAAACACTGATGGCACAGTGGGATAAGCGTGGGACTGCTAACTGAACTATTAGTGGTTTGAATCCACCAGCCACTCCTTGGGAGAAAAATGGGGCAATCTGCTCTTAAAGATTTGTAGATTTGGAAACTCTATGGGGCAGTTTTCTTATAGGATTACCATGAGTTGGAATCAACTTAATGTAGTGGGTTTGTTTTTTAAAAATTCCTTATTAATTGGTTTGCCTTGCATTATAATATAAAATTGATACTGGAGGGGGAGAGAAAGGAATAGTTAGAAACATCACCATAGAAAGCTTGTAAGTCTGTCTTCTGCCTATAACTAATTGGAATACCTAAAATGGGGCTACAATGTGCCCAGTGAAGGAGGCTTCCTGCAGAGCCTCTGCAATACATAAAACTATAGGTAGAAGCCTGAACCACATCCAGATCTACAGAGATGGGAAATTTCCACTTGAAAGGATGAACATATCAGCCTGGAGTGCCTAGAAGAACAGAAGATACTTCTTGAAAGAAAGACCTACAGGAAAAATACAAAACAATAGAGGCAGACAGACTATTACTACAAGAACAAACAAGTTGTTGACCCAGGAAGCATCAAGGCAAGTGGTCGGGTCCCCTCAGTGCAAACCCCCTTCCAAGAATAAGGCTCAATGGGAATACAGGCTCTGATTGGTGACCACACTCGTCACTGATAAGGGGAAGTGAGGGAAAAACAGCAATGAAATGGTGAGCTAAGCCCTACAATGTGGAGAGTGAAGCATTCAGCTGATAAAAAGAGAAGGCATATGCACAAGAACACCCACACTTGCAGATAATACCCACTTGACCTGACTTCAATGACTGGATGATGAGAACTCAAGCAGAAGAAGAAAGAAGAGGAAAAAGGGAATAATCTGATACAATTAGATGAACTTGACCTACACCTATGGATGCAGTAACTCAAAAGAGGGAACAAATCCTTACAGCAAGAATCATTCCCACTTTCTCCACACACAGAGTAGACAGGGATGGGCAACTTGGGCATTGGCTCCCAAAATGGGGGTTGGGGGCTACAAAGTCAAGAAGTGACTGGCTTACAAGCTTTCAAGAGGGAACCTAGAGACAAGGGGCATGGAGGAAGGCAGAATCTCCAGTGAGTACTACCCAATCTGTCTAGGCGGAGCTGATGAAATGTAGATGGGTCTCTTGTGATACAATAGTGAATACTTGTTATCAGGACTGATTATGAGGGTTGGAAATGTAAAGGTAGACATTTTATAGCAAGGAAGGGAGTGATTAACTTTCCAGTTTAGGAGCAGAGGTCCCTAGGACCATCAACAGAGAAGAGTTGAGAGCGGGACCCTACCCAGAGAAGCAGTGATGCCTGAAACAGAGGCAGAGGCGATGACGTGGAGCGATGGAGCAGCTGGGGACTTTAGATCCAGAGAGGGAGAGCAACTGTGTGCTGAAGACTGGGGGTGGGGGCGTAGTGTAGGGGGCAGGCTTGCAGTGTATACCCTTTGGTTAGTTGATGATGCATGGAGGGGATTGGAACCATGGCAATGAAACGATATACGATAGAATGAATGTAAAACTAATGTTCTCCTATGTAAACTATCATATAATTCACAATAAAACATTAAAGAAAAAAAAAAAAAGCTTTTATTGTGAATTACAGGGCAGACCATCAGTTTCATTGCAATGATTACAAAGCCCTCCATGCACCATCCTTAACAGCACTCCCCCTCCTCTCTCTCTCTTTTTAATGTACACAAAGTACAGAGAAAATATATTTTCATTTAAATGACCACATTTTGCAAGCCAGCTTTCTAGTTCCCTGGGTCTAGAGTCCTCAGCTGCACTCTCAGATCTCTATATACCATAGCCTCAGCTTCTGTCTCTGGTGTTCCTACTTTTCTGGTTAGGATCCCACACTCTGCTCATGCTCTGCAATTTTGGTGGTCCTAGGATCCTCTATTCCTTTCATATAGGCCTCGATCTTCCGGATGAGCTCATAGGACTTGGAGTGGTCCAGCAGGGTCCTGATGGCAGGAAATGGGTCCAAGACAATGGTTTCGGGGTGGGCGTCGATGTACTCTTGGAACCGGTGTACCAGCTCCAGAGACTGGCTGTCGTTCTGATGCGCTTCAAGGATGACATAGGTCAGCTTGTGGATAATGACATCCAGTGGTCCCTGCTCCTCAATTGGCCGGCTGAGGTTCAACTGCACGACTTCTATCCCTCGTTTCCTGCACCCCTCGGCGAAGGCCTGGAAATTCAGTTTCTTGATTTTCTTCTTGCTCAGCCAGTAGCCAACTCACTTCCCTTTCAGAAAGGTCTGCATCTTCCTCCTCAGATGGGGAGCCGGGGCAAAGATCGCCCACAGGTGCACAGGTACCTCCTCCCAGCGGCGGAAGCGGGGACGCGAAGGCCAACTTTTGACTCTTTTACTTGAAATCATTTTAGTAGCTCTATGTAGATTGTATAGAAAGAAATTAAAACAAATTCCCCAAACAAGAGCATTCATACACAATATGTTCCTGAATATTTGGTCATGTAATTAACTTTATTTCTGTTCTAGAAACTGAATTTAGCTACCTTTCCTATTTCTTACCCACCACTTTCAAATCACATCTGAGTCTGGCCAACAAGAATGATGCTCTTTCTGTGTCATGAATGGCTAGGAAATGCAATTCTATTTTGGGATAAAACACAACCCATTAGTAGCAAGGTTTTGATAAGACAATATCTATTTTGATTTGGTTCTGGGATTTTCTACTCCCTTAGACAATGCTTTTTTCCTCCTCATGATTAGTTTGTTGTTGTTGCTGTTGTTGTTAGGTGCCATTGAGTCGGGACCAACTCATACGACTCTATGCACAGCAGAATGAGACACTGCCTGATTCTGGGCCAACCTCACTGCTGTTGCCACACTTGAGTCCATTGATGCTGCCACTTGGCCAATCCATCTCATTGGGGGTCTTCTTCTTTTTCTCTGACGCTCCAACTTACCAAATATGATCTCCTTCTCCAGCTACTGGTCCCTCCTGACAATATGTCCGAAGTATGAGAGACGAAGTTTGGCCATCTTGGCCTCCAAGGAGCACTCCAGCTGCACTTCTTCCAACACAGATGTGTGGGTTGCTAATGTTTCCATACAGAAGCTATCTGAGAGACATAAACGTCATAGCCATCTGAAGTAAACTGTGACTTTCAACTGAGTCCTTTCATTCAAGTCAAATACAAATACTTCATAATAGTAAGGCTTAAAAATAGTTACATAAGAAATTAAAGTCCTAGTCTTCTTTGTAACCTCTGATTTAGTATTATAATTATCACCTGATATTTACCCAGTGTGGCCTTTTCTACACTTTTCAATATTTAATACATATTTTAAGAAGAAATATTTGTTGCTGCAATATTTTTATGAGTAATACAGACTGAAAGGAAGACTAAAATCCACTTTTATTTTCTCTCTTTTTTCCTGTCTCCTCCAGCACACTTGCAAACAAATCTTACACTCTAAACTGATCAAAAAGTTCTACAAAGTTTTGGGACCATTGAGTTGAAATGATGAAATTTACTCCAAGGGCAAAATAAACTATTACTCCAAAGAGGGAAGTTAAATGCACAGGAAATTGTGGTGATTTGACAGGAAGCAACTGTAGATAATCATAGGATGTGGTCATCTACCCGTTTAGGAGTTCTCCTTCCTTTCTAGCCATACTGCTACTTCTCTAGAAGACACCGTTATCTTCATGAAGGACAGCTTTTTGCAGTGGATTCCAGATTGACTTTCTACCTTCCCTACAACCTCCCCTTGTATTTCAATCTATCTTCTTGATTGCCACATAGTAGTATAACTGATCACAACTGTGTATCTTTCCTCATTCCAATCCTGGTTAAAAATCTTTCAGTGGCTCTTTGGATATTATATTATTAATGTAACATCAGCTGCTGTAACTAAACTCAAGGTTTCAGCGATTTACAACTATAATTTTCAAACATTCAGAACCGGAGAGAGCAAACAATGTGAACTCCCACAACTTTCAACTTTTTGCCAATCTTGTTTCTGCTTTCCTCCCAACTTTTTGTTAGACGATTTAAAAGCAAATCCTACATATCAACACATTTTAACCTTAAATATTCAGCATGCAAAAAAATAAGATGTAAGGGCATCAATTATACACACACACTATGCCATTATCCTACAGAACATACTGAATAAGAATTTTTCAATTCCTTTTAAAATACCGGTAATTTTTAACACCTGTTGCTGTTGTTAAGCGTCATCTAGTCAGTAAAGACGCATATGCACAACAGAATGAAGCACTGCCTTGTCCTGTGCCATCCTCACAATTGTTATATTTGAGCACATTGTTGCTGCCACAGTGTCAATCCATACTGTTGAGGGTTTTCTGCTTTTTGGCCGACAGTCCACTTATCCAAGTATAATGTTCTTCTCCAGGGGTGGGTCCCTCCTGACAATATGTCTAAAGTATGAGAGATGAAGTCTTGCTATTTTGGCTTCTAAGGAGCATTCTAGCTATACTTCGTTCAATACAGATTTTTGTTCCTCTGGAAGCTCATGGTACTTTCAATATTCTTCTCCAATACCATAATTTCAATTAATTGATTTTTCTATGATCTTCCCTATTCATTGTCCAACTTTCACATGCATATAAGGCAATTGAAAATATCACGGCTTATATGAGGCCCACGTTAGTCCTCAAACTCACATCTTTGCTCTTGAACAGTTTAAAGAGGTCTTGTGTAGAAGGTTTGCCTAATGCAAGATGTCTTTTGATTTTTTGATTTCTGCTTCCAAGAGCATAGATTGTGGATCCAAGCAAAATGAAGTCCTTGATAACTTCAATCTTTGCTCCATTTGTCACTGGTCCAGTTGTGAGGATTTTTGTTTTCTTTGCTTTGAGGTGCAATCCATACTGAAGTCTGTAGTCTTTGATTTTCATCAATAGTTCAAGTCCTCTTCACTTGGAGCAGGCAAGGTTGTGTCATCTGCATATTGCAGGTTGTTAATGAGTCTTCCTCCAATCCTGATGCACATTCCTCTTCATGCAATCCTGCTTCTCGAATTATTTGTTCAGCATACAGATTGAATAAATATGGTGAAAGGATATACCCTGGTGCACACATTTCCTGATTTTAAATCATTCAGCATCCCCTTGTTTTGTTCTAATGTCTGCCTCTTGGTTTATGTACAGATACCCCATAAGTATAATTAAATGTTCTAAAATACCCATTGTTTGCAATTTTATCTATAATTTGTTATGATCTACACAGTCAAATGACTTTGCATAGTCAATAAAATACAAGAAACATATTTCTGATAGTCTCTGCTTTCAGCCAAGATCCATCAGCAATGATATCCTTCATTCTACATCTTTTTCTGAATCTGGCTTGAATTCAGAAACTTGACATCTCCCTGTTGATGTACTATTGCAATTGCTTTTGAATTATTTTCAGCAAAATTTTATTTGCAAGTGATATTGATGATATTATTAAATAATTTCTGCATTCTTTTGGGTCATCTTTCTTTGGAATGGGAACATAAATATGGATCTTTTCAAATTTGTTGGCCAGGTAGCTCTCTTCCATATTTCTTGAAATAGATGAGTGAGTGCCTCAAGTGTTGCATCAGTTTGTTGAAACATTTCAATTTGTGTTACATCAATTCCTGGAGCTTTGTTTTACTCAAATACCTTCCATGCTGCTTGGTCTTCTTACTTCATCATATGGTTTTCGATCATATGGTAACTCTTGAAATGATTGAACATTGACCTATTTTTGTTTTTTTATTCTGTGTATTCCTTCTGTCTTCTTTTGATGTTTCCAGTATCATT
Source organism: Chrysochloris asiatica (assembly GCF_000296735.1). Classification (NCBI taxonomy): domain Eukaryota; kingdom Metazoa; phylum Chordata; class Mammalia; order Afrosoricida; family Chrysochloridae; genus Chrysochloris; species Chrysochloris asiatica. The sequence continues at coordinate 5,703,206 of NW_006408689.1, forward strand.
TAATGTTTTGCTCATAGACTCATCCTTCAATATTGCAGCTGGAGACCTGAAATTTTTCTTCAGTTCTTTCAGCTTGAGAAGAACTAGTTGTGTTCTTGCCTTTGGTTTTCTAACTCTTGGTCTTTGTACATTTCGTTATAATACTTGACCTTGTCTTCTTAAGCTGTCCTTTGGAATTTTCTGTTCAACTCTTTTAGCTCATCAATTCTTTCAGTTACCTTAGCTTTTGAAGAGCAAGTTTCATAAATTCTTCTGACATCCACTTTTGTCTTTTCTTTACTTCTTGCCTTTTTAACTACCTTTTGCTTTCTTCATTTGTGATGTTCTTGATGTCATTCAACAACTCTTCTGATCTTTGCTCAATAGGGCTTTATGCAGCAAAACTATTCTTGAGATGGTCTCTATTCAGGTTGTACAGATTTAAGATCATATTTTGACTCTCATGGATCTATTTTAATTTTCTTCAGCTTCAGTCTGAACTTGCATAGGTCCAATTGATGGTCTGTTCTCCAGTTGGACCCTGCGCTTGTCTTGGCTTTTAATATTGAGTTTCTCCATTGTTTTTCCCCAAAGACGTAGCCAATTCTTGTGTATTCCATCTGGTGAAGTCCATGTGTATAGTTGCTGTTCATGTTGTTGAAAAAGATATTTGAAATGAATGAGTCATTGGTCTTCCAAAATCCTATCGTGTGTTTTGTTATCCAGTATTATTACTATCCTAGGTTAAAATTTCCAACTACAGATTATTCCTCTTTATTTCCCGCTTTCACATTCAAATCACTAGTATCCATCAATGCATCTTGATTGCATGTTTGATCAATTTCAGATTGAGGAAATTGGTAGAATTCTTCAATTTCATCATCATTGGATTTAGTGGTTGGTATGTAAATTTGAATAATAGTAATATTAACTGGTCTTCCTGTCAGCATATGGATATTATCCTATCACAGCTTTGCACTTCAAATAGATCTTGAAATGTTCTTTTTTTTTTTTTTTAAGTTTTATTGTGAATTATGTGACAGTTTACATGGGAGAACATTAGTTTTACATTCATCTTATCGTATATTGTTTC
>NW_006408689.1:5704993-5707810 GCF_000296735.1 Chrysochloris asiatica
AGGCAAGAAGTCACTGGCTTACAAGCTTTCAAGAGGGAACCTAGATCCAAAGGGCATGGAGCAAAGTAGAATCTCCACTGAGAAGTATCCAATCTGTCTAGGTGGGACTGATTAAAGGAAATGCAGATATGTCTCTTGTGATGCAAGGGTGAATAATTGAAATGTTCTTTTTGATGATGAATGTGACACTATTCCTCTTCAGCCTGTCATTTCTGACATAGTAAACCATGTTATTCTCTGATTCAAAATGACCAATACCATAGCTCACGAATGCCTAGGATATTAATCTTTATGAGTTCCATTTCATTTTTGACAACCTCCAATTTTCCTAGATTTATACTTCATACATCTCATATTCTAATTACTAATGGATATTTGCATCTGTTTCTCCTTATTTTGAGTGTACCCACCAGAAAAATGAAAGTCCCAAAAGTTCATTTGTATCCATGTCATTAATGTCAATTCTCCTTTGAGGTGGCATCACTTCCCTAGTTGAATTCTGAATGCCCTCCTACCTGATGGGCTCATCTTTTGATATGTTCCACTGCTATTCACTATTTTTTAGTGGCTCTGTACAATAAACACTGGACTAAGAACCACAAGGTCAGTTGAGTCCATCAACTACTCTGAAGGAGAAACATTAGATTTTCTGCTTCAGAAAAGATTTATAACCTTAGAAATATAAAAACAAAAACAAAACAAAACAAAACAAAAAAACCCTCAATATTAGTTGGAACCAATTCAACAACACTTAACAACAGCCACCACCATTTAGAAAGGTTACCAGCAGTGGTTACAAATCGGGTTGCGAATCGCAAGGTCAGCAGTTCGAAACTACCAGCTGCTCCGCAGGAGAAAGATAAGGCTTTCTGCTCCCTAAAGATTTACAGCCTCGGAAGTCGTGTTCAGGGTCGCTATGGGTTGGAACCGACTCGCAGGCACTTAACAACAACAACAACCACCATTCAGAAGTGGTCTGCCTCATCTTCCTCCTAGTTTGCCGCTGTCTGGAAGCCCTGCTGAAACCTGTTACCAGTGTAACCATGCTGGTATTTAAAATACCATTGGTATAGCTTCTAGCATCACAACACACAAACCACCACAGTATGACAAACTGTCATTTTGGTAGTGCATCTAATACCTAGTCCTGGGAATTTTCAAAATTGTCCATAAAACAAGTCTTTTTACAATTTTTAAAGCAATTTTCTTTCCTTCTGTTTGCAGTTGGTTTGTTTGTGTCTTATTGAAGCAGAACCACTTTGCCTTTTTTTTTTTTTTTTTTTGCTGTTTTAAGGCTTTCTTAAGTTTTTTACTGCTTCCACACCTTTTCCCCCCTTATCATTTATTGGTTTAAGAAATTAGGTCTAGTTCTGTAGAGTGTCCCACCCACATTCTGTAATTGGCTGCTTGTTTCCTGTTGTAATGCTTACTCTGTTTCTCCTCCTTCCTCCATTAGCTATAAGTTGGTTGATAGATGTTTTTTTCAATTTTGGAATGGTTTAGATAAGAGAGGGAACAAGAATTCTTTAAAGGATTCCTTCCCATTTGTGGTAGTCAGTCTTCAGCACGGTTCCCAATTATCCTTCCTTTCTTGTGTTCATACCCTTGTGGTGTTGTTGCTGTTAAGTGCCATTAAGTCACTTCCAACCCATAGTGACCTTATATAAGGTTTCTGAGGAGCAGCTGGTGAGCTTGAACTGCCGACCTTGCAGTTCAAATGGCTTTGCAGTTTGACGCATTAACCCACAGCCCCACACTAGGACTCCCATGCTCTTGTGTAGTCTCTTCTTATATTGGATAGGAGCACCTAGTTGAAAACCAATAGGTTATAACGGAAATGATAATACATAACTAAGTCATAAAAAGCATGTGACTTTTTTTTCTCTCTCTTGAATCACTTAATTTGGGGGAAGCTGGCTATTAAGTCAGTTGTAAATTCAAGTGGTTCAATGAAGAGGCCCATCTGTTAAGGAACTGAGGATTTTTGAAAACAGTCATATCAGTGAACCATCTTGGAAGCAAATCCTCCAACCCCAGTAAAACACTGAGGTGGCTGTAACCTTGGCTACAACCTCATGAGATTTCTTTAGGCAGAGCTGCTACTGAATTTCTGATTGATAGAAATTGTGTAAAAAGATAAATTCTTGCTGTTATTTTAAGTCAAACACATAAACATTCCCCCCTCCCCACTTTACTCATTCAGACTATGTCTCGATCCCTGTATCACAGAACACTGTTTTTCCAAAGTTGTGTATAAATCACTATTTACTTCTATCCTATTTAGTCTGTGCAAACCTCTTCTTTGTTCATTTGCAACCCTCCTTCTTCTTGTGTATTACTCTTGCCTCCTTGTATATTGCCCTCCCTGTTACCTGAACTAATATGTGTTTACCCTCTAACCAGTGAATTACCCTCCCTCACCTTCCCATCCATAGTAACCATCAAAGAATGCTTCTTTTAGTATGGAAATATTTTCTTAAGTTTTTACAATAATGGTCTCATGCAATATTTGTCTTTTGTGATCAACTAATTTCAATTAGCATAACATTTTCAAGATTCATTCATGTTATAAGGTGTTTTGCAGAATCATTGTTGTTCCTCAAGGTTGCATAATAGTCCACTGTGTGTATGTACAAAAGTTTGTTTACCCATTCTTCCATTGATGGGACACTTAGGCTGTCTCCATCTTTTTTCTGTTGAGAATAGTGCTGTGATGAACATTGGTGTGCAGATATTTATTCTTGTCCTGGCTTGTATTTCTATAACAAGTAGAGGAATTGCTGGGTCATAAAGTATTTCTATTTCCAACTTTCTGAG
>NW_006408689.1:5737166-5737777 GCF_000296735.1 Chrysochloris asiatica
AACAGAAGCTAAGGGATTTTGCCAAAGCCAACCCTGCTATGAAAGACATCCTAAAGGAAGTTCTGTCTACTGAGAACCAACAAGAACAGACAACAACTACAGAATGACGTACATGGCAGCATCAACCTGAACTCAGTCGACAAATGGTAGAGTCAAGAACAGAATAAAATGATAAGAACAGAGGATCTGGGAGGTCAGTCTATGATCAAAACAATTACATTGTGAAAAAAGGTAAGCACAGAGAAACAGAGATCCAGGTGGTGGGAAGGTCAGGTAGATTACTGGATAAAATAGACTGTCTTAATTGGAGGGTAGAACTAATGGAATATAAAGTAACCACAATGGGGTTGGGGTGGAGGGTTTATTTTGGGTGTTGGGAGGAGACAGAAGAACAAGATAGATAGGGGAACACTGAGACAGGTTTGTATGGCCTAGTGGGACAAAAGGGTTCTGGGATAGAGGGATCTAGGTATAGGTTGAAGTGGGTAAATAATACTAAAATCCTTGACTGCCTTATGAATAGTAGTTTCCTTTGCCTACTATTGTAAAACAGACACTTAAGTGGTTAGAAAGGAATGTTGGGAAACATGATTAGAGAAAACTTGTAAGCC
>NW_006408689.1:5738640-5744561 GCF_000296735.1 Chrysochloris asiatica
CTAGGACCACAAGCAGAATGTGGGACCTTATCCAGAGAAGCATCAGTGCCAGAGATAGAAGCAGAGATGGAGGCATTGAGAGGAGGATTGCCTGAGGACTCTAGATTCATGGACTAAGAAGAGAAGGACTAAGAGCTGGTGGCCAGGAGGCAGACTTGCCGACTGTGCCCTTTGGAGATGTAAATTATTATATATGCCTGAGTGTTTTTTTGTTTTGTTTTGTTTTTTAAAAAGCTAAAGTGGATAGAAAGAAATACTGTTAACTGATGGTGCATGGATTGAATTATAATCAATGTAATGAAACTAGGTATACGATTTGTTGAATGTAAAATTGATGATATGCCCTGTAAACTTTCACTCAATCCATAATAGAAATCTACAATAATAATAATAATAAAGTAAACTTAAAACAAAACAAAAAACCAAACGGCCACAGCTGACCCTGAACTGCTTATAACTAGGAAAAAGGCCTGAAACCGTGTCATCAGGATTGGAGGAAGACTCATTATCAACCTGTGATATGCAGATGATACAACCTTGCTTGCTGAAAGTGAAGAAGACTTAAAATATTTACTGATTTGATATGGGCTGTATCTCTATGTAAAGAAAACAAAAATCCTCACCACTGGACCAATAAACAACATTCTTATAACGGGGAGAAGATTGAAGTTGTCAAGGACTTCCTTCTCCTTGGATCGACTCTCAGCATTGATGGAAGCATCAGTCAAGAAATCAAACAACGTATTGCATTAGTCAAATGTACACAAGACTTTTTTAAGTGTTGAAGATCAAAGATGTCAGCTTGAGGACTAAAGTGCGCCTGACCCAAGCCATGGTATTTTCAATAACTTCATATGCATGTAAGAGCTGGACAGTGAATAAGGAAGACCATAGAAGAATTTATGCTTTTGAGTTATGGTGTTGAAGGAGAATATTGAAAGTACCATGGACTGTCAAAAGAACCAACAGATCTGTGTTGGAAGATGTGCAACCAAAGTGCTGCTTGGAGGCCAAGATGGCCAAACTTCATGTCTCATACTTTGGACATATTGTCAGGAGGGAGCAGTCACCAGAGAAGGATATCATGTTTGGTAAGGTGGAGGGTCAGAGAAAAAGAGGAAGACTCCCAGCAAGATTGATTGGCCAAGTGGCAGCATCAGTGGGTTCAAGCATGGCAACAAATATGAGGTTGGCCCAGGATCAGGCTGTGTTTCGTTCTGCTGTACATAAAGTCACTATGAGTCAGTACAGACTTGATGGCACCTAACAACAACAACATTTTTGCTGTAGAGGGTTTAAGGAGCATAGGTGCCTGGTTTGCCATCTTTGTTTCTTTCCTTCTACCACATGTTGTTTAATTTCTTGACTGTTGCTTTCATGGGCATTTCAAGTTAAATTAAATCCTTGACAATTTCAACTACTTCAGCATTTATCATGATGTTCTTTACAGATTCAGATATAAGAATTCTAGTTTTAAGTTGAGGTGGAATCCATACTCAAAGTTTTAGTCTTTGATTTTATCAGTAAATGCATCAAATCCTTTTCACTTCTAGCAAGCAAAGTTGAATCATCTGCATACTGAATATTATTTATGAATTTTCCTACAATCCTGATGCTGCATTCTTCTTTATATATACCATCTTCTAGGGTTATTTGCTTAGCATACTTATTGAAAAGTATTAGGAAAGGATATAAACCTGGCAAACACCTTTTACAATTTTAAATCATTCAGTATCTCTTTGTTCTGTTTGAATGACTGTTTATTGATATATTTATAAGTTCCATATGAATTGTAATTTCCTGTGATACAAATATATCTATGAATGTGGTGTAGTATACAAGGAGCAAAGCTATGAAAATTTCTTAGACATAGCCAAACACCTTCAGACAATGAGTCACTGGAACCGTGGGCTATGGATCATAGTCTTGGGAGACACTGAGGGTAATTGGCCTAACATAGTCTTGGGAGACACCAAGGTTAATTGGCCTAACATAGTTCACAAAGACTGCTCTTTCTACATTCTTCTTTGGTGATTAGTGACAGGTCTTACAAGCTTGTGAATGACCATCTAAGGCACAACTATTGGTCATCCCTTGTCTGAAAGGAAAGGTGATGATGAAAATGAAAGACACATGGAAGCAGTCCAGTGGACTAATGGACCACTCAAACATCAGTCTTCACAATTCTTGGAGAAGAAGTAAATGGTGCCTGGCTACCACTAGAAACTCGATGACATTTAACGGCAACAATTAGAGACTTAATGGTCACTTTAAAATTGTTATTATGTTTTGTTCCTTTTATCTCCATTTATCAGACAAAATTAAATAAGAATCAAAGTCTTCATACGAGAATATTTTAAATCAAAATGACATGGTTTTACAGTGGTGGAGAATTTACAACATGATGCTAACTAGTCTGTCATATATTTTTAAAGACATTACTAGCTACTCTGGTGTCTAGTGGTAAAAGAGATGTGAGATTAGAGAAAGGAGTGCTAAGTTGTGATTGCCAATGAGTGCTGAGTTTTATCTGAGGAGTAGGCCTAATATGACTACCAGCATTTTCTGTTCTATTCAGTTTAAAAGAGTCTCCTGGGTTAAATGTTTTGCAAAGCAGTAAACATTACTGCCTATGTAGTTCTTATTACAATCACTTTAATACAGTTTTATTTAATCACTTCTGGGCTATAAAATGGTGTAATTCCAAATGCTATAAAGTACTTTAAAATCATGGCTAAAAATATACACTATAATTGTTCAGAATTTCAGAAATCATCCCCCAGGCAGATCTGGTTATGAGGATGGATTTTTTTTTTTTTTTCTTTTTATCTTCTCCTCAAAGAGATCACATACAACATGTATTTTCTAAATAAGAAAATCTATTCAAAATTTATTTTCTTAGGGTCAGAAACAGTTATTTCTAGTATATATATATACTAGAAGTATCTCTATATTATACATATATTTAGAGAGAGAGAGAGACCTGGTGTGGTGCTGTGGGTTAATGTGCCAGACTGCAAAGTTGTTTGAACTACAAGGTCAGTGGTTCAAGCTCGCCAGTCACTTCTTGGAAACCCTATACATTTTTCCTGTGGGTTGGAACAAACTCAATGGCACTTAACAACATCTATCTATCTATCTATCTATCTATCTATCTATCTGTCTGTCTGTCTGTCTGTCTGTCTGTCTGTCTATGTATGTATGTATGTATGTATGTATGTATGTATGTATGTATGTATCTAGATGTACACAAAAACACTCAGAAATATATAATCATTTAAATAACCAAAGGGCACAATATGCAAGCCTGCCTCCTGGCCACCAGCACACAGCCTTTATCTTTCCATGAGTCTAGAGTCCTCAGCTTCTCCCTCTTTCCATGTTGTCATTTCTGCTTCCATCTCTGCTGTCTGTGCTTCTCTGGATAGGGTCCCACATTCTGTTTGTGCTCTTCTCCTTCGATGGTCCTAGGTATTTCTAATATTATACTTTAAATATTTTCAACCACTTCCTTAGGGAAAACCTTTATGCACATTAAGGGTTTATGTCTTGTTTTGTGAAAGCACAGTTTGATAAAGGAAACTTTGAGTTTCTTACATTTAAATACTCATTTTAGAAATTTGTATCCTTAACTCAAGAAGCCCTGGGGCACAGTGGTAATACCACTCCTAGAGAAAAAAAAGGAGACTGCTCCCATCCAGATCACAGCCTTGGAAACTCTTGAAGACAATTCTACTCTGTTCTATATGGTTGCTATAAGTTGGAATTAGTTTGAAGAAAATATTAAAAATTTTTTTACCCACAACTCATGTTTAGCTTTGTATCAGTTTCTACTGTCATTACTTTCAGCTTTAGGTTTTATTCTCCATTCAATTAACCTTTACTCCCAAACAGTTACTGAACAGTTTCTAGGGATAAAGACATGCTCATAAGAGACATACAAGTGATTGTGGTTACAAATGTGATTCTAGAGTTCATGGAGAGGAAATCTAGGGATAAATCTGAGTCAACAGGCAAGATTGTGGAAATCAAGGTGGCATCTTCCATGAATCAGAGAATGGGAGTTTGTGGTAAGGCTGAAAATTTTAACCTAAATTCTTAATAGAAACAAAGTAATACGAAAATTTAACTATAACAAAGTATAAAACATAAACTATAAGAAAATTTAGAGGAAAGGATTGTTATTTCTTAGTTGCTTCATAGATGAAGTAACTTTGAATTTAAACAAACAAACAAAACCCCCCACTGTCTTCAGGTCAATTCCAACTCATATTTGTATAGAACAAAGTAGAACTGACCCAAAGGGTTTTCAAGGCTGTAATCTTTATGGAAGTAGACTGCCACATCATCTGCTGGTGGGTTTGAACATCTGACCTTTCAGTTAGCAGCCCAATGCTTAACACACTGTACAACCAAGGTTCTTAGCTATGAATTGTTGTTGTTGTTGTTAAGTGCCGTCGAGTCGGTTCCGACCCATAGCGACCCTGTGCACGCTTTCCGAGGGTGTAAATCTTTACGGGAGTAGAAAGCCTCATCTTTCTCCCGCGGAGGGGCTGGTAGTTTTGAACCGCTGACCTTAAGGCTCGCAGCCCCGCTCGTAACCACTACGCAACCAGAGCTCCTTGAATTAGGCCATGGAAAATGTGAATTTAGATATCCGAGAATGGAAAGCAGAAGGAAAATTCCAGATAATAGGAATTGGGTAGATCACTCTATAGCAGTTATCATTGAATAGATTCTGACTCAGGGTGAAGCCTTGGATCTCCCAGTAGAATTGTGTTCCTCAGGCTTTTCTTTTACTTAAGTTTCATTGTTGCAATGTACCTGATTTCCTAGGTACTTCTGGGTGGATAAGAACTGCCAACTTTTTGACTAGTAGTCAGATGCTTAACTGTATATGCTATTCAGGGATCCCCTCACAGTATTTTCAAAGACCAATTTTTTCTGAAGGAGATCACCAGGCCTTTCTTCTGAGGTGCTTACGGGTGTATTCAAATCTATAACTTTTCAGTAAGTACAGTGTGTCCCAGGACAGCGAATTGGTGAGGCTAAAGCAAAGTTTGCATGGCTGGATATTGCAGGAGATAAGATCGGAAAGAACACAAAATGAACACGTAAGGAACACATCAAGAGGCACAGAATCATTATCTCATTAAATATCAAAGCGTCTGGGCTAGACTTTTTTTTTTTTTTTTAACCTGCATACTCAGTCATGTTTTTATTGGAGTAACCTTTTTCTCTGCTCCAGGCGAAAACCAATTAGCATGTCCTGTTCCTTTCACAAAATAATTGGGCCATTGATGGGCATATAATCTAATCAGAGCCAATGAGACAAGAGGAAACGTTGGCTAGGCTTTTGAGAAACAAGAGCTTTCAGGGATCCACAGAATTTGGTGATGTAAGGATGTGAAGCTTAACTCTGTTGTAGCCCTCTTGATATCAGAATGAAAGCTAGCTCCAGGATGCAGCCAAGATACAGAGACGCACAGAATGAAGATTTAGAGATGAACTGACCTCATTTAACATTGCAAAAGCCCCTGGAACATGTTATACTGGAAGCTCAAATAGTCCTTGGACCTTCAGATAAATGATTAAAATCATTTTGTTAATTCAGCAAGTTCGAGCTAGATTTCTCATCATTGCAATATTGTGTTGTTTTTAGGTGTCAATTCGGACACATCGTGCCCCTATGTATAACAGAATGAAACACTGCTCTATCTTGCACCGTCCTCACAATAATTTCTATGTTTGAGCCCATTACTACAATCATGGTGGCAATCCATCTCATTGATGGGTTTTCTCATTGTTTTCTGGACTTCTACTTTACCAAGCATGATGTCTTTTTCCAGAGTCTGGTCCTTCCTGATAAGTTGTGTGTGAGACGAAGTTTCACAATCTTTGCTTCTAAAAAGCATTCTGGC
>NW_006408689.1:5744971-5746949 GCF_000296735.1 Chrysochloris asiatica
TGGCAACTTCAAACTATGTATATTTATTATGATGTTGCTTGTTGTTTTCTTTACACTGAGGTGCAATCCATACATTATCAGAGGCTATAAGGAGCTCTGGTAGCGTATTGGTTATGAATTGGGCTGTGAACCGCAAGGTCAGCAGTTCAAAACTACCAGCTGTTTCACGGGAGAAAGATGAGGCGTTCTGCTCCTGTAAAGATTTACAGCCTTGGAAACCCTGTTCAGGGTTGCTATGGGTCGGAACTGACTCAACGGCACTTAACAACAACAACAACAACAATAGTCTTTAATAATGGAGAAAGTGCTTCAAATGCTCTTTGCTTTTAGCAAGCAAGATGTCATCTACTTTTCAGGTTGTTAAGGAGCCTTCTTCCAATCTTGATGCTGAGCTCTTCTCAGCTAATAATCTTGGATTATTTGTTGAGCATCTATATAAATAAGTATAGTGAAAGGATGCATATCAGATGCATACCTCTTCTGATTTTAAACCACACAGTGTCCCCTTGTTCTGTGTGAACAAAGTCTTATTAGTCTATGGACAGGGTCCACATGAATACAATTATGTGTTCTGAAATTCCCATTCTTTTTAAGGTGATCCATAATTTATTATGGTCAACGTTGCCTTTGTATAGTTAATAAAATGCAGGCACATATCTTTCTAATACTTTCTGCTTTCAGCCAAGATCCTTTTGATATCAGCAATGATATGCCGTATTGCATGTCCTTGTCTGAACCCGGCTAGACTTACTGGCAGATTTCTGTTGCTGTACTGTTGCAACCATTTAAAAAACCTTTTATTGTAAATTGAGTGAAAGTTTACAGAGAAGATCATTAGTTTTATATTCAACAAATCATACACCTTTTTTTCATCTCAGTAATTGTAATCCCCTCATGTAACATCACTTATCCCACTTCCTCCTTACGTTTCTTGTTTCCATTCCTTTTTCTTTCTCAACCGTTCTGAACTTTGTCCTTGGGCAAATGCTGTCATTTTGACCTTGAATAGTTGAGCATTCTATCATGCTACAAGAAATTTTGAATCTTTAGAATAATTTTACTTGCATGTAATATTAATGATTTTGTTAGATGATTTTTGCATTCTTTAAGAAAGGGCATAAATATTGATCTCTTCCAGTTAGTTGGCTAAATAACTGTCTCTCATTTTCCTTAGCATATATGAATGAGCACCTCCAGTTCTACATGTTTCTAGAAACATTTCAGTTGGTATTTTATCAATTGTTGGACTCTGGTGTTTTGTAAGTGCCTTCAGAGCAACTTTGATTTATTCCTTCAATACCACTGGTTTTTGATCATATACTACCTCTTGAAATGGTTGAATGTTGACCAATTCTTTTTGGTGTGATAACTTTGTGTATTTCTTCTATTTTTTTTGATTTTCTATTTTGGATTGTGAATTCAGTGGAAGTTTAAAGACAAGATCATCAGTTTTACATTCAGTAAATCATACACTTTCCTTCCTCTCAATGATTTCAATCCCTTCCATGCAACAACAGTTACACTGCTTCCTCCCTCTGGTTCCTATTTCTATTCCACTCACCTTTCAATCCCTTCTCAACTTTGTCTTTAGGAAAATGTTGCCCTTTTGATTTTGAACCATTGACTATTCCCTAGTGAGCATACCTTACTAGTGTTGTTGTTCCCACTATATAATTAACTACTGCTTGTCTGAAAATTGGGCCATGAGGGTGAGGTCCATTTTAGATCTGAAGGGTGATCAAGGGCCATAGTCTCAGGTTCCTCCAGTCTCTTTATGACTAGTAAACCTGGTCTTCCTTTTCTTTTTAATTAAGTAATTTTATGTTTTGTTCCACATTTATTCCAACTCTATCTGGGACCCTCTAATGTAATCCTTTTCAGAGCAGTTGGTAGCAGTAGCTGAGCACTGTCTAGTTCTTCTGGTTTCAGAGTTGTAGAAACTTATGTTCAAATGTTCTATTAGTATATTGTTGTTGTT
>NW_006408689.1:5747239-5748646 GCF_000296735.1 Chrysochloris asiatica
TGCACCTTAGACAGCACTCATAAACTTTCAAGATTCCAGATGTGGATTCAGTGAAAGTTTACAAGGCATATCATCAGTTTTACATTCAACAAATTATATACCTTGTTTCATTATATTGATTATAATCCCCTCCATGTACCATCATTTAACCTTATTTCTCTCTATCCATTTTAGCTTTTTAAAAAACAAACAAAGAAAAGCACTCAGGCATATATAATAGTTTATATATCCAAAGGGCAAATTCTGCAAGTCTGCCTCCTGGCCACCAGCTCTTAGTCCTTCTCTTCTTAGTCCATGAATCTAGAGCCCTCAGCCGCTACCCCTCTCTATGCCCCCATCTCTGCCTCCATCTCTGGTTGCTGCTGCTTCTCTGGATAAGGACCCGCATTCTGCTTGTGCATTCCTCTCTTGTTGGTCCTAGGGTCTTCTGTTTCTGGACTGTAAGATTAACCACTCCACTTTTTTTTGTTACAAAACTTCTACCTTTACAATTGTGACAGTCGCGATAGGTCATGATAACAATTATTCACTATTGAATATTATGAATCTTATCCCGATCTCTTTTCACCAGACCCATCTAGACAAGTTGACAGCTATTCAGTGGGGACTCTTTCTTTCCCCTATACTCTTAAACTAAACTCCCTCTTGAAACCTTGTAAGCCAGTCACTTCATGCCTTTATTGATACCTCATTTTAGGTAGCCAATGTCTAAGTTGCCCATCCCTATCTACCCTGTGTACAGAGTGGGTAGCAATGATTTGGAGACTCTTTCCCTCTCTGTTGGTATTTAGAAAAACTACTGCTCTGAGTCACGCTAATGGAGGGGGCGGCGGCTGAACAATGTGCGAGAACTGCACAGACCTGGTGGAGGTGTTAAATGAAACCCAGACCACGGAGCAGAGGGGTGAGAGGTGTCTGGAGACCAGGTCGACAGTGGGACGCTGCCTAGTGGGAAGAGACTGCAGTGGCCAGCCAGGCTGTCCTACTTACCCCGGACGCGAGGGCGCCATCCCAGCCTAGCCGTTGGATCCTGGCTTTGAGGTGGACGTGTACAACTTAGAGCCCCACCAGCACAGCCCAAAGCATCTCATTACAACCCTGTCGCCCCTGATGTGCTTCCATCTCGTGACTGACATCCAAGGATGGAAATCCCACCTTTGACCTGGACTTAAGGTCCGTAGAGCAAGGCAATTCGTGTTTAACAGAGACCACACAACCACTACTTGTCTGTCTGTCGTGCTGTGGTGGTTTGAATTGCTATGATTCTGAGGGTTATGTCACCGGTATTTTAAATAACTAGCAAGGTTACCCATGGTGGACAGGTTTCAGATGAGCTTCCAAACAAAGACAGACTAGGAAGAAAGAGTGACAAACTACTTCCGAATCACTAGTCACTGAAAACTCTAT
>NW_006408689.1:5762471-5764329 GCF_000296735.1 Chrysochloris asiatica
TTTTATATTTTTCCTGTAGGTCTTTCTTTCAAGAAGTATCTTCTGTTCTTCTAGCCACTCCAGGTTGGTCTGCATGTCCTTTCAAGTGGGAATTTCCCATCTCTGGAGATCTGGATGTATTGCAGAGGCTCCGCAGGAAGCCTCCTTCACTGGGCCCGTTGTAGCCCCATTTTAGATATTCCAATCAGTTATAAGCAGAAGACGAACTTACAAGCTTTCTATGGTGATGTTTTTCTCTATTCCTTTCTCTCCCCCTCCAGTGTCTATTTTATAATATAATGCAAGGAAAACCAAGGTTCAAAAGACAGCCAAGCATTTTAATATTATTCCCCCCTTTTCCATATTCCAACCGTGGCTTGATCTCTGTATAAATTGGTTTTTAAGAATGACTTTTTAAAAATGGCACTGATAATCCTGCTTTCATTTGTAAAGAGGGTGTTGCTAATCCATTCATGAGGTGGCAATGTTAATATGCAAAATATGACCACCTGTAGATCAAGTTTTTGGTGATAAGTAAGACTTTGGGTAATTGTGTGATTGATACTTGTCTGCAATTTTGTTAGGAGGAGAAGTATAGGCAAGATGGATGGTTGGTCCTATTGACAACAAACCAAGTGGTAAAGAAAAGAGACCATCTCAGGACCTTAGAGTTGCTTCTCAAATAACTAGTACTCCTAAAAGACCTCAAAATTTCCAGTTGTGCCTTGAAAGAGAGCCTAATTTCTTATAGTAACCGACCTGATTTGCTGAAAATCAAACCCAGAGTCTTGTTGTAAGAGTGACTGAATTGCAATGCCAACTGAATTGCCAATCTTGAATAATATCTGATGTTAAAGTGAGGACATTGATTGGAAGAAATGGGATCCTGAAAACTGGAATTGGAATATATGGGCAGAAGATCAGGAATATGGGGACAATGTTGTTGTTGTTAGGTGTTGTTGAGTTGGTTCTGACTCACAGACCCTATAATGGTTAGTGTTCTGTGTCAACTTGACTAGGCCAGGATTTTGAGATATTTAGCAGTAGGAATATGCATATTCCCATGGTGATGAAATCTAACACAGGCACAGTTAACTATGATGAATGGCTCTGAGCAGAAAATCAATTGAGAGGGTATTACCTTTCAGGTGGTACCTGCTCACCATTTTATTGGTCACAGGAAGAATTCTCTTCTATCTCTCCTCTACTGGGAACCTGGGACTTTGTGATTGTTAGCTCTTTTCTTGATAATAAACTTTTCTCTCTCTTGATGTATGTATATTTCACTGGTTTTGCTTCTCTACAAAACCCAGCCTAAGACAGACCCTATGCATAACAGAAAAAAACAACTCTTGGCCCTGTTACATCTTCACAATTGTTGTTTGAGTCCATTGATGCTGCTACTGTGTCTATCCATTTTGTTGGGAGCTATTTCTCTTTTTCACTGACTCTCCAGTTTTGCAAGCATGATGTGTTTCTATAAGGACTGATTCCTCCTGATAATATGTCCAAAGTTTGAGAGCAGTCTTACCATCCTTATTTCTAAAGAGCATTCTGGCTGAACTTCTTCCAAGACAGATTTGTTTGTTCTTGATATGTATAATATTTTTCACCAGCACCAAAATTCAAATGTATCAATTCTTCTACAATCTTCTTTACTCATTGTCCAACTTTCACATATGTATGTGAAAGTTGGTTATGACTCATAGTGGTCCTATATAGAGTTTCTAAAGAGCAGCTTTTGGGTTTGAATTGCTGACCTTGTGGTTCACAATCCAGTTCTGATCCACAGTGTGACACCAGAAATTCACATACATATGAGGTGACTGAAAATACCATGGCTTAGGTCATGCACACCTTAGCCTTCAAACTGACATAT
>NW_006408689.1:5765219-5768551 GCF_000296735.1 Chrysochloris asiatica
TTTTTTTTTACAACTTCTTCAGAATAAACCCCTGTGATCATTCAGTGTCCTTTAAGAAAATCTGCAAGAATTTGGAATCACCGCCAAATTCTCCATAGCTTTCTAAGCTGTCATTTCTGCCTGGAATTTAACTGGCCCAGCATATTTCCGTAGAAACTACTGTTTTGATTAGAACTTTTTTTTAAGTACCCTAATGAGAATAACACATGTATATTACTGGGAAAATTTGTCTGCATTATACACTGATTACAGACACACATTTATATAAGCTTTGTTTGGAATAAACCCCTGTTTGTATGAATTGGAACCCTAGGAGTAATACTTCTTGTCTTACTTTTATATTTCATCTGCTATCAGCTCTGATTTATAGTCAAATATTTGGAAGTATCATAGGGATTTGAAGGTAGAAGTCAAAATGCTACTTGATTTATGGCATCCAAAAGTGGAATATTGAGCCATCTAATCTGTGTTTGGGACAGTAGGCTAGACTGAATTTCTGTGGGATCTGAAACTGTTCTCACTGGTTTCACTTAGGAGAAATTGGTTTTCTTTAGATATTCAAAAATATCAAGAGGGGATCCTCCACTAATGGAGACGAGTAAATGAAAATAATCTAATATACAGTCAATTGTCACTTTATTCTAGATATTATTTTACTACGAAAATTTACTATGAAAATTCCTTTTGAGGAATTTAAAAGAATCTCATCCTCATCTGAAAAATTTAAAGGTCTTTTTATTGTGTAATGGGTTAATGTGCTGGACTGCAATGCCAGTCTAAACTGCAAGGTCAATGGTTCAAGCTCACCAGCTATTCCTCGGGTATATATAGAGTCATTATGGATTGGAGCTGACTCAATGGCACTTAATAGCAACAACAACATTATGACTAGTGGTCAGTGTTACATATGATGATTAAAATTTTTATTATAAAACTCTCAACAGCACTTAAGAATAAGCTCCTTGGAACCCTATACAGGGTAACTAGAGTAAGAATCTACTTAATGGCAGTTATTTTTAAAACTTAACTTGAAATATAATTACTTTCAGGATAACTACTTTATTATTAATTTTAAAAGAGCATTTATGGTTACATTGAAAAAAGATAATTATAGAAAAAGTAACTCTATTAAAGTATCCTTGAATAAGTTATAAAAAAATCAGACACACATATGAATAAATGCCTATACATTCATAAGAATGCTCAGTGGTTTTACTAATAAATTCTTATTGTATCAAGGAGATGGCTTATTTTATTTTATAGATGGGAAAATCCCAAGTCTGTGGATCAGATGTCAATCTGGAGACTTCTGATTCATGTAACTTCAGGGCTGATGAACCATAATGGCTGGTCAGATGGCAGGCAGGTAGGTCTGTTTGGGAAGAAGGCAGGCTGCTAAGGATTCATAGGATTGGCTTAATAGAATAGGTCAAAGAACTGGAGGTTAGAAGATGAGCCAGATCCAAGATCCAGTCCCAACAGAGAGCAAGAAAGCCTTGTATGAACATCAATCTGAAATTGCTCAAATATACAATGCAGATGCACTGATAATTACTGGTGATTGGAATGAAAAGGCTGTTAACAAAGAGGAAGGATCAGTAGTTGGAAAATATGGCCTTGGCGATAGAAATGATACTAGAGACCACATGATCAAATTTGGAAGATCAACTACTTATTCATTGCAAAGATCTTTTTTCAACAACATAAAATGTGGCTATACATGTGGACTTAATCAGCTGGAATGCACAGAAATTAAATTGACTACATTTGTAGGAAAAAATGGTAGAAAAGCTTAATAGCATTAGCCAAAACAAAGCCAGGTGCCAACTATGGAACAGTCCATCAATTGCTCATGTGCAAATTCAGGCTGCAGCTGAAGAAAATTAAGACAAGTTTATGAGAGCCAAAATATGACCTTGAGTATATCCCACCTGAATTTAGAGACCATCTCAAAAACAGATTTGATACATTAGACACTAATGACAGAAGACCAGAAGAATTGTGGAATGACATCAAGAATATCATACATGAAGAAGGCAAAATGTCATTAAAAAGGAAAGAAAGAAAAGATCAAAATGGATGTCAGAAGAGACTCTGCAACTTGTTGAATGTAGAGAACCTAAAGCAACTGGAAGAAATGAGGAAGTAAAAAAGTTGAATAGTAAATTTCAAAGGGCAGCTTGAGAAGACAAAATTAAGTTGTTGTTATTAAGTGCTATCAAGATGGTTCCTATACATACTGACCCTATACAAGTTTTCTGAGTAGTGGCTGGTGAGTTTGAACCACCAACCTTGTGGTTCAAACTGACCTTTGCTGTCCAGTGCAAATTAAAGTGCCACTATTTATAATGAAATGTACAAAGACCTGGAGTTAGAAAACCAGAAGGGAAGAGCATGCTCAGCACTTCTGAAATAACAGCACTTCTCAAGCTGATGAAAAAATTCAAGCTTCAACTCCCAATATTGTGAAGTCCTGGTGTGGCACTGTAGTATAAGCACTATACCACAAGTTAAGTTTGTATATCCCACCAGCCACTCCTTATTTAGAGACCCTGTAACAACAACAACAACAACAACAATAACCATTGAGTTAGAACCGACTCAGTGGCACATAACAAAACAATGGGCAAGACTCACTTAACAACAACTACTGGACTGTCTTCTCAAGCTGCCCTTTGAAAATTTCTGTCATCTCTTTTACTTTCTAATTTCTTTCAGTTGCTTTAGGTTCTCTACACTCAAGAACAAGATGGAGTCTTGGTGTTGCACTGCAGGATAAACCTCAAGGTAAGTTTGAATCTCAAGGTTCACAGTTCAAATCCACCAATTAATCCTAGGAAACCCTAGACAGGGTCACTATGAGTTGGAATTGACTCAACGCAATTTAACAACAACAACATGGAAAGATATTGAATGATGCCAAAAGTACCAGAAGCAGATAGAAAGAATACACAGAGTCATTCTACCACCACTTGTCTGTCAGTTTGTCACACTGCAGTACTTTGTGAGTTGCTGTGATTCTGGAAGCTATGCAATGGGTATTTCAAATACCAGCAGGGTCACCCACCCACTGTGAACAGGTTTCAGAAGAGCTTCCAGATGAAGACAGACTAGGAAGAAGGAGTGATGGACTACTTCAGAATATTTAGTCACTAAAAACCTTACGAATCGCAGAGAAACACTGTCAGATATAGTGCTAGAAAATGAGCCCCTCAGGTTGGAAGGCATTCAAAATGCGAATGGGGAAGAGCAGCCTCCACAAAGTAGAGTTGACCATGATAACACAAATGGAATAAAGCCCATGGGAGTAAAGCCAGTGGGACCTTCATTTG
>NW_006408689.1:5769899-5770810 GCF_000296735.1 Chrysochloris asiatica
GAAATGGTTGATATTCAATAATTTCAAGAGGCAGCATATGATCAAGAGCCAATGATACTAAAGGAAGAAATCCAAGGTGCACTGAAGAAACTGGCAAAGAACAAGGCACCAGGAATTGATGGAATAAAAATTGAAATCTTTCAAGAAAATGAGGTGGCTCTGGAGGCACTCACTCGTCTATGACAAAAAATTTGAAAGACAACTATCTGGCCAATTGATTGGAAGAGATTCATATTTGTGCCCATTCCAAAGAGAGGTATCAGACAGTATCTTTGATAATCCCATGTGAGTAAAGTTTTACTAAGGTAATACAATACAGAAATGGCTGCAAGAATACATTGACAGAGTACTTCCAGATGTTCAAACTGGATTCTGAAGAGGCCATGGAACAAGGGATATCATTGTTGATGTATGATGGATCTTGGCTGAAAGAGAATACCAGAGAGATTTTTTCCTGTGATTTGTTGACCACACAAAGGCTTTCGATTCTGTGGATCATGACAAGCTATGAACAGCATTGCAAAGTATGAGTATTCTGGAACACTTAATTGTGTACATAGACCAAGAGGCCATTGTTTGAACAGAACATGGGAACACTGAATGGTTTAACATTAAGAAAGGTATGTGACAGGGTTGTATTCTTTCACCACACTTAAGGAGCTCTGGTAACATAGTTGTTATGTATTGGGTTGCAAACCACAAGATCAGTAGTTTGAAACTCCCAGGTATTCCACAGGAGAAAGTTGAGCCCTTCTGCTCCTGTAAAGATTTACAGCCTCAGAAAGCCTGTACAGGGTCACTATGTGTTGGAACTGACTCCATGGCACATCACCACCACCACCACCACTGAACATGTATGCTGAGCAAATGATTCGAGAAGCTGGGTTATATGAAGAAAAACGTGGCATCAG
>NW_006408689.1:5771835-5773482 GCF_000296735.1 Chrysochloris asiatica
GCCAACCAATTGGAAAAAAGATTCATATTTGTGCCAATTCTAAAGGGAGGGGACCCAACAGAATGTGGAAATCATTGAACAGTACCATTGGTTTCACATTCAAATATAATTTTGCTGAAGTTAATTAACAAATAATTACATGAGTATGGTCTGTGAGTTCTGTGTGGCTATTGCAATTAATTCTCAAACCCAGTTGAGAAATAGAGAGTGTTGTGAGAGGGACGGTTTGAACCAGAATCAGTAAACGAGGAAACAGGGCAGAGGCATATCTGACTTCCAGTTCATAAGAATTAGCCTTGTGCTGATGTTGAGTTTGAGTCTTCATCTCCCTTATGAAGTGCTTCTCTACAACTGGATCCTGGCTTTAGGCATTTGCCCTCTCATTTTTCTCATGGGGATTTTGATACCATTAGAAACAACTAAATGAGTGGGAAGGCCAAGCCATGATGAAATTCAGATTGAGTTTACTCCCGTTAACTGGGAGGGAATTAAAAAAAATTTTTTTTTTTTTATCAGAGATGCTTAAGAAAATGTATAAGAGCTACATTCTGATCTCTTATTACATCTCCTCTTGAAAGCTACCTTTGATAATTTTTCAGTGTTAGATACAAAGGAGTTGGCCTTTTCAACCCTTTGAGGACCCACATGACAGGACTTAAACTAAATTTAGATTTCAGACCACAGACAGAGAAAAACTCTTTTAACAAAATGGAATTCTTTTTTTCTTATGTGACAATGAGTCTCTCTAGCCTGACTTCTCTTCTGTAGGACTTAGGTTAAAGAAACAGCCAGCATGGACTAAGATTCTGAAAATTTCCAATTTGTTTCCTTGTTGTTGTTGCTGTTAAGTGCCATTGAGTCGATTCTGACCCATAGTAACCCTGTGTAGGGTTTCCAAGGAGCAGCTGGTGAGCTTGAACCACAGACTTTGCAGTTCAAACAACTTTGCAGCCTGATGCATTTGGCCACAGCGCCACACCAGGATTCCTTAGCTCTGAAAATTTTGACCTCTTCAAATATATAGTGCAATTCAACCACATTTTTGTAATGACATAACAAGACATAATAAGAGTTACCAGCCCTGTATTCTGGAGTATTTGTGTATTTGCTGTTCCCTTTCTAATTGTTTTCCCAATATCTTTTGTTTCAGCAATCCTCCTCCATATTCTAAATCTGTTACAGTTCCACAGAGGTTTAAATACTCTAAGAAAGATCCCTGAATAACAGTGCATAATGAAAACAAATATTTCTTTTTCTAGTAGACTAAGTGTGGGTACTGTACATAATATGACAGCTTTATGGTGTCAAGGCCAAGGTACCTTCTATTTTGTTGTCTTGCCTTCTTCAACATATGACCTTCATGTTTTGCCTAGGATGGCTTCTTTTGCTCTTGCTAGAATGTCCGTGTCCCAGTCAGAAGTTAAAGGATAAGTGGGGAACACGACCCATTTCTTTAAGAATATAACTCAGGAGTTGCAAATGTCCCCTTTACTTATAACCAATTGCCATGCACTTTGTCATACTTTTACAGTTAGCTGTAAAGGAGCCTAGGAAGCATACCTTTTTTTTAGGTAGCTATGTGCTCAGCTAAAATTTTGGGACTCTATGGATCTATTACATTGGGCAAATCTGCTGCACAGGAACTTT
>NW_006408689.1:5775462-5777653 GCF_000296735.1 Chrysochloris asiatica
TTATTCAAACTGTATGCTGAGCAAATAATCTGAGAAGCTGGGTTATATGTAAATCATGGTTGCTTAAAAAGTCTAATGTCTATAACTCTAGAGTAAAGAGTCATGCTTCTTCAGTAGATCTGAAATATTTTATCCCCAAAATACTGAGACTAGAGATCTAGCTAAACCTTTGGAACTCTGTGAATGTTGAAAATAATCCCTTAAGAAGAAGGCCTTTGTTACTCTCTTCCAAGCATCACATAATTTAATACTTTGTCAAAATGGTAAATGAAATCCTCCAGTCTCCAAGGGAACTTTATTTCTTGATATATGTGAAATAATAATAGTAAAGAGGTCAGAAGTTAGCTGAGGAAATTGCAACTGAGTTTGCCTCAATCAAAGTTTAAATATGGTCCTGTAAATCTTTTAATTAAAACAAAAACAAAAACAACAAAAAATTTTCTTTGTGGCAAGTATCTCCATGAATTAGGATCAGAAAGAGATTTAAAGTAAAATAAAAAGTTCAAGGCTGACTCTGCAGTTAGAAACATTCTGTTTTACTCTATCCCTTCTTGCACACATATATGACTACATAGAGAAATGGTTGATTTCACCGCTTATGGAGGGAAAGTGCAAGATGAAACTAGAACATATTGTAATGCTAGGAAAAGTTGAAATTTCAAAAAGTGATGTGGAATCTTGCTGAAGGGACATAAGAACCAACTGGAAGGAGCCCCACATGGGCAAATCAGGGACAATTGAGCAAGAACAAAAGAATGTTTTACAAAGTAATTAAAAGTCATAGAATAAAAGAAAGATCCATAAGTCCATACTGATAAAAATAAGTAAATTGAAATATTTTATGCCTAAAATACTGAGACTAGAGATCTAGCTAAGCCTTTGGAACTCTGTGAATGTTGAAAATAATCCCTGAAGATGAAGGAAAAGTGAACAATTCTTCCTTACAGTAGAATTCCAGTTAATAAATGTAGAAACAACGAGATCAGGCACACCACACCACTATAAGCATCAGCTTGAAGGCGCTAGACTAACTACCCCAATTAAGTGCCCGGAGGCACCCCACTCAGCAAGCATGCCTCCTGTCCAAAGCCACTCAACTTTACTTGCTCTGTGGGCTGGAAAACCCACAACTCTGTCTTGTGCTCTGACTCTTGTTTCTGCTGCTGCCACTCCTCTGCTGTTGCTCTGATATCACAGCGTTATGTCCTTGGGTTGAGGAGTTCAATGTTCAGGGTTCTCCTGGTCTAAAGCATGCACTTTACTCAAGGCTCTTCTTTGTTTGTAGTGAGATCTCTCCATTCTTGCTTCTGAGATGACTTAGTTTCTACATGTTAGAGTTCCAAGTTTACAAATAAAATTTACTCACAATTGATTCATATGATCCATTTGGCATCTTCTTCTATCTTCTCTAACCCAGACCCAGAAGGGCAATAGCATTGTTTGGTAGGAATTACAAAGACTACGGGTTTAAGAGCCATATGTAGTAGTATATTACACTACAGATACTAAAGTTAATGAGTGAAAAAAAACAGGATATTTGCAGAATTTCAAAGTATCTCTCTCCACAATACTGATTAATTACAGTGGGGGAATTAATACAGTGGAGAAACCTGGTCAACATCCACCTTAACTAAGAAATCATTAAACATCTCCAGCAAAGAGACATATTGACATCCTGTTCTTTCAGACAAGTTGCAATGAGAAGAACACAACATAACTTCTATGGTATTCTTAGCAATATTTCATAACATGAATTTAATCATGAGGAAACCTTAGAGAAACCAAAAGTATGGGATATTCTACAAATAATTCAATGATGCTCTTCAAAAATGTCTAGGTTATTAAAAACAATTCAAGGTTGCAGAACGGTCCCAGATTGGAGGCGACAAAGGAGATACAGCCAGTAGATGCACTGTGGAATCCTGGATTAGTTCCACACCAGAAAAAAGACATTAGTGAAACAATTGTTGAAATTAACAAAAAAAATCCTTTTCATTGTAAATTGAATAAAGTTTTACGGAGTAGATCATCAGTTTTACATACAACAAATAATACACTTCATCTCATCTCAGTGATTTCATTCCCCTCAATGTAACATCACTTATCCCACTTCATTCCTGTTTCTTGCTTCCATCCCTCCTTCTTTCCCAACTCTTATGAACTTTGCCCTTTGGTAAATGCTGCCCTTTTG
>NW_006408689.1:5778613-5782583 GCF_000296735.1 Chrysochloris asiatica
CTCCTCACTGCACTTCCACCCAATCCACCATCTTGTTTGTTCTGCCTCATGTAGATTTTTAAAAACCACTTTATGTAGTATACCTGATTGCAAAACTGTTTGGGAATGGGAATTTTGCTCACAGTGGTTTTTCTGTTATCACAGTAGTTTTTCGGTTATCTTCTTTTTTCATTTTGAAGAGTGACTATTTTATGCTATGCATTTTGCATATATTGTCTCTGACTTCTGCTGTGCCACTACAGGATAATGTGCTGGACCACAAAGTCAGTTTGAGCCTCAAGGTCAGTG
Organism: Chrysochloris asiatica; assembly: GCF_000296735.1. NCBI lineage: Eukaryota > Metazoa > Chordata > Mammalia > Afrosoricida > Chrysochloridae > Chrysochloris > Chrysochloris asiatica. The sequence goes on from NW_006408689.1 coordinate 5,778,902, forward strand.
GTTCAAACTCACCAGCTGCTACTTGGAAACCCTATACAGGGTCTTGATGAGTTAGAACTGACTCAATGGCACTTAACAACAACAATTTATATAGACAAGAATTTAAAGCTACATTTTTCTAGTTGTTACATAACCTCTTTGAACATCTGTTGTGTCACCTGAAAAACAGATATGATAATGCTGCAGATAATTGTTGTTGCAGTTCAAACTGACTTGAGGTGGAGTGCATATCCTATGGTATCCCACCAAGACTCCAAAAGTTAATTTTGTGTTTATTTCAGCATGCCCTGATTCCCAAATCTTTGGGTAATCCCATAAAATTTCTAACAGAGTCTAGCTGCCTTTTACTCTCTGATGTATTTAAGTGCATAAATATTTGTTCCCTTTAAAGTCATATTTCTTTGAAAACTAATCAAAAGGGAACAAAATAGGAAGAAGGTACTTGTACCTTTTGTAGCATTCCCATCCTCTAAGTACAATGGATAAGGAAAACTGTAGAAGAATTGGTGCATTTGAGTTATAGTGTTGAAGTACCATGGACTGCCAGAAGAACAAATAACTCTTATCTTGGATTAAGTACACTCAGTATGCTCCTTAGAAGGCAGGATAGGGAGACTTCATCTCTCATACTTTGGACATGTTGTCCGAAGGAACCAGTCTCTGGAGAAAGACATCATGCTTAGTCAAGTGAAGTGTCAGCAAAAAAGAGGAAGACCCTCAACGAGATAGATCGGCACAGTGGTAGCAACAATAGTCTCTAGCATAACATCAATTGTGAGGATGTTACTTGGCCTGACAGTGTTTCATTCTGTTGTGCATAGGGTTGCTATGAGTTGGAACTGGCTTGATGTAACCTAATAGTAGCAATAAGGATAATTAGCTGATTTCCATTGGGTCTGTGGCCTAGATTTAGGCCATTTGGAATTATTGTAGACATGCTTAATTAAGCACATGCTTATTTTCACACTTTCTAAAAACAGTAGCCATTCCTAGATCTCATTTCAATGATGTTACATTCTCAGTGATGCTCAATGAGTAGTAGTGTTTTTTCAGTCTCCACACAGTGCTAGGAAATGGCAAATCAAAGAACAAACTTCAAAAAGCTTGCCTTAAAAGTTGACAAATTTTGTTTCTCCTTTGTTGAATTTTTATGGAGTCTTTGGCTTTTATTAAATAAGCCTGAGTAAGGAATTTTGGGTGACTTTATAAAACTCCATCTGGAGATGGAAAATATTTCCTATTAAGAAATAGTTTATACTTTCCATTTATGTATTTGGAGTTACTAAGATACACAGAGCATAGATATTTAAGGAATTTTATATTGGTATTTTTTTTCCTTTCCATATAATACTTGTTGTTTAATCTCTGTGAGTCACACAAGGAAAATACTTATAGCATTTAATGTAAAGCAGGTTTGAAAATAATTTGAGTTACGAGCACCATAAGGATTGTTTCACATTTTATACAGTATAATATAATTATAAAGTAGGAAGTATATTTTCATGTTTTTCTTTTAAAATGCTCAATTTTCTATGTCTTTATTTTCCAACCACCATGGTTATGTTGTTGTTGTTAAGTGCCGTTGAGTCGGTTCCGACCCATAGCAACCCTGTACAGGGTTTCCGAGGCTGTAAATCTTTACAGGAGCAGAACGCCTCATCTTTCTCCCGCGGAGCCGCTGGTAGTTTCGAACTGCTGGCCTTGAGGTTCGCAGCCCAATTCGTAACCACTACGCTACCAGAGCTCCGTGGTTATAGCTGTGTGCTATCAAGTTGATTCTGATACATGGCAACCTCTTGTAACACTGTAGAACGGCTCCATAGTGTTTTCCTAGCTGTAATCTTTATGGAAGCAGATTGACAGGTCTTTCTTCCATAGAGTTTCTAGGTGGTTTTCAACCAAGCACTTAATTATTTTACTCAAACAGCATACCGTTCCAAACATGATCCATCAAAATACCCATTGCCAAGGAGTCAATTCTGATTCATAGCGAGACTATAGGAAAGACAGTCCCATAGGATTAGCAAGGTTTTTGTACATGGGTAACTTTGAGTTGGAACTGACACGATGACACTCAAAAACTACAACAGCAAACGTGAATACCAATCTCTCCATTGTTTTTGTCACACAGCATAGTTGGTCATTGATATGATGTTGAGGAAAATTGTGAAAAATTGTGGATATAACCAAATTATGGCCGCTGATATTACATAGTTTCAGAAATGTGATATTGAGAAATGGGTAGCAGATAAAACACTTGTTGCTTTTCTACACTAGTATGCAGACATTTAAGATGAAAAATACACATTTTTAAAATTAGAGATGATATGAAACATAGTTTTTTTTTTCATTCAGGTAAAGCAAAGTCCATTTCTGTGATTTCAAATGACTTGCTTAAATGACATATCTCAGCATCTTGACTAACCTGAATTGATCATTTAGACCTCAATATTATAATTTTTAATGTTATGGATAGTATATGAAAGTTTCCTGAGACCAAACTCAATGCAAATAGTTTGACTGCCAACAGTTTGATTCTTTTTCAGGAACAGGTGATTTTCTTCACTCATCAGAGGCAGAAATCCATGTTTATTGGGCATGTTTAAAAACAACATCCAATGGATGTGACAGAATATGAAGAAAAGCATGGGTTACTAGAAGTAAACTGTGTTAATTTTCTACTGTTATGAATTGAGTTGTGTCCCCAGAAAGTTAGGTTGAGGTTCTAATTCCTGGTACCTGGGAATATAACCTCATTTAGAAATAGGGTTTTTGAAGGTGTTATCAGTTAAATTAATATGTGGTTATAGCCAGTAGTCAGGTAATGAATGAGTTCTAGTCCTAAATTTTTCTTAGAGATTAATTTGAATATAAGTTAGAACAGTTAGGTATGGTTCATATCTAATATCTGTTTGTGAAGTATTTGTCTTAATACATAGTATATAATGTACCTTTCTATGCATAAAAATATTAAAGAAACTTCCACATACTAAAACATCTTTAAAATAATGTTGTTCTTGTTGTTAGGTGCTGTCAAGTTTGTTCCTACTTAAAGCAACCCTATGCACAACAGAATAAAATACTGCCCAGTCCTGTGTCATACTATCATTTCATTTGAACCCATTGTTGGTGTCACTGTGTCAATTCATCTCATTGGGTGTGTGTGGGGGAGGGTGGGGCTTCTTATTTTTTGGTGATCCTCCACTTATTAAGAATGATGCCCATTTCCAGGGACTGGTTCCTATTAATAATGTATCTGAAGCATGAAAGATAAGTCTTGCTTATCTTGTTACTTATAAGGAGCATCCTGGCTGCACATCTTCTATACAAAGGCAGACTTGTATATTCTTCTAGAAAACTGTGGTACTTTTAATATTATTCTGCAACACCAGAAAGTTATTGATTGTTCTACAATCTTCTTTACTCATTGTCAAACTTTTACATGAATATGTGGTGATTAAAATTACTTTGTCTTGTGTTAGGCACATCTTAGTCATCAAAGTGACGTTTTTTGCTCTTCAACACTTTAAAGAGGTCTTGTGACTCAGATTTGCCTAATGCAATATGTTGTTTCATTTCTTGACTGCTGTTTCCATGAGTGTTGATTGTGGATCCAAGCAAAATGAAGTCTTTGACAACATAGGTCTTTTCTCCATTAATCTTGATGTTATATACTGGTCCA
>NW_006408689.1:5783918-5785291 GCF_000296735.1 Chrysochloris asiatica
AAAAGAGCCAACAGATCCTTGTTGGAAGAAGTGCAGCCAGAGTGCTCCTTGGAGGCCAAGATGCCTAAACTTTGTCTTTCATACTTTGGACATATTGTCAGGAGGAACCAGTCGCTAGAGAATGATATCATGTTTGGTAAGGTGGAGGGTCAGAGAAAAAGAGGAAGACCCTCAGTGAGATAAATTGGCAAAGTGGCAGCATCAATGGGCTCAAGTGTGGCAACAATCATGAGGTTGCCCCAGGACCGGGCAGTGTTTTTGTTCTGTTGGGCATAGGGTCGCTATGAGTCAGTATGGATTTGATGCCACCTAACATCAATAATAAAGTTTTAAGCCTTAGGATAGCCAATAATGAACAATTAAACAACTTTCTGGTATTCTCTGCTTTCAACCAAGATTCATTTAAAGTCAGCATTGATATCTCTAGTTTCCCATCCTTTTCTGAATCTGGCTTGGATTTCTGGAAGTTCTCTTACAATGTCCTACTGCAGTCATTTTTGAATTACTTTAAGCAAAATTTTACTTGCATGTAATACTAGTTATATTGTTCAATAATATCCACATTTTTTGGGTCACTTCTCTTTGGAATTGGCACAAATTTGGATCTCTTCCAACAGGTTGGCCAGGTGACTTTTCTCAAAATTTCTTAGATGAATGAGTGCTTCTGCTGTTGCATCTGTTGAAAAGATTTGAATTTTTATTGCCTCTATTCCTGGAGTCTTGCTATTTGCCAATACTTTCAGTGCAGCATGGACCATCAGTTCTTGATCACATGTTACCTCTTGAAATAGTTGAACAACTATCATTTCTTTTTGGCACATTGGCTCTGTATTTTCCCTTCCATTTTATTTTGATGTATTATGCCTCACTCAATAATTTGCTCAGAGAGTCTTTCAATATTGAAAGTTGATGCTTGAACTTTTTCTTTAGTTTTGTCAACTTGAGAAATGCTGAGCATGTTCTTGCCTTTTTGTTTTTCCAATTCCAGGTCTTTGTACGTTTTGTTATAATATTTGACTTTGTCTTCTTGAGCTGCCCTTTGAAGTTTTAAATTGAGATCTATTACCTCCTCATTTCTTCCATTTGCTTTATCATCTGAGTGCTGGAGAGCAAGTTTCAAAGTCTCTTCTGACACCTATTTTGGTCTTTGTTCTGACTCATAATAACCTGGTATAGGGTTTCTGATGCTGCACATCTTTGTGGGAGCAGACAGCCTCACCTTTCTTTCATGGAGTGGCTGGTGGGCTCAAACCACTGTGTTTGTGGTTTGTAGTCCAGTGCTTATTCAGAAACACCATATTCCTTTCAGCTCACTGGTGGTAGTAGTGGTGATTATATGCTGTGAAGTTGGTTCCAACTCATCGCAACCTTCT
>NW_006408689.1:5785486-5788105 GCF_000296735.1 Chrysochloris asiatica
TATCTTTATGCATTTTTGTCTTTTTGATAACTTGCAATTTTCCTAGATTCATACATCATTCTTATTAATGGATGCTTGTAAATTTTTCCTCCTCATTTTGAGTTGTGTCTATCAGCAAATGAGGGGTCTGAAACTTTGTTCTATTCATATCATTATAGCTAATTCTACTTTGAAGCAACTCTTCTTATGGGAGTTGGTTCATCATCACAGACTGTACATAAGTTAGATATTGATAACCAGGGTGACTGCCTATATACCAGACTGCTGTAGTTGTTAAGTACCGTTAAGTTGGTTCCAACTTATAGTGACCCAGTATAGGGTTTCTAAGGAGTGGCTGGTGGGTTTGAACTGCTGACCTTGTGGTTAACAGTCTAGTCATTATCCTGCAGTACCACATTAGGACTACATGGAGAAGATATAAAGACAGAGGAAGGTCAGCCATGTGAAGATGCAATTGCAAGTCAATGAGGACCTATGGCTACCAGAAGTCGAGAGACACAGAAGTCTCTTTTTCTACAGCCTTCAGAAGAACATACTTCTACTGACACCCTGAATTTGGACTATGAACATATAGAACTATAAAACAATGCATTTCTGTTCTGGTGAGCCACCCAGTTTGTGGTTGTTTTGTTGTGGATTATGTGTTTGGTTTGATTGGTTTTGAGGAAATGAATATAGCTGAGGACTAATGACGACCAGAATTTCCCCTGAATGTCCTAATGGCAGTGTTTCCTACACTCCCCAGCCTGGCAGCACAGTGTCCCAACCTGAATGACTGCTAAGAGTTGCTGGTGGTTTCCAGACTCAGGAAACATTGACTTGATGGCACCTAACAATAATAACAACAATTAGGTGGCAGTTACTCATGTTATAGAGAATTAAGGAATTTAAATTGCTCATGATCACTTAGAAAACAAATAATTATAACTAGAAAATTACTTGGAGTTCTGTCACTAGAAATAACTCCCTCTCATTCTACACATACAAATTGTACATCTAAATAACTAATATATTTAATTTTATCCTTAGATGTGAGACTGGCGAGACCTTGTTGTGCTTACTTTGAACATGTTATCGGGAAGTACCAGTCCTTGGAGAACAATATCATATAAGGTAAATTATAGGGTCAATGAGCAAGAGGAATACTCTCAAATAGAACTGAACAGCCTTGGAAATCCTATGTGATAGTTTCACTATAAGACAGCAATGGATTTTTGTTGGACATTTAGAGTGTTTGTATTATTTCATTATAATATAACAATGAGCATAATTTGATATAAATCTGTGTGAATTTATTTTAAAACTTTAATGTTTTCTTATTAAATGATATTAAAAATATTGAATTGGTTTACACTTCTATCCAAATAAATTAAAATGACCATTTCCCTTTATCTTTGCCAATATTGTACATTATCATTAAAAAGATTCTAAAACATTTCCACCTTGAGTAGCAAAAAATGGAATCGTTATTTTATTTTGCATTTTTAAAAATACACTAAGTTGCAAGAAAATATTACTTGCTCCCTTACATGGGAATGTGCTTAGTGACTCCTTTCTCAGATTGTTACAATGCTTTTCTATCCATTTGGACCTAAAGTCATAAAAGAAAACAGTTTCTACAGTTCTTCTATCTAGATCTGACCGTGGATAAATTGATAACTGCTCTGGGTCTCTTCATCTGTTCTTCAACTATAAAATGATGATGATGAAAGTTTCTTCTGCAAATTTAAAATGAGAAATTAGATGTACTTAATATATGATTTTTTATTAGATAGCTCTAAAATATTACATCAGGACTGTACTATTATTGATTTGAATTAACTTATTAAGTTAACTTATTGAGGCTGAATATTACAGAACTGTTATAAATCTGTAATTTCATATTTTAAAAATTCATAGCACCTGCATACATTATGAGAATTGTTCAAATTTTACTTTTGTTTCATAAAAAGTAGGTTAATTTCACATATCTTTCAAAAGTATTTACAGTTTTAAAAGCAGAAAATTATATCTGTTCATAAAATTTATGGTTGCTCCGTAAAAAATCATAATTTAATTTTTATCCTTTCAATTATACCTGGGCTCACTCCCTCTAGTGGTTCAAGCTAGTTAAACTATTTATTGAGCACTCCAGAGCAATGTAGTTTCTAGATTGCTCTTGGTGCTTACTTTTGTTTCTCGTAGACTTTTCTCTTCTATCCCGATCTATTATTCCATTAAAATTAAAAAAATATATATTTATTTTGCTTTTGTTGTTGACAATACAGCAAAATACATACTAATTCTATAGTTTCTACATGTATCATTTAGTGACATTGATTATAGAATTGTGCAACCATTCTCATCCTTGTTTTCTGTGTTTTCCTTCCTCATCAGCATACATTCACTGCCACCTAAGGTTTTTATTTAATCTAATCTTTAGAGTTGCTGTTGTCAATCTGATCTCATATAGACAGTTCTTACAGAGTGCAATGCTTAAGGCAGACATTCTTTACAAGTGAAACTAAACTACTGTTTAGGTGTTTTTTTTTTTGTTTTTTTTTTTTTTAAATTTAAGGTTTTTATTGTGGATTGAGTGAAAGTTTACAGGGCACATCATCAATTTTACATTCAACCATT
>NW_006408689.1:5802967-5804599 GCF_000296735.1 Chrysochloris asiatica
CTGCTATTCATAAAGTTTTATATACTAAGAAGTAGTTTGTAGTTCTAGTCTGTATTTGTCTGGAAGCTCATCTAAAACCTGTCCATCATTTGTGACCCTGCTGCTATTTAAAATACCTGGGTCATAGCTTCCAGAATCACAGCAACTCACAAGCCACCACAGTATAAAAAACTGACAAAAGATTGGTGGTTATTACTGGCAGCCACTAATAAATTTTGTTCTTTCTATATTTGCATTTTCTTATCTTCTTAGTAATTGAATCATACACTATTTGTCCTTTTGTGACTTATTTCACTTAGTATAATATCTGTCATGTCCATTCAGATTGGAGCATCTATCAAGACTTCATTTATCCTACTGACTGAGCAGTATTCCATAGTATGTATGTACCACATGTTGTTTATCCTTTTATCTACTGATGGATATTTAGGTTTCTTCCATCTTTTGGCTATTGTAAATAGTTCATTATTGCCTTTTAATGCACTATTGAATGTAATGGTAGGGGGACAAAGATGGTGGGATTATATTTTGGTGTTATTTCAGTTTACTGTAAAAGAAACAAGGTAATCAATTTAATCAATTCAAAAGAAATTTCTTGAACAGTGTGTGAGGCACTAAAGAATACAATTTATGATTTTGTTATTATTATTGTAAAGGCCTATTATATAGCAGGGAGTTCTGTTGTGGCACTGTAAGATAAGGATTGGACTGCTAACTGCAAGGTCAGTGGTTCAAATCCACCAGTTGCTCTTCAGAAACCTTATAGAGGTCTCTATGAGTGAGAATCAACTTGATGGCACCTAGCAATAATAAGAACACGCTATGTATGGAGTCTTGGTCTGGCAATGTAGGATAAACCCGGATTGCTAACTGAAAGATGGGCATTTCAAACCCACCAGCCACTCCTTGTAATCTTATAAAGGTTCATTATGAGTTGGAACCAACTGGACAGCTTTAACAACAACAAACCATACTATATATGTTTTAAAATGTATAACCTTGATAAAGGTTATTACCTGATTTATTTGAAGAGGAAATCAAGAATCAAGTCATTTAAGTAGTTTGTTCATAGTCACTCAGTTAGTCAGTTGTGGAGGTTATGTTCACATTCACGTACCACAAAACAGGTTTTTTTGTGTCTCAGAGCGGAGCGCTATAGTCAAGAACAAAAGTAGATGACACTTGAGACTGCAAAAATGGATGAGACAACTATGGGAATGATATAGAGAGACTTTCTGTCTCTGAAGCCCATGGTTTTCTACCTCTCAGTAACAGAGTAGAATGAATCTATAGTAGGTTCCATCAGCATGCTTTGTGTTTTTCTCCTGTAAGTCTTAGCAACTTGGGAGTAGAAAAAATGAGAAGCTAAATGATACTTTTAGTACCTTTGAAATTTAAACTTTTATTCTAAGTTGTGATACTTGAGATATCCTTCTTTGTTTATAAATTTTTTCATCTCTCTTTGAGAACATACCATATATTAGGAGGCCATTAGTTTCATAACTAGATTCCTTTTTTAGAAACCTTCCTTCAATTCACAGTAAAAGTTTGTTGTTATTATTATTATTTTTTAAATATTTTATTGTGAATTATGTGATAGTTTACATGGGAGAACATTAGCTTTACATTCAT
>NW_006408689.1:5805784-5809984 GCF_000296735.1 Chrysochloris asiatica
AAAAGTCAGTGCCTTCAGAACTGATTAGGATAGTGTTTTTCTAAAAATTCTCTTGCTGCTGTCTGTTTTTCTCTCATGGCCATGTATATAAATATATTCTCACCATCTATTTTATCTTTCTAAACAAAATAAAATATGATCTCTGTTCAAAAACATTTAATAAGGAACACAGAAAAGCCAGTTTAAAAAAAGGTCAGGAAGACACATGGAAGTGTGATATTTGCTGAACTTGCCTGTCAGAAGAATCTGAGTAATATAGATAGACCAAGTGAAACAAGATATAATTAAGGCAAAGTTCATTCTACCAAGATCACTAAACTGTGAGTTTATGAATTCTTAGGGCTGGGAGGCCAAATAAGATCTAATTGTGTCTTATTTAACTTGGCCTTTTAAATGGATAACTGTTGGCTCTCTCTGCAAATATCACACTTTTGTCAAACTGACCTTACCCTAATGTGCTTTCCTTTTTGTAAATGTGAAGTATTTTTTGATCATACAATAGCAACTCAACTAATAAGATTTTCAACTATAAACACAGACTCTGTTCTAATGGGAACCATATTACCAGTAGAAGAAGTCCCATTCTTTATTATCATATTCTAGTTCAAATAGTTCTCACAGCAGGACCTCTGAAGAGACTCAGAAAAACAGCTCAAGAATATTACTTTTGCAAAATTTCACACACTCAATTCAAATATACTGGAAAAATATGAGCCTAGGTCATCTAGATAGATGTTAGAAAAAAAGTTAGAAATATTGTCAACCCCAAATTGTCTTCATTAAAGAGATGGAGAATTGGATAAAAAGTTTTTTGATAGAAAAATTCAAAGCTGACATAGTTTTCAAGCTAATTGTTTTAGGGTCTATACTCAAATATTTGATATTTTCAGAAAAAGATTTAACTTCCTGGTACCCATGAGAGTCTCAAGGGCTTGATTTCAGTTTAAATAGATTCTAGACCAAATTTGGCCATCAACTTGCAAAGTATATTTAGGAAAATCCTATTCTATGATATTCCATGCCCCATCTGAAAATGAAAGTTTTGAACTAGATGATTACCAGCTTCTCTTCTAGTTCTAACAGAGTATTTAACCACTGTGAAAAATTTGAATTTAACTTAAAGTTTCACAGAGAAGGTGGTTTCACAGTATGTTTAGTTTTATTCTTTTTTTGACTTAAAAACAATAATAATAAAAAGCTTCAGGAAAAGGTTATTACCTCAAGAGACCATCACGTCCTAGGGAAGCTGGGTGGTGACCTCACTCCTTGTGGGAAATATGCTAAGTCTCAATGGAAGGTGACTAAGAGAGGACCAAAATGAAGGCAGGAGGGACAGTGACAGCCACATGCTTTGGCTTTGACAGTTTGTAACTTTGCTTAACTCATATAGACCAAATTTTTTCCTGCTTATTTTCTGGGGCTTACCTAAAAACATCCTGTAGACAATGTTAACAGTGTGAGTAACCTTCACTAAGCTTAATAATTCATTGAATGTAAAAAAACAATGTTAAACTGGGATAACAATTAATGTGTATTCCTGGCGCTAAACCTGCTGACCTGAAAGGAGAACCCCCAGAAGTGTGCTAAGTGGACAAGGGAAGCTTAGCTAAAGTTTATATTTATCTAACTAGATAGTTGAGTCAACTGAAAGGACTTTTATTATCCTTATATGGATTACAAACTTTGTGGAGTATCCATGGTCATTATTGAAACCACGTGTATCCCTCTCGCACTTGTGAGCACCTTCTCTGAAAATCAATCCATACATACTCAAGAATGCAACCCACACTCATTTCAGAGTCAGCGAAAACAAACATAATTAAGGAGACAAATTTGTTTAAAAAATTATCTAATGCCTTCTAAATTAAGATACAAATGACTTTTGGCTGCTCCCATTTACTCATGTGGATAATTATAAGCTTAGGTCTGACTTTCATGGTAAAACAAGTTTGAATGTTAACAAGCTTGACCTAGTGGCCCGTTCTACCCCACTCTGCTGTGACAGGTAATTCTTGAAGATTACTGCCTCAGAATTTCAAATACACCATTCTTAAAATGGGAATCAAGATAATCTCATATGGATAGGATTGAAGGTAAAATTCATATTCAAAGAGGTGTTGCTGAAGCGAGCAGTATTTTTTACAGGAAATTAGAGTTAGAAATAATTTTTGTTTTATAGGAAGCAGGGACTTACAGTTGTATTCCTGATTATAAGAGGACGGAAATAATGTATAAAATTACCACTAAAACCTTAATTTAATATGTTCTTGGTAAAATATAAGGATTTATATAAAGTAAAAATTTAAAATTTATCCTCTTGTGTTCATTACTTCTTCTTAAAGCTGGAAATGATCTGGTTAGTATTCAGTATCTGATGTTACTTCAAAAATTCAGTCCATTGTAGGTAATAGTTTTTGCAATCAAAGACATTTTAGGTTGTAAATATTCCCTTAGAAAATATGATTAAATTGATAAAATAGGAAAGTGAGAGCCATGAGACTAATCTGAAAGAATATTTTAGGATAATTTAAGAATAGCAACTTCCTTTCAATAGTCATTTGAGTTATTAAATATTTCTGCATATTCTATTGTAGATATAAACATTCAACTGTTTTTAGCATTTTAGTATCTTTTAAAATTTGACTTTAAATGTGTTTAAGACATTTAAAGTTAAATTTTGATTATACAAGTAGTAAATGAATACATAAAACTCCACTGCCAACTAGTCAATTCTGACTCATAGCAACTTTGTAGGAAAGAGTAGAATTTCTCCTCAAGGTTTCTGAGACTGTAAATCTTTATTGAGGCAGATAGCTTATCTTTCTTTCCTGGAGTGGCTGGTGGTTGGTTTAAACTGCTGACCTTATGGTTAATAGCCCAATACTTAGCCCACTATGCTAACAGGGCTCCTTAAATGAATACATAGTTTTGGTGAAATTGAAAACTCTAAGCTTATGGATAAAGTCCTCTTGAATAGTACTTGGGATGCAGGTCCCCTTCACAGATTATATTAGCACTGCTATGTGCTTAGTGTGTATTCTTCCAGATCACAGACTATACTACATGCGTGTGTGGTTTTGGTGGCACACTGGTTAAGTGCTTGGTGGATAACTAAAAGGTTCTAATTAGAACCATCCAGAAGCTCCAAGGAACCAAAACCCTCTTGATCTGTTCCTGTAAAGATCAAGAAAACTTTATGGGGGCAATTCTACTTTGTTACATGGAATCTTTACAAGTTGAAATTGCTTTGATGGCCCCTGAACAATAACATCAATAGTTTATATATGTTTGTTGTTGTTAAGTGTCATTGAGTCGGTTCCAACTCATAGCTCAATGAATATTTGGTTATATCATACCTTAATCTTATTTTTGAAATATTGAGATGCAGTAAGAATTTAAGCATATGCTTATACATAAACCTCAGAAATGTGAATACAATTTACAAATGTCAGAGCTCAAGCTAGTTTATCCCATTAAAAGAACATATTTATAAATCTAAGTCGTTAAGTACCATTGAGTTGATTCCAACTCATAGAGACTCTGTTCAGGATTTCCAAGGCCGTAGTAATATTTGCAGGAGCAGAAAGCCTCATCTTTCTCTTGCAAAGTGACTGGCAGGCTTGAACTATGGACCTTGTGTTTTGCAGTCCATTACTTACTTTAATATTAAAGGCCACAAATATAGCTCACTCTGGTGATTATTTCTTAGGACACTATTATATTTCTTTAAAATAATAAAACAGCAATTCAATTTTAAAAAAAAGTATATATCATATTTCATACGATTTGGTGTTTGTTCTGTTATTGTTTCTTGTATATTCTGTAAGAAGGTAGGTGTCTACAATGTCTTTAAAAAAAAAAAATAACACCCCTATCTAATTATTCTGTACCATGATATTCTCTGGGGAGCGTGGTGGTTCTGTAGAATAAGCACTAGTCTTCAATCTGTAGTTCCAGCCCACCAGTCACTCAGCATGTGAAAGATGAGGTTTCTGTTCCTGCAGATTTACTGTTTCTGAAACCCTATATAGGGTGATTATGGGTCAGAACTGACTTGATGGCACTAAACAAGTACAACGATCATACTCTACTTCAAATATATTCAATTCTTTTATGAATGCTCTAAAATGATTCCTAGAGCTGGAACAGGGTGGCTAAGTTTAGATTTCTAAATAATGACTATGGTAGTGGTAGTTTTGT